>NW_017728906.1:11848245-12000070 GCF_001723895.1 Crocodylus porosus
ACCACTCTCTGGGTGCGGCCCTCCAGCCAGTTGGCGACCCAATTGACTGTGTGGGTGTCGACACTACTGTCCCCCAGTTTCTTAATAAGAACAGGGTGAGACAGTGTCAAAGGCCTTCTGAAAATCTAGGAAGACTATGTCCACTGCTATCCCTGCATCTAATGATTTGGTGATCTGATCATAGAAGGCCACCAGGTTGGTCTGACAGGACCTGCCACTAATTAACCCCTGTTGGTTGCCCCTAAGCATGACCTCTCCTGCTGGCCCCTCATGGATATGCGCCAGCATAATTTTCTCAAAAAGCTTGCCCAGGATCAAGGTAAGACTAACTGGCCTATAGTTTCCTGGGTCTTCCTTCTTCCCTTTTTGAAGATGGGAACCACGTTGGCCCTCTTCCAGTCCTCTAGCACCACACCAGAGCACCATGAGTGCTCGTAAAACTGTGCCAGGGGTCCCGCAATGACCTCAGCCAATCCCCTTAGTACTCTAGGGTGGAGATCATCTGGACCAGCTGACTTGAATACATCCAGCCCCTCCACAAGTTCCCTAACTAGTTCCTCACTAACCCTTGGCCTAGGTGAGCCTCCCCTGGGGCTTGAGGGGGGCCCAGCAGGGGGTGAGTGTTCCGGTCCCTGCTTAGGAAAATGGAGGCAAAGAAATCGTTAAATATGTTGGCTAAACTTGGCAAAGATAAGACCTTGAGAGAAATATTCCCAGCCCCTCCACTCCTGGCTTTCAAAACAGCCCCTTAACCTTCTCCAAATCATCTTCAGAAGCAAAGTCTTCAGTGTTCCACTGACATCAAATGGGACACAACCTTGCCTTGGCAAGAAATGATTAACCTGCCAGCAAATGACAGGGATATGATATACCTCTTGCAAAACACCAAGTGTCCTCATGGTAAGTACGGGGGTAAAATTAAACAGCAACTACACACCAGAATGAACTCTCACAGAAAAAAATATAAAGGACAGAGGCACAGACGCACACCATTAGGAGAACATTTCTCACAGAACAACCACTCCTTCACTGATCTCACTCTCCTTATGCTCAAGGGAAATCTAACACCTAAAACATTTAAAACGTGAACTTGGAAACAAAAATTCACAAGCTGGCTGGACATTAAGAACCAAGGACTAAACATTACTATTGGTTTTATAGCACATTATATATTACCTGACTCCTGAATTCTTTCTATACATGGAAGGTGAGAATGACTCTCCTCCCTTTTGATAAGCCTTGAATCTTCCAGTATTCAGCTTCTTTTCTTTTGCTGATAGTTTCTCTGCTACTCCTAAGCAGTCACAGACCAAGCAGCAGCAGCAGCATCAGGATGTGGTAGGGACAGCAGATGGCAATGCTTATCCTTCTGAAAAGCCACATATCCTTTGACAGTGCTGAGACATGGGGAGTACAGGTTACCACTGTAATAAGCCCTGCCCAACTCCCAGCCATGGGTCTACAGGTCCTCAATGGTGGAGCAGGTGGAAGATGTTAGAATCTCAGTGACTGCAAAGGCAGACAAAGGATGCACAAGAATGAGATCTCCAATTGTCTTGGCCTCTTTGCCATTGGATCAAAGTCTCATTATGTCAAGAACTGTGTGGAAGCTGATGTGCAGTAGCTTCTCCACAATAAAAGAAATCAAGCACAGGCATCTTCCATGGAAATGGCTTTTCCAGCCCATTCTTCACGTCTTTTTGTGACCAATTACCGACAATGGGAGCTGGACTGTGGGGTCCGAAAGCTAGTCATGAACTGGCATGAAGGCAGCAGTTACAAGAAGGTTGTCTATTACTTGGAACCAGGACTGTGATTCAGCAGCTGTAACTGACTGAGCAGCCCTCTTCAAGATCTGCTCTGCTCTGCTCACCCCACATATGCAGGGGGGCTAGGAAAGATGTCTTAAGCCTACTTTTTTTTCTCCTGGTCCAATGGGTCACCTATACTGCAGTTAAAATCAACAAAGACACACAATCAATTTTGGGACCTGGAACATCAGGACCCTCGTGAACAAACCTAATAGTGAATGCCTAGAGTGCTGCACCGCAGGCATGGCTGGAGAACTCAGGTGACATAACATTGACATTGCACTGAGTGAGCCCCAGCAAGCAGGAAATGGGCAACTTAAAGAACAAGGAAGTTCTTGTTCTGGAAGGGTAAACAGGAAGGAGAATGCCGGCTTCACAGAGTTGGTTTCGCCATCACGAATTAACTCATAAACCAACTCAATGTGTTCCCTATTGGAATTAATGAGCGCCTTATGACTCTCCATCTTAAACTGGCAAGCAGGCAATACATTATTGTTATCAGTGCTTATGCTTTAATCCTGATACCAGCTGATGAAACCCAGGAGGAATTCTACACCAGTCTTAACCAAGTCCTTTCTGGCATTCTGGGGGGAGACAGACATTCTTTTTGGTGGTTTTGACACCAGAGTTGGAAGGGACTCAAATCTCTGGAATGGAACCATTGGTAAGGAAGGAGTGAGAAAGGTCAGGTCAAGTCCAATAGCACCATCCTCTTGACCAAATGTGTGGAACACAGACTCACCAACTCCCTACCAAAAAAGTAGGCACAAGACATCATGACAATACCTGTGGTCCAAGCATTGGCATTGGTCATTGTTTCTGCCTGGGGTTGCAAAGATGTCCGCATAACCTGAGCCATGCTAGGAGCTGACTATTGCTGGACTGATCACCGATTCATCTGCTTGGTAATGTCATTCAAACTGGTTTTCAAACGGTAGCTGTAGCAGAAGCAATGCAGACAGAAGATCAGTATCAAAGGACTCAAGGACCCAATCAAGTGAGACCTTTTCCATGAAAAACTGGCAAGTTTCAACCAACAGCAATGGGAGAATGTTGGCAGCCCTTGGGGTGCCTTCAAGTCCACCGTCATCAGTGGCTAGAAAGACATTCTTGGATTCTCTACCAGGAAACATCAAGACGGGTTTCATGACCAGGAGATCCAAGTGTTGATCAACTACAAGCACAAGGCCTTATGTGCTTGGAAAAATGACATCAACTCCAAGCAAAAGAAATGGAATCACCAACAAGCCAAGGCAGAGGTCCAAAGGCGAATGCAATATGAAGAACAGATGGTGGGAAGACAAGGCAAAGGAGATTCAACATCTCACTGACATCTGTGATATGCACAGTTTTTTCAGGCCACCAGAGCCATCTGTGGTCCAAGCACTCAGAGACCAATGCCCTTGAGATGTAAGGTTGGAGGAGACCTGATGAAAGAAATAAGAGCCATCAATGCCTGTTGGAAGGAACACTTTGAATACCTTTTCAATCAAGACCCTATTGTTGCCAAGAGTGTTCTCAACTCCATCCTGCAACACCCAGTCAGAAATGATCTTGGAATCCCTCCAACCCTTGACAAGGTAAGGAAAGACATCAAGCAGATGAAGAATGACAAGGCATCTGGAGCTGGTGGAATTCCTATTTAAATCTTCAAGCAGGGGGGAGAGGAGCTCATATCAAAGCTCCATGCCCTCATCTTAAGGATCTGGAATGATAAGGAAATCCCAGATGACCTCAGGCACACAATGATCATGATAATCTTTGGGAAACAAATATGACTATGGAAATTACAGAGGGATTGCCTCGATGTCTGCCACAAGAAAGATCATTTTGAGAACCCTCCTAAACATTCTCCTCCTACTTGCTAAAGAGCTTCTCCTGGAATCTCAGTGTGGGTTTAGGGCATCTGGAGGCACAACTGACATGATCTTCAAAGCTTGTCAGCTGCAGGAAAAATGTCAGGAACAATATAAACCTCTCTACATGGCCTTCTTTGACCTCACAAAAGCCTTTGATTCTGTCAACTGAGAAGCACTGTGTAGGATTCTTCTGAAGTGTGGATTCCCATCAAAATTCATCACCATTCTCTGCCTGCTTTATGATGGTATGTGAACGGTAGTTTTCAATAATGGATCTATCACAGATCCCTTTGAGTTTAAGATCGGAGGTAAGCAAGGCTGTGTCATCGCTGCAACACTCTTCTCGATATTTCTTGCTGTGATGCCACATCTGACCACCAACAAGCTTCTAGTTGGAGCAAAGTTGAAACTATGAAACTAAGTTAAACTACTGAATGGATGGTAAGTTGTTCAATATCAGCTGACTTCAAGCCAAAACCAAGACTACCCAGACCACAAATCATTTAGCTTCAGTAGGCTGATGATGCTGTAGTCTGTACTCGTTCACAAGCAGACCATCAGGCAAATTGTTGAAGTCTTTACTGAGGCATATGAGAAAAAGGGACTCACGCGTAACATTCAGAAGACTAATACCCTCCATCAACAAGCACTTAATGAACAGTCCCCAGCTCCACTAATTCAGCGTCACGGTGAGACTCTGGAGAACACTGAGTATTTCCCATACTTTGGAAGCCATCTCTCACAGAAGGCTGTCATCTGTGAAGAAATCCAACATTGCATCCAAGTGCAGCCTTTGGATGGCTGAGGAAATGGGTGTATGAAGATCGTGACATCAAATCCGAAACCAAGCTCATGGTTTATTAAGCAATCATGATACCTCCCTTCCTGTATGGAGCTGAGATATGGACAACATACATGAGAGACCTCAAGTCATTGGAGAAATACCATCAGTGCTGCCAGTGGAAGATCCTTCAAATCCAGTGGGAAGACGGATGTACCTACATTAGCGTCCTCTCGCAAGAAAACAGCACAAACATTGAGGCGATGAACATCCAATATCAACTTCGCTGAGCCAGCCATGTCATCCGGATATCCAACTCCAGACTCCCAAAGCAAGTTTTATTCTCCCAGCTCAGTCAAGACATATGAACTCTCAAGAGGAGGGCAGAGAAAGCACTTCAAGCATGTCCTCAAGGCCAACTTAAAAAATACAACATCGGTATCAACCCGTGGGAGCCTATCACCAAGGACTGCCCCAAATGGAGGAAGAGTCTGCTGCAAGGATCTCAATACTTTGAAACCTTATGATGGTAGCAGGAGACAGAAAAAAGGAAGTGGCAGAAACAGTGTCACGGACCGAACCAAGGACCCAGGACCTTGCGTGGAAATGTGCCTGAGCTACAACAGTGTGTCGATTCTGGATAGGCCTCATCAGCAATCTTTGGACCCACAGATAAGACAAAAATGGAAGGTAATTGCGAAAGGCTGATGATGATGACCCCTGGGAATTTCTCTCGCCCCTCCCACTGCTATACATTCCTATGCTGTGCATAGCTTATTGCACTCCCGTTACTCTTAGTTACCATGTTGTACCACCAAAAATAATTCCTCTCCTTTTTATTTATGTACTTCTGCTAAAATCAGTGGTAAAACATAATCTCCCTGGGGAGTATTCAGGGAGAAGGTTGCTATGACCACAGCTTGGGTACCACTTTGTTTCTTCTGTCCCTTTATAAATTCTGGATCCTTGCCCTGGACACCAGATTTCCTTTCCAGCTCTGCTACTATAGACTAGCTATAGTTTCTAGGTTTCATTTTTTTCTCTTTGTACAGTGGATACTGTACAGCTTTGCTACCCCATTAAGCTTGTAAGGCTAGTTTCATTCTTTCTAATGCACTTTGAAGCCTTCAGGTAAAAGCGCTATGGAATGACTTAACTGTATTAATGCAATGACTGGGCAATATCCAGATACCTGATTTTTGTTCTTGAGACCAGCATCTGCCAAGTTACTGTTCATTTGAACATAGTCTTATCTTATTGCTTGATTAGTTAACTAAATTAGAACCAGACTACTAAAGATGCTTTGGTGTTCCCCATTTTATTCTTTTATTTTGAATTCTTTTGAGTAAAATTATTACTGGCTAAAGGTGCTGTGTTGTGATTCCTGAAAAGCCATATTCATTTTCAGACCATAAGCTGGTCACGCTTTCTCATGCTGTACCCTGCTACTGTGCTTCAACATCTGTTATGAAAGGACCATTTCAAGAGATGAGAACGTTGTTCAGCCCCAGGGCCCACCCAGTGCTTTGCTAAGAGTTGCAGTAAATGTAGCCTTGAAACTGTGATGCCTTTTGTTTTAAGGTATTGCATCTTTGTATTTCTAAAAACCCACAGTGTAGATAGTGTTCAGCAGCCATTTTGTTCTCATTGTTTTTGTAGCCTGTACAGACAGAAGTAGAGTCTTAGAGAGAACACTGTGCATCTCCTCCTTTCTATATTACAGCAAATCTGAGAACAAAATAGTAACTGGATTTTGCACACAGCAAAAACTCTTAGAAAATAAAATATGATACGTTTGAATCAAAAGGCAGTACAGTTTCATAGTTACACCTAAAGGACCAATGAAGACAGTCCTTTTTGTCATGTGGACTCTTGTCTACAGAAACCGAGACCAACTCCTTTTACACAGGTCACCAAATAGCCATGAAAAACATCTTTTTGTCGCTAAAAGTTGGATCTGGATTTGAATCGGTGACCCAGAGATAAACTGTTCCATATCCCTTTGCCAATCAGCTCAGCCATATAGATGTCCAAGGAGTACTATTTTTATATCTTGCATTTTTTATCATCCAATTATGACTTACTATATATTGGGTATAGAGTTATACATCTCTTTTGAAGTGTGTGGGTGAATATCTTACCAGATGTACTTTGTAGGCCTCTCTTAGGAGTTCAGATGTTGCTGAATTAGAATTTCTGAGGATCTGTCAAAAAACTAATATATAAAAGAAAACCCCAAACATCAATACCAAGAATAGAAAACCCAAACCTCTAAAGCTTCCTGGTTGTAAGGCAAATGAAGAAGGAAGTGTGTGTTTCGGCTACATTGCCAGCAGGTGGACTCTGACAGATCTTATAGACCTCTCACTTCCTGTGGAGGCAGCCAGAAGAACAAAGCCAGTAGAGGTGCCTTTTCTCCTCATCGTCCCACTAGCAGCTAAATTGTGGCCTCTGGCCCCCCAACACAATCTAGGGGGAGCAAGATGAAGTGGAAAGGGATTGTTATCTCCGCCATCCTGCAGGCACAGCTCCCAATTACAGGTAAGGCAGGCTTTTCATATTTCAAGGACTTATTTTAAAACTCTTTTGAGGTGGAGAAAGAACACAATGTTTCTGTCAGATCCCCGCCCATCTGGCACCAGTAGAGTATCGCTATGTGAACCTCTACCATCCCTGTCCTCCTAATTATGACTAGTTATGCACTAGTTCAGAACCGGGGCTGCAAGACTTGCCAAAAATGAGGTCTTTGCTATATAAAAAAAATCCTTTGGATGGTGGGGAGGGGAGAAGGAAGAACAGCAGCAGCTACCTGCAGTTGATAAGGCCTGCCTTTGTTGTGTCAGAACAAAAGACGTGACAGCTGAATATCATTTTGTAATTAAACAGCGTTTTTGAGCATCATCCCAACACCTCTCTCTCTTGTATTTAAGAAATAAAAAATTGATATGCTGAGTGCAGCCGCTTCCAATAAGCTGCCTGAGAGAGGCCTTTCATTTTGCTAGATATCGTTATTGGTGCATTCGTCTTAAGGGCCACTTGGGTGTTTGAGAAATGTCACACCCTAGCAGTTCAGAGGCTGCTGTCATGATATTAGGAGAAAAGTAGAGCCAGTTATTTCTCCTATCCCCCATCTTGTTACCTTTCTGTATCTTTGCCTTCAGCAGTCACAACTAATTACAGTGAGTAAAGTTTTCTTGACTTTTTGTACTTACTCCGTGGTTGTGTATGAATCAGTCCAGTTTGAGCTGACAGTGGAGTGAGTTTGGCATGTCTGAACTTCCACAAATTAACATTGAGATTAGTTTTATAAATCTGAATAGACTACAACAACAAGTGAATGTATGTGACAGATACAGCACTCTTATGAGAAGTTTTGAGGACCTCTACATATTTTCAAATATACAAAGTTTCTGGTGGTTAGCGAAAAATCCAGCATGCTCGCTAACATGGTGGGATAAGCTCCAGTTAATTTGTGGATTTTTCACTACATTAGCATTATCTACATTAAGTGTCCGCCCTTACATTTGTGTTACTATGCAAACAGTTGTGCCTATTATAATATTTATATGCATGCACATAAATTGCACTGTGTTCATAAGTAAATTTAAGTTGACTTCAATGAGTAGGAAAAGTGCTTTTCCCCAATCCTATATAGAATAATTTGAAAATGATGTTCCAAGGGGTGGCAATCTTATTTTTATAGATGCATGAAGATCTGGAAGCAACTTAAGGGTAGAAAGTGTCTGAAAAGGTCCTTTTCCTGATGATCCTCTTTCTTTTTTTTTCTTTTTTTAATAAATAGAATATCAATATTTAGCATGTTTCAAGTTCGTATTGTACTTTTCTTTTTAGCAAAAAAGCCATATTAAAGGAAATATATCAGGCAATGTAATAAAATCTGGACATTTCTTAAGCACTAGTCCTATCAAGACCTTTCTGTGGAACAATCTTGGGAATAGGCATACTCACAGGAAGAAACTATTTGAGAATAATACACAGCGCACCTAATTTTCATATACAGTTCCCATTGACTTAAATAGAGCTAGTTGTTTATGTATCTAAGGGCAGAGTTTTTGGCTGGATTTTGTAATATTAGATAAACCTTTTCAGTTTAGGATTAAATGCAGAGTTAGAGTAAGGATTCATTAAATCATTCTACTGATGTATTGATACACTAATAAAGATGGGAATTCCAAACCACTAATCTAGGTTAAATATTTTAACAGGCAAGTGAATTTCTAGGAACAGACTACAGATCCTAAATTAAGAGTCCCTACAGTTGAATTACATAGTGAATGTGTGTTGAATACGCTGTTGGCATGTTCTTAGAGAGAAGTATGTCTTTATATAGAACAGGGTCACTGTAAGTCATGATGTGGAATTTTCAATGGCATATTACAATGTATTCAAACCATGGTGCTCAGGATTTTCAATTTACTTTATTATAATAAGGCTTGGTTTTCTCACAAACCACTGTAGGGAGATTTTTCTTCTTGTACAGCTAGTCCACCAAAAGGTGCTGGCTCCAGGAATGGTCCTTGTTGCTCTTGACAGCATTGAACTAAATGTGTGAAGCGATAGAACCCATTTTTAAAAGAATAATCCTAGAAGTGTATCAGGTCTACAAAATTCTGATTACAAATTCCAGATGTTGAGTGGTCAGTTCATGCCCACAAATTTGAAGGTGGTTGGCACTGGAGTTTGATGAATTACAGGGAGAGGAGCTGCTGCTGAAATTCAGACCCAGGTTCAAATTCTGATTTCGAAGAGGTCAGGAGTGCTTCTCTAGAGGGCCTAGTTCAGGTCTCTAAATGTTTCATTAGAGGGAATTTATCAAAGAAAATAAATGCACACTGACACTCTAAGCTGGGCCATTTTGTTTATTCTGCTATTTAGGGAAATTTAAAAGATATTTTTTCTACCTATAGTAAAAGGACCCCCCAAACAAAAAGCTCCCTGCAGTATTGCAGTAACGATATGGCAGTGTTTGAGGCAGTATTTTACAGCTAGTGCCTTTATTTTTCTGTAAGGGTGAACAGGTTAATTTGATATCCATGTGCAAGAGTTCTAAAAGGGCTCTCCTTCCCCGTTTTCCACTCTTCCTTGGATTCAGTCTCAAATCCTGTATTAAACATAACAAGGCACCAGACTATTTTTGCCAGCTTTGTCGAAGCTAGAATGTATCCACCCTTGATAGATGTTGCCTGAAGTCAACTCAGTATTTTGCCGTCCTGTGTAATCATCTCTTCTACCCATAGGATAACATGAGACCCAGGAGCCTTTGGCTAATCACCACACAGGCAACAGGAAGAAATGGGCAGGGTTGTGTTTTTAAGGTTCTTTTCTTCATTCCTTAGAAGTTTATCTAAAAGACCTGCATTAAAAAGAAAACACTTTACAACTATATACAGGATACTGAAACAAATGTAAAGGCTGACTATTTTTGGTTACCACTCCCCGCACTGTCTGTGCTGTCTTGGTCTACCAGAAAAATCTACAAGGGACTTAATTTTATAGTACTGTGCTTTTTTTTCTGTTCACAATGATTCATTAATAATTCATGACAAAAACTCAGAATTGGGAGGTTACTGTATCAGAGAAAATGCAGGCAAATGCAGCCTTTCTTTGTTAAGGGCCATTTGTTAAGCTTCAGCAGTGAAATGTTCTATTTCTTTAGTGATTGTTAATGTTATATGGCAAGTGCTTTCTATTAAAACACTTGTATGCTAAATTCCTAATGAGTGAGAGAACAGGTTAATGATCACACTCCTGCCTTTTGAGTGCTCTCTGTATGGAGAGGGTATTGAAAATGGAAGGAGCCTTCTGAAAATATATACTTTTCCATTATAAGTTTACCCTTGTTAGATTGTATTATGGAAAGAGGGGCTGAGTCTTTGCCTCAGGAAAGCAATGGGAAATTTGGTAAGGACTTCAATAGGATTTAGTTAGTGGTTATAAATTCCTATAACATGCACTTTTGATGCCGGTTCTTTGTGGTATTCTCTTATATAATGTAACATATCCTTATACAACGCTTTGAAATAATATAAAAATTCCAAAATAGTTTTGAACCTCGAAAAATAGCATCTGAATTCTAATTAATTCCATGTTTAAACCAGTGATAATTTTACCATTCTTCCTAACTTGAAATTATAGTCCAAAAACTATTCCTCGGCCCCAACAATGAAACGGAAAATTGGTTCAGAACTTGGAGTTTTGTAGACCCATAAAATACATCAGTGAAGGAACAGAGGGGGATATATTAAATAAAGTATATAGTATATCTGCTCTATTAATACAGCACAGATAAAAGACATGAAATTTAAAAATAATAGAGTATTTTAGCTGCTAAAAACATCTGTTTTGTGTGTTCATATATGCGTATGTAAAATATTTCACTATTGTATAAACCTGACAATAATCATAAGCAACGTTAAAATTTTACTGATACTTTTTTATTGCTAAAAATAGTTTATGCTTTCCTTGAACCTTGGAGAAGCTGAGTTTTTACAGGCTTTTCTGATGTGCATTAATGTATTTCCTGACATTTAGAGACTAGCTTTGGCTATAGTTCTGTTAATTAAAATTCAATTCTTCCCCTTTTAAAAAGAAAAAGTACATGTAATTTGTACCCTTTAAGGGATGACCTTTAGAATCAACTTTTTCAAAGAGGGAGATAAAGGTATGTTATATGAAATTCAATATTGCCATATGCAACTGGTTAATATTGACATATACAAACTAGATATATGTGCTTTCAGATAGATTGTTGAGTTTTCAGTTCCTCATTCTGCAAATGCAAATATTTATTGAATGCACAACACCGGACAGTGAGTGTGTAAGTTTTTAACTGGGCACAGTGAATATGTGTGTCCTAGAGTGTTTGCAAGCAGTTTACAGAAATACTGTGGGTATACTTTCTCTCCTCTCCTTCAGCTGGTTAACTATTAACATACAAAGAATCATAGCTGACTGCTAAACCTTTAAACACATGTTCACGCATACGCACATATGCACATATATATACACACACATATTGATGCCCGTGCAAGTTTCATTTTAATAAGAAGCTAAACTGATTTTAAACAATATATGCCTCAAATATTTTATCTCCTTGTAAAGTCCTAAGAAGAAACCACCCCACTCTGAAGCACGCTATGTTTTTTGTTTATGGTCTTTCCTCATAAGATAGGGTTTTTCCTTTGCATTCCAAACAATGGTGGTCAAATTGGAGAGAAAAATGTAACTAAAAAAAGTTACAGGGAAACTGAAAAAGCAGAGATGCTGCTACCTTCAATATTGGTTTTAGTATGTAAGAAGGATGACCTAAAAGTTTGTTAGTTGGACCAACTAGGTTGCAAAGCTTATTCAAATACTGTAGCGTAAAATATTAAATCTTTTTTGTTAAATAAACATTATCTTGCTGAAATACTTCAGTTCTATCCATCTGGCTTTTTTTTTTTTTTTTAGAGAAAATAGCACTAACAGATTTGTGAAAATTGTAATTAAAAGGAAAAGCCACCCAAGTAACTTTTTGCCCTTTGGAGGCTCAGATACTGTGAGGAGGTAGAGTATAAGAATTGAGTTAGAGATGAATAAAGATTGCAAAAGGAAGGATCTATCCGGTGATGATAAAAGTTACAGTAGAACAGAGCAGTTTGGTAGTGGGCTTTTACCAAGCCTCATGGTTTCATCACAAGTCTCCGTAATAATAATTGATTAATTATAAAGGTTTCAAAAACAGAAAGGAAGTAAAAACCTCACAAATTATTTTTAAAAATCATCTCCAGATTTTGTAATCCTTTAGGTAAGCAACACTGAAAATACATTCCTTGACTGGGAAATTATTGACAGGGAACCAAGGGAAAGGGAATTTCCATAGCTTCCCTCAGTACAAATACATTGCTGGAGTTTGTTTATTAGGACACACATTTTTTAATAGGAGTTGAGAAATAGTTGCTTTTAGCACTCCCGGTGAAATAGGCCACTTTCATGAGAGTGACAAAAAAATAATTCTGGAAAAGGTATATTTTACCAATGTTTTTAGGGCAAAACTCATTGCCAGTGTCTTCATTCTGGATTGGTTCCAAAATATGAATAGTTAAGAGGAACAAACAAACAAAATATTCCTGTTAGAAAGAACAGACGAAAAGAAACTATATTCATTCTGCAAAGAATGGGATAAAACACTGGTCAGTGGCATTCTAAGATGGTAACATCGTGAGATATTGAGTTACCTGTATCGTGAGGATGTAGATACTGGATAGAGAACAGAATTGGGTGAACATTTAATCCTTGTTTTTAATAGTCAAATTCTGTAATAAATTTGTGACACCCATTTTGTATTCACTTCCCATTGGCATTAGAGAGAAGGAGTTTTACTGGTATGTGTTCATCAAACAAACCGTAAACCCTCTTGGGCAAATTGCCAATCCACTTAGGTGATAAGTTATTTAAATAACATGAATTTAGCTAGTGAATAGTGAGGACTGACAACAAGTTGTTCACAATCAATACTGTTAATATAACATTCTTTAAAAAAATAAAGACTTGAGAAAGCAAAAAGACAAGCTAAATTAATGAGGTCAATTGGCTTGCCAATTTTTTGCTCACTTCTTAGAAAAAAAACATTTTTTTTAGCACAGATGGAACCTTATTTGAAAATTTTCAGCCATGTAAGATTTGTTACTGTTTCCCATCTCCCTTCCTTTGGGATATATTTCTTAATGAAACTGACAAGATTTCTGATTCTGCTTTCTGATCTTCATGGATTTAATCTTATAGTCACCAGGAAATTAGCACACACAGATTAGAAAATATAGTAGGGTTGTGAAGACATAATATTTGTGTTGCACATACTCACATTTTGGAACGAGAGAGGTTTTTTTGCAGATAATCCCCAAAGGAGATCACTGCTGATATTGATTTTACGTGGAAGATGTTCAGATAATATGGGGATGGGCACAAAACCTTCAGACAGGTAGAGCTAGAGAGAGGGGAAAAAATGACTTTCCTACCTAAGATTTCCACTTTAGGTTTTTGATCTTTTGGTTTTTATTAGTATGTCAGTAACTATCCATTTCAAAATACAGTGGCTGCATGGCTCTAAAGGTCTGCCATTATAGTTGAGTCAAATTTCTCCTTCCAGGGTTTAAAATTCAGCTGTATATATTTGTTATGAACTGAAGCCTGCAGTATAAGATCTCAGCTCAGGTACCCAATCTGTTTGGTTTTTTAAAAGACATCATGCAATCAAACCATCTAGCTATTTTTGAGTTATAATAGTCAAAACAAAATTAAGTTCTTTCGCTAGGGGGATTAATTTGCCAGCATTGTCAGGCTGGTACCTTTCAGTGGCACACAATTTGCTGAAAACATTTAAACAAGGATAATGCTGCATTGCACAAAAATGTGATTTCTTTTGTTGTAAATTGGTCCTTAAAAATTGCCCTTCTTATTACTGATTTTATGACTCAGCGCACTGTAATAAAACACCATCATATTTATGTGCTATGGAACTCAAGATATTTTTAAAAAATATGGACTGCATAGCCTCAGACAAATCACTAAGGGTCCCAATCAGATCCCTCCAAGCAGATTTTTACAGCCACATGGAATTCCAGTGCTTGTCTGGGTACATACAAGGATTTGTCCTTGCACTTCTGATTACATGATTGGACATTACACATGCTCCCTGTTGTTCCTGATGTCTGTTTCCCAGTTTGCAACTTACTGAATAGAGTAATACTGGTGAACCTAAAGGGAATTTGTAGGGCTTAACTTACATATTTTTGTATGTAAAATATATATAAATATAAACTCTTTAAGTAGTTCAGGTGAAAGTTACTTTACAGAAGTGCGAGCACATTTTTTTTCATTTCTTTTGGTGCTGTTGCTTCTTACCTGAATAATTCTCAGGAACTGTATGAATCCCGACTATTTGCTTGGTCCGCTCGTATTCCTCATTTAATTTGTGTCAGACGATCCAAATCATGGAGTCATAGGGTGTGTCTACATGTTGCCATATGGTGATGTTGCTACAGCGCCGTGCTTCCTTTTGGAAGTCCTAAAGCCCAGCATAGTAACTGCCTATACTGTGCTGTGCTCATAACGCATGGTTAGATTTCACTGCTATGTCACCCTAGTGGCATGCTAAAATGAGGGCATGCACTGCTACAGCAATGTAGCTGCTGATCATGTGTAGACCCACATGATTGCTATGTCGCCGTAGTGTGCCATACGGCAACGTAGCATGTTGCTACGTTGCTGTAGGGTGGTGTGTATATGTGCCCAGAGAGTCATAGTAGGGCTGGAAGGGACCTCCAGAGATCATCTAGTACAGCCCCGTGTCTGAGGCAGGATCAGCTCTTTCCAAGCCATCCCATATTAGAAGTATCTGTTCTCTGATTATCAGTATGGACCAAAATCATTTGCTTGCTTGTTTGCTTCACCTGGTTTCCTAGTCACATGTTCTTTTCACTAGTAATGGTCCTTTTCTGATCATACTGGTTTCCAAACCATTGATTTCCTGTTAGAAATTTGTTAAGCCTTCATCAAGTAGAGAGAGACTTGTGCACATATTTTACTAAGGCTGGTCACATGAGTAAAGTTATGAATGTAAGCTAAGTCTTTGCAGATTCAGGCCCTCAAGCCAAAGGAGAAGTGCTGGTAAATTAAGCAAATCCACTGTTTATGAAAGTGCTTGCTCCAGTTCCCTTTTCCTGCAAAGGAGGGAATGCATGGTACCAACACTGGAGTCACAAGTTGCTTCATTTTTCACGTAATAATTTTTGGCTTAAGCAGTTTAAAAGCAATGGTTTTTTAAATTTGCTTTTTAAATGGACACACATACCTGAACACCTGAACATTGTTATGAACGTGATCCTGCTAGGACCTGAGAAGACTGAGGGTCTGGTAGAACATTGTCTTTAGTTGGCAGCTGAAGCTGTGCTTTACTTTCAAAGTTAAGAGCAAAATAGCTTATTAAAGGTATCTTGAAAGAAAAATCAGTTCTCAGCAACCATTAGACTTAACTTCTACGTCCACTTCAGTTTAAAAGGGTTTTTTAATGGTGCTGGAGGGGGATTAAATGACATGTGTATATTTAAAGAAATATCCACTGCTTATATTACATCAAATAATAACTAATCCCAATCAAAGGCTTTTTCTAGTATGGCCTGATCCTATCTGCTTTTTCCAGTTTAGCAGCAAATCAATGGGGCTTTTTCCTTTTATACATGCACAGCAGAATGGCACTGGGAATATACTGAAAGTGGAAAAAACACCCACGACGCAATACAGAAGCTTGACTAGGGTGCACAAGTCAAAGCAAATAGTTTTGGATTGCAGCAGAACAGGGCAGTTCCAGTTCCAGCACAATAACTCGTACTTTTTTACATTCTTTAATAAGATAAATAAGGTTAGTTGCTAGAATTTGATTTTTCCTTCTTTTAAATCAGGTATAGTCTTACTGGAAACACCATCATCCTTGTTGCTCAGGATTTCAGAGGGCTTAGGAGCATTAAATGGTTTAGTTAACTGTTTCCCCAAGCAATTAGCAGTGGCATCTTAGTATGTGATCTACATCTCTAATAATGAATGCTTGTACTTTTGAAAGTATTGCCAACCCCAAACATTGAAGCAAGTATGAGTGAGACCAGAGAAATTCATGGGATTGGCTTCAAGCTTTATGAAATCTTTAAAAATTAGGGTTCCTTATTTCCTTCTTGTTTTTGAGTCTTTAGGGTGCACTTGGGTCACATTTTCAAGCTGGTCTGTACAACGATGATGGTTAGAAACTTACTTTCATAAAAAAGTGAAAGAAAAAATTCTTTCAAAACCACTTATTTCTGCAGTTGAGAGGGGGGCTTCAAGTTATGTTGCTTTGATCTCCTGCTTTAAAGCTAGAGATAACTAGAATTTATGTGAACTAGGAAGAACTGGGATTTTATGTCTCCTGCCTGTTCATGCAGTTAAATTAATCTCTTACTTCTAATAACCTTAGTTGTTATTTTACTACTTGCCTCAAGTCTCAGCAGTGCTATATTTGTTGCTCCTGTTGTTAAGTACGCCTGCATTGGCTGAGGAGGAGCAGCAGGTTTTCAGGCTTGATACAATTCTGCTTTTTATAATTCTCTTAAGCAAGTTACAGATATGAACCTTCAGCTTTATCTTGTTGTAACATCTTTTCCAAGATGTTTTTATCTGATTTTCTTTCTCTCAGCTGCAAAGAGATAGCAAACAGTTTTGCCCCCTTTCTCTGTTGTTCATTTTAGGTATCGAGCCACGCTGTTTGAAAGAAGTGACAGTTTAGTAACCTTGGCATTAGCTTTAAAATACAGGTAGGAGGGACCTGATTTTACCTACCCTGTGAAGCTTTTCATGATTTTGAAATTGTCCTGTTCTGCACTGGGATGAAACCAAAACATTTCAGTCTTTCAGAGGAAACACCAGAGACCTGTCTGCAAACAGCCACCAGCCTGAAAGTCAGATTAAAGCCCCTCAACTGCCTGACTAAAACTGTGCGCACCAAATCACAGGTGAGCAACTGGGCCTGTCAAGCTGGCTTTCTGTTGTTTTGACCAGAAATTGCACCCTGTATCTCATAAAAAGTTCCCAGTGAACAACTTGTCAGAACTGGCAATAAAAGTTTTCCTTTTGACAAACTGGTATTTTCCTACAGAAATCTGTTTCACCAGAAAGTTCCCAACCTGTTCTAGTTTAAAACACAGTTCATAGGGTCATTTTGTTCTCCAAGGCTGATGAATTTAACATCACCCATTTTATTGTGCATTGTTCTTTTGGAAAAGAGTTATGGCAGTCTTGCATATTCTTCATATCTTTTTGATAAAAATAAGGGTGTTTTTTTCCCATTCAATGTCTTTGTCCAAAAAATTCACTTCCCACTCTTTGGAAGTAACTGCATTTCAGCAGATCTGAGTGGTCCAGCCAGATCCTTGAGTGTGGGACAATCTGCTGACTAGCAAACAGGGTATTTGCTGTTCTCTCTCTGGTATCTACAAAACACAAATAAGAACTCATATGATCAGCTGTTACTGGAACCTGATCCTACTGTTTCTGAAACCACAGTTTCTCATCCCTGACCACTTCAGCTCAGTTCTTTGGATTTTTGTCAGATGGGGCATCAGGCCCAGCTCTGGGCTCAATAGTGTGCAGAAATTTCAGGAGGCAGCAACATTGAACATGCTCAAGTGGTTTGCCATCTGATTTGTTCTTACGTCTCCCGGCACTGTAACCTGGCAATCCTGACAAACTTCAAAAGTCCAGGTTAGAGCAATAGACATTCTTTTAGAGAATCGTGGTGAGGGAATCAGAAGAAAGGGTTCAGATTCTGACTTTGCCATAGACTCGCTGTGTGCACTTGGGCAATTCACACTGGGTATGTTGACAAACACCATGCAATTTTGGGCTTGAGTACCAGCAGCAGTATAGCTGTGTTAGCAAGACCCTCCACCCAGACTAGTATAGCTTGCTTATCAGTACGGCTAAGAGGCCTTTATGTAGCACTGCCCTTAGTATACTGCTTCTAGTACCTGAGCTAGTTCAGGTATCTCAGCAGGGCAGTGTACTCCAGAGACCCACTCTTAATTACTAAATATCTCAACTCTATATATGAGAAAGGGATAACACATCTTTTTGCCTCAGTTTATGATACCTCTACAATGCATTAATTGGAGCTTAGAGGCATACCCAAGCTAGCTAGCTCAGGTAGTGCTAGCCATGCAGCCATAGCAAGAGGGAGCTCAGCACAGACTAACCACCCAGTATTTGCCTAGCTTCTCAGATGGGTCTACACTGAACTTTACACGCTCCTGCAACTACACTGCTAGCAGTACCTAAGCTAGCCAGTTTAAAATTAGCTCAGGTGTGTATCTGCATGAGCCTCAGTCCCAGCTGTGGTTACACTGTCATGTACCCTTAAACTGCAGGGTTTTGGAAAAAGGAACAGTATCTCATTCTGTACTGTGGCGAGCTCTGTGGGGCCCTCATCTCATTTGGAGTTTTGAGGTAGTCCTGTAAAATGAGTCCAGCTGTAGCCTCCTCCTGGGTTTTCCTGTCTCAAATGCAGGCCAAGGCATTGCTCCAGGCTACTGTTAAATTGATGGGCAGGTAGGATTAGGACAATGTAGACTAAGTCCACAGAGGCGAAGCCCCAACTAAGCTTCCAAGCTTGTAAAATATTTAGCTCTTCTTTAGCATTTCTCTTCCATAGATAGATGCTTTACACAAGAATATAAATATCATTCTCCTCATTTTACATGTGAGGGAAAGTGAGGCACAGACTGGCCCATGGTCAAACACAGTTCAGTGGTAGAACTGGGAACAGATACCAGCTCTCCTATCTCCCATGCTGCTGCTTAAGTCACTGGACTATGCTTCCCTCCTACATGAACGTATGTATTTGTTCTGACTCTCAGTGGTTTAGACTGGGAGATGCCCTGCCTGACCAACTACATTGCCATTGCCTGCTTAGGCTATAAAAGTCCCATAAATTATTTTTCTTTTCCCCCTACCCCACCTATTATGTCAGTGATTAAGATAGATGTCATATGCATGCATGCATGCATGCATGCATGCATATGAGATACAGGTGTGTCAGTGGATAAGGGTGAGCAGATGTGTGCTATGTCAGTAATTAGGGATGAAGAGAGTAAGGGGTGCAGAACAGCAAAGCTGTTGAGAGGAGAAGTTGTTTTATAGTACTGTAAAAGGAAAGAGTGAGCATACTGAAGTGGAGAAGTAAAAGAAGGAGAAAAAGAAAATTGACAGAATGTAGAGGAAGAAAGGGAGATCCCCAATATCTATTGCAAAATTAAGAAGAAGAGCTTGGGAAGAAAAAAGGGAGAAGGAAGTGCATATCTAAAAAGTAAGTGGTAAAAGTTTTTAAAGAACTTCTACAGTGAGCCTGCTGCTCAACTGTTACAATTAACTAAAAGTAACTAATGTCAACTAATGTCAACATTAGGGTATTTAGAAGTGATAAGACTGTCTATTGAATTGCTCCTGAATCTGTCTTGCCACTTCCTTCAAAATTTGAACCATCTAAAGATGTTGCCTTGGCTGCTTGTATCAATGGCTGGGATGAGCTACCAGTGTTTGCCAGTCTGACCCTGATAGGCTTAGTATTTTGCTTGTAGAATATTTTGGGTTAAAGTTTTTATCTAAATGTAAGAAGTTGTTGGTGCAATTCCAATAACGGGCATGACAAACAATGTACCAAATAAATTTTAAAAATGCCCTGGTGAGCCTCATTTTAAAAACTCAAAATGTCTTTTAACTGAAGGCTTAAATGCTGGAATTCCTTAGCCTAACTGTAATGAGTATGACATCAGTGACAGCTTAATTTGAAAATGCTTGGAAGTATGTAGAACAAAGTTCTCCTCTCCAGAACAGTATGTGATTGACCAACGAGAGCTTGTTCTGCAGTTGTAATCTAGTTTGCTCCTGCAGCTTCACATCAATTTAGATTTAATTAATATGATACTCCTAATAAACATCTGCCACTTTCTATAATTTGCTGTGAAATATTTGATTACCCTTTCTCCTTTGTAATCATGAATATTCTCTAAAGGGCATTTTAATGCTTTTTATTCTGCCTGGTTAGAAAATAAATCTTGAAATATCAGAAAAAATGAATATGAATAGAGACTTTCTACTTTGCATAGTCGTTTTTATTAGTGTTTCAGACACTTAAACTTTGGGGCTATTGTCTCTTAATTAAACTGGTCTGTTTGAGTGAATTTCAGGTAGTCCTCAAGATTCTTTTTGTCCTTGCCTGACAGAGGGTTCTTTTGGTCCTTGCCTCTGCCCAAAACATTTTGAGACTTATTATGAAAGTAGTGTAGTTCCTCGTGAAAGCAAAGAACTGGAAGTCAGGGCTCCAAAGTTGTTTGGTTTTTTTCATCCCTGCCCTTGACTTGTGTGACCATGAATAAATCACAGAACTGCACATGTGAGAGAGTTTTGCTAGGTTAATGTCTGTGGTCCACTCAAGACCATATCCCCACAGTACCAAGTGATCTATAAGAAAACAGACTAACTCTAAATTGCCTAACAAATTTTTTGAGACTTGCAAATAATACAGAGGGAAGGCCAGTGCTCCTGGACCTGAAGCATCTGCAATCTATTGGCAATTTATTTACCTGTAAACTAACAGTATTTGCCTAATTTGGAAAGGTGGGTTTGGAAATCCATAACTATAACATGCTTTTGAGACCCTCCAATGAAATGTAATGCACCAATGGGAAAGAAAAACATTGTCATTGCTTAGTTTGCTGCCACATCCATAATACCTTGCTGGTTACAAGACAGTGTAGTCTGCATTGAGGAAGTGAGGCCATCACAACAGGTGTAGCTGAACAGATGGGAAAATGTGCTTGACCTAATGATGAGTGTCTTGCATTCAAAAGCTTGTCTGACTCTATGCCAGCTATGCAGTTGGTCTAATAAAAGATATCATCCTAAAAAATTCTTGACTCCCATATAAATCATGGACTATCATGGCTACGGCATCACTCTAAAACTACCAAAAAAGGTTATCTTAACTAAAGCTTTACATACATTGTTATTTCAACTGATGCAAAAAATGTGTGCCCCCCTCTCCTCCCTTATTTCCTGCTGATTCCTTCCTTCCTTCCTACCTACCAGATAGGTAGGTCCTGGCTGGCAGGGGCCTCCTTCATGCGTTAACTATTAAGCAGGCATGAAGGCAGTGACTTCCACTGGGGCTTGACTGCAGTTCATCTGTTTAAAGTATACAGCTTCTGTTACCACAGGCATAGAAACAGAGTATTCCAGACTTGAACTCTAGGGTCTTTGGCTTCTCAGAAATAAGGTAGCCTTAGCAGAGATACACTTCATCAAAATCTTGTTCACAGTGTTTTGCTTATGCGGGGTTTAACTGTGTCATGACTCAAACAAGTTCCATGCATTGAGCATGTTCCATTATATGCTCAGTATATGACAGGCAAAGCAGGTTGTGGCATTTACAGAAAACTACTTGGAACTTATTTTTCTTCCTGTTGGGTGTTTCAGTCCTGAGACTTGAGGCCATGAGAAGAAATAATCACTTATTTTTGGAAGAGAACCCCACAGGCAAACATAATTTAAATTAAATTTACTGACAGCATATCAAAACTCTACCTCTGAAACCACTGTGTGCATGCAATTAAAAGGTCAGTCATTTCTACATGTGTGTAAAAGACTGTGAGAGGGTAGGGTATGATTTCGCTCTACAGGGAAGGAGGGAGAAAAGCTATTTTAACTAAAGGACAACGTTGGCACAAAAACAACTGGACATAAACTAGCAACAAATCAGGAGGGGGCATCTAAACATCAGAATGGTAAGGTTTTGGAACAGCTGTTCAAAAAAGAGGCAGCAAATAACTGAAGTGATGGAGATTGTTCAGGCTATGACAGTGCTTATATGACAGTTGCCTGTGATAGCAGGGGATGGGACTTGATAGCCTTGGTTCTTTTCAGTCCTTTGTTACTACAGGTATATCTGGGAGGTATACGTGAACGCACAGTCACTTGACCATGCATGTCAAAGGTATGCCTATGCTGTGTAATGGAGTGCATCCATACAAATGCACATGAAACTGAACTTACCTAATTGCACATACAAGTGCACACGCAAATGTGCACAGACACTATATGTTCAGGCAAGCACACATGCCACTGTAAATCTATGTAAACAAGTGAACATGGTCACATTTGAAGGTACATCTCATGCATGGACATGTAAGTACATTAAGGGGCAAATCCCCTTTCATTCTCTCTGT
The DNA here is from genome assembly GCF_001723895.1 of Crocodylus porosus. NCBI lineage: Eukaryota > Metazoa > Chordata > Crocodylia > Crocodylidae > Crocodylus > Crocodylus porosus. The sequence continues at coordinate 11,870,501 of NW_017728906.1, forward strand.
AGAATGCTACAATTTAAAAGAATTGACTGGGAACCAGAATACTTTTTTAGCAAGCCCTTGTACATCTCACATGTATGTCCTTGGTAAAATGATAAATATCTGTTGGCACCCTTCCATCTGATACAAGGCAGCTTTTCTCTCTGGAACGTTGGAGTCCCAGCTATTGCATGCTGCTTCAAGCACGCTGGAAGATGTAGCAGAGCATGGTGAGGAAGTGTCCTTAGCTGATGGCAGGAAGATTGGGCCAAAGTTTCTTTCTTGGCTTCTGGGTCAGAAGCAGAAAGCTGCTGACACCACTTCCTCCATTCTTTGTCTGCTTTTCTCCCCATTCAGAAGTCCTGTCTCCACTGAGTCCTTTCAGAGGGAGCAGATGCTACTGTGCTTCTCCATTTATGGAGTAGCTGCCTTCTCAGTAGTAGGAGGTGTCAAGTGATAGAACCTTCACTCCCATCCATTGCAAAGAAGAGACAGGTGGCCACAGAATCTTCATCCATCCATTGCAGACCTAATATTGCAAATCCCTGACACTTACATACCTATGACACTCACCCCCACATACTGTACTGCTTCTAAATTTCTACAACTCATTTATTTCCCACTGTTCCATCCAATCCATCTATTTTAGAATATGCAGCATCTACCTACTAGATTCAGGTCATCTCCAATTCACTTCTGCTTTTAAACAGGTTACATCAACTTCTCACATCTGATCTTCTGTACACACATCAGATTTGTATGTCCCCCACCCACTTTTGCACTGTAAGAGAGATGCCACAAACTTTGTGTTACTATTTATTTTCTCTTATTGTCTACAAATGCTGTATGTCTATTCCTACCTGCAAAGCCCAGACTACCTTATTTGTTCTTTCTGTATAAGCAAGCAATACCTCTAGCCTTACTTAATCTTTCAATATGATTCTAAGATCACCTGACCCATATATAATCAGATATTCACTTTAATTTTGTCCACTCTAGAAATATTAGCTGTAGATCATTGCAATATGGAAGCTAACTGGAAAATTACCTTGCCTATTTTATGTAAGTTCTATACAGATCTAATGTGCAAATACTTTCAGTAAAAATATAAAAGTTTAGGAAAGTATTGAAATATATGTTTATGGTATAAGAATCACTTATAGATCTGGTGCAAAATACAAAGTTCTCTGCACACAGTAACCCACATTTGGGGAAGTCATGTTTGGTCAATAATCATGATAATGGACAACAATAGTTTGTCCAGATCTATAAAACAAATTTCAGCCCCCGGACAACTAACATGAAAGTTGAAAAATGTGTTCAAATGCACAGAGATTTGTAAGGCAGATCAGATGGTTACAGTGGCTGTGTCCACATGAGATGCTTACTGCACAGTAGCTCATTTTGGCCCAGGAATATAAACTGGGCTGCAGTTTGCTGCAGCAAGGAAGGAGGAAACAGGCTGAGAGGCTACGCTGGTCAGAGTTCAGGAGGTAAGGGCAGGGGCTATGAGAAGGAGGTGACACTTGTCCTGGGTAAGATGTAAAACTGCACCCTGCTAGTGAAGGGTGATCTGGTGGGGCTCCCAGGAAATGCCAGGCCAGTTACCTCCCCAGTGAATGGCGAGGAGGGGCACCTTAATAACCCCAGCCCCACGTCCCTGGTGGTTCTAGCGAGCAGGGGGAGCACAGGGTTTGGTTAAGGAGCCCTGAGGCAGAGCCCAGGTGGAGAAGGGACCTGGGGATGCACCCAGGTGGCAGAGCATAGCCTGGGGGGTGCAAGCGAGACCCCATGTGAGAGGTGCAATGGTTAGCAAGACCCTGTGTGAGAGGGGTGATGAACAGAGCAGCCCCGGGAGTGTGGGTGAGTGAGGAGGCCCAGTGGAGGCATAGTGACCTGGCGAGGGGCTAGGAGTGAAATAGGCCTGCAGTCATACAATTGCTCAGTCAACACTCAGGTGAGGGTAGTGGGAGATAGTCAGCCCCAGCCTGTTGGGTGAGGTGAGAAGAGCTAAGCCCAAGCCAGGTGAGGCTGGGTGGGATGAGTGTGGCCACAGAGAGAGGGCAGTATTAAAAAAGCTGGGTGAGAGCCAGAGGAGTGAGATCATGTGAGTGGCCCTCCTGGACTGTAGAAGAGAAATACAACTGTGTGCCCAGTTTGCTGTGGCCAGAGGAGTAACATCAGAGAAACATCTGTGAGGCATGGGACCCATGGAGGCGAGGTCAGAGTGGGTATGAGGCCCTTGTCAGCAGAACGAGTAATGGGTAGCCTCCTGTCTTAGTAACAACTCTCATTTTTCCATCAAGGCATGGCAGGAGAGTGAAGCAGGCGGTTACCCCAGGAACAGAGTGGCTGGTGGAGACCTGATGAGGAGGCCACCCTGTTACACCCACATCTCTGATTCAGAGTAAGGGAACATCTGAAAGTGAAAACACCAAACAATATGTTCCTTTCCGGGAACTACTCCCACTTTTTCTTTTAATACTTTCTAATTTGCTGTCCTTGTCCTTTTACCCAAACTAGTTGATTGATTGGCTTTGTATATCCTGGTCCCTGGGCTCAGGCAGCTATTTTTTAATGATAAAGGAGTTTTGTGATATATTAAAGAGAAAAGTAGCTAGTCAGTCAATGCCTCTGCTATTTTAGAAAGTTTAAACACAGAGCAGGGAAAGCCGCAATTAGAGCGCTTAGGGCATAAGCTATCTGGGGTAGAAAGACAAAGGAAAAACCATCGCACATATCTGCCAAGGCTAGATGCAGAGGTGTTTAAGTCATCACCAGGTTTAAACATAGGTCCGGCTAGGAGCTTCTTGTAGTAGGATTGTAATGTAGCCAAGATGATCCAGGAAATATGGAAGAAGCAAGGGTTTTTTTTTTTATTGAACTAAGTGTATCGTTGGGCACTTTGTGCTTGAAAGCTCGTCTAACATCTTTCCCAAGTATACAGTTGGTCCAATAAAGTTATCACCAAAAAAAGTCTTGCTTCCAGCACCTTGTAGCATTGCTTCACTAATAGTGGAATTTTTTGTTTATGGAAGGGTGGAGGGGGGTATTTTTTTTTTAATCTGGTCAGTTTAGAATTCTAATATTATAAAAGCCTTTGTCTGTCCATAACGCTTATTTGCACTCAGGTTGGTTGTCTGAAACCTTCTCCCGGGAAGCTGCGGTGACTGCGTGGGAGGGTGGGGCAAGACCATCCCCCCTCCCCACTCGTTGGAGGTGGCAGCAGCGGGTGGAGTGGCCCCAGACTGCAAGTGGTGGTGGTGGAGCAGGCCTGGGCAGCAGGGGAGGGGCAGGGAGTGGGGCCAAACACAAAATGGCAGGGGCAGAGAGGGAACAGGCCCAGATAGGGGTGTGGACATGGGGCTCCTTCCCTACCCCGCCCCCCACCCTGGTCATTCTTGATGTGCAACTTACTAGTATTATTAGAATTATGTACTCTCTGGGTTCATCTCTATGAGATGCTAAATGCGCAGTAGCCTAATTTACTGCGCATTAGCGCATCATGGCAAAAGCCGTGATATTGTGCTAATGTACAGTAGACTAATTCTACTGTGCATTAGTGTCACTTGAAAGATGCACATATGTTATTACAGGTACTGTACTTAATGTGTAGTAACCATGATGTATTAATGCATGTTTAGATGTGCCCTCTGATGACCTTGTGAACCTAAATTCTGCAGCAAAGTCTTCAATTTCTGTATTGTAATGAAGTTGAAACCTGCAGTTTAATACTATAGTATTGCCTGCAGCAGCTTGAATTAAATGCACACCTGAATTTGTTTCACTGAAGTCAAAATGTAAAAGATTTATGGATGTATAGTTTTCAGTATTGTGGATATCAGCTTCAAATCTCAGTATTAGAATTTTGCTGGCCCTCAATTTTCCATTTTTTGTCATGCTGCATAATTTTGGTTGATGACCATGCTGTTTGGTAGAGGTGTGTTCTCAGAGGGTCCGGGGAAGAACCCTTGCTTATAGATGAGCTAACTGTGCCATATCCCTTCTAGCTAACATATTAGAACTATCTAGCTGAACAAAGCTGCAACCTTCCTGGAAACTCTCCCAATGGTGCCACTTCAATAATACTGGCAATGATGAGCTTCTGCTGTGTTATCTAGTCATGATGGGAAAGGTCCTGACAACATGGTAACTAGCATGGTGGTGACTGACTTATCCCCCTCTTTCTGGCATTTTTAGCACCTCTGGAAAGCAGTGCTACTGTAGTAGTAACCAATCGGAGATTTTTATAGAACCTTAGTGTAGACAAGCTTTAAATCTGACCAGGGATAGAGAAAAGCCTTGTTTACATTGTAACTGTGTGTGCCAGCAGGGCTGATTTTGATCAAAACATGGCTTAGTTTTGCAGGGTTAGTTGGACTGATCCATGTGTTAACCATGCTCTTGACTTCAGATAGGCTATAAAACATGGCTTGGCATCTATGCTGTAAGAATTAACTGTTCTAGTGGAGGGTTTAGAAACTAACAGCTTGTGATCAAGTTTCCTTCTTTCCCTCATAACACCATCTTGGGTCTTCTATGATGTGGTGTTTGCTACTTATTATTTTGCAATAATCTAGTGACCTCCTTTCCAAGAACTCAAGAGTGCTTTGAAAGCATTAATTGGCTCTCACAAAACTTCTGTGAAGTAGAGATGTATTAGCTGGGTAGCCGAGAACAAAACGAGACTGTCACAGAGTCAGAAATAGAATAGTCATCTGCTCTAACCTTGGAGAACTGGACATTCTTGATTCAGACGATCAGTGTGGAGGGTTAGGTTGAGACTGGTGATAAACCTTTTTTCTTTTTTTCAAACATAAACTTCAGGTCCCTTGCTTAAAACTTTATCCAAAGCAGTGGTATAAAGAGGGGAGAAGCTGTTGCTTTTAGCAACTGTTTTTGTGAACCAACTATAATATAAACCTGTGCTATAACTGGAGTGCCACAAAGCAGTCTGCTGCACCAGGGAAGAAAGAGACCAGGAGGTGCAATACAGTGCTGAAGCACATAGTAGATGAATAGTGAGATACTGTAAGTACAGTTCAAACCACAAACTCAGAAAAAAATACACCAGCCAAGGCAAAATCTGGTGGTGAATGGCTTAAATGCAAAGGAGATGTTTCACACAGCACACACACAGCTTGACAACAGGGAAGAAATGATGTGCATCTCAGAATGAGATATTTCGGTGAATTACTGCTGGGAGGTGCCCAAGAGTATGGTTCAGATCTCTGTAAGTGCTTCAAGGTCTGTTGTGTTTATAACAATATTGCTGCTGAATCTGTGCAAATGGCTGAGACCATTTATTTTTCCTGAGGAGGCCTGGGGGCCATTTTGTAATTCAGAAATTACATGTATTTATGCAAATTTGTAATACTATTGAAAAAAAATTTTTTTTAAACTTGAATTTGGGACTTATTGAATGAAAATGGTTTCCAGTTCTCAATATAGGAGCAGCCAACCAACCATAAAAATGTGATATGGATGGTTGTTTTCGGAATTCAGCCATTTAAGGAAATCACAGCAGTGTAAACATTTTATTTTTTTCTCTCCTCTACCTGTACAAGACTTGCACTTTTACTGTGGGCCTTTCATATAGCTCTGCTGCTCAGAAGTAAAACTGCTGTGAATAATGCATGCCTGTGTTTTTGTTGTTGGGGTGGGCGGGGCTGGGTTTTTTTTTGTTTTTTGTTTTTTGGGGGTTTTTTACATGAGCAATCTCATTTAAGCTAGTGGATTTACCTGCATGTATATATATAGCCAATGTTAGTGCTTTAAGCATCTATAGGTTTGGGATCTAGAGGCATATTTGAAAAAGTAACCAACCTTGCATAAGATTCAAGTGAGAGTCTGTTTTTTTTGTAGGGAGGATCTTTGTGTTTTGGGCACTATTCAGCAGTAATAAAATAACACATCCTCCAGGCTCAGGCACATCAGATGGATTTATTCAGATGCCACGTGAGTGGATTTTCTAAAAACTCATTGAATAAACTCTGCTTTTCTGGATGCTATGTGGTTCATGGGAGCCTATTAGAGGTTGCCTGTTTTTGGCTTTTACTGACTTGTGAGTCTGTTTTGGGATATACTCTTTGATAAGAGGTGTTCAAAAGGAGGCTGGACAGGCACCTTGTTGAGCTTGTCTGAGCCCAATAACTTCCTGCCCATGGCAGGGGATTGGCCTTGATGATCTTACAGGTCCCTTCTGGTCCTTAAATTCTATCATTCTCTGATAAGAGCCTAAAATCCAGAAACAGTCAGTGGTGTTTGGAGCTGAATTTAAGATGCATTGCATTATACATTCTCAAACAATGCAAATCATCTGCTCTAAATTAGGCTTCTTTAAAAAGTCTTCAGGCTCCAGGATGACTTGGCCTCCTGATGAGTTACAAGAGTGAGAAGATAAAGGAACAAAGGTAATGTTGGGGAGAAGCAATTATTAAGAGAGAAGAACCACTGAAGTCCTTGGTATTGAAAGTGAAAGCAATTGATTGCAAACTGGAGAAAGGTCAAGGACAACAGAGAACAAATACCAAGACTTGGCAAGGAAGTTCTCATTGGAAATGTTGATGCTGGTGGTTTCAATGGAATGGAGTTGGGAAGCCAGAACAGTGGAGATCTGTGGCAACATTTAAAGGAATGGAAGTTAGAGCAGTGGTTGTAAATTACTTGTCTGAGACCTCTGAAGGTGGTGTACTAGTCAAACATACTGTTTGAGTTGCAGGTGGACTCTTTTCTTGTGGGTGGAGGGCAATAGCTGGAAAAGAGGCAGAAATAAGACAAATAACTGGGAAGAGGCAAATCAAAAAGGGAAGGTGTCAAGAGCTCCGGTGAAAGTTAAACGCAGCTCCTCAGACAGCAACTGGGAGTAAAGAAAGAAAGGAGATACTGTAGAAATACTCTTTGAATTGGATACAAGGCTGTAGTAAGAGACACTAATAACTAGAAATTGAATCCTGCTTTGTCATGAGATGGCCAAAGTTAGGTGGGAAATTGTGACTTTGAGGCAATGGCCTTTTGGTCAAACCATTCTATCAGGTCAGAGTGGTCTGTCCATGGGGATCCAGGCTCTCTAATCCCAGAAGCTCTGTAGGAAATGACCTAGGTCTTGAGTTGTCCGTGGTGTGTTGCGGCATTTAATAAAAGCACAACCATCCCCATGGCAGCAGTGCGTTCTCATTAGACACTGGCCATCTGCACCCCCACCCCAACTAGGAAGTAGAACTGGCTATAAATGAAGAGTATGTTGATACCATTGTGAAATGAGTTGATGTGATGTGGAAGTTGATTTTTTTTTAACTCCATTCCTTTTTTGCTTGCCTTGAAATCACTGACCCTGGAAACATGGTCAGTGCATGGGAGGTGGGGGAGCCCTGCTTGAGCTCTTTGCCTATCTCTGGTAAAGAATAGAGAGGTGGTGGATGTTTGAGTTGATCATAAGGTTGGAGTATGCTATAAAATATAACTGAACTGTAGGGTTTTCCAACATCTTGAAAAGAACTGAGGAGCGCAGGACACAAAGGTACCATCAAATTATCAGAAATTCAGTTTTGCCCTGGGAAGAGGCTAAAAGCAAAAATTATCTTAGCCTGGCACTTTAGTAAACCAGTTAATATGATATCTTGGGAGAGACCTTATGCTGTGGGTATAGAAAATGAAAGTATGAGGCCACAACCTTTGAGATCATGCAGTAAATAAAGTCAGGATTTCCACATGGTCTGGGGTTGCCACCTTCACTCTCTTTGTGTTGTGGATTGGGAACTGAGGTAAGAAAGCTGCTTTTCCCCAGTTCTCTTACTGCTGCTGTGTGATATACATACCTGTATTTTCAACCACACACAATGTTTTTAGTTTATTAGGTGCAAATCTGCCCTGCCTTCTGCTTGTCTTCAAACTACCATGGCTATTTACATCCCTTTGATTTTGAGTGCATCATTTAATCTTTCTGTGCCTGTTTCCCTTGCTACTCTTTGTCACGTTTTTGATTTAAATATGTATTTGACTTTATGAACAGTGTGAAATCTGGGATTTCTTGATGTATGGTAAATAAAGGAGATGCATGGTTTTTGCATAACTGAAGCGTTGGACTGTCCTTAGAACAGGAGTAGCATATATAGAACAGCACTGATCTCTGGGACATCTTGGCAGTCTTTCATAATCATAATGATAATTGCATCATCTACGTCAAAGTACAGAACTTGGCTGTAAGGAAGAAGGGGATATCAGATGAAGGAAAGTCAAATGGCCAAGAACCAGTGACAAAAGCCAGGCACTCTGCAGTGAACTCCACTCTGTGTATCTGGAAGAAGGTGTCTTACACCTGAGGGTGTAGGATATTTTAGGGAGAAACAGCTAGGGACTGTCTATGCCTCTTCATCTGGTGATTCTTATTTACTGTGGGGAAGGGGGTTTCACCAGTGAGGAGGCTGACCCCTTTGTTTTTGAAGTCTCTTGTTGTGTGCAGCGTCTGAAATGTGCAAGTTTCAGGCTACTTTCCCCACAACTCAGCGGAAAACATTAGTGCCACCAATCTCTGCGACAGAACAATGGGTGACAAACTGCCTTGTCATTTCAATCAAAGCCACCCACACTTTTCATCTGATTTATCCAGGGTTAAACCGTTTATTACGCATCAGCTTGGGCTGCCCAGGGTAGCTGTTTTTCTTAATCTCTTGTCATAACTCTTGTAGGCGGGGAATGAAAGCACCTGCTGGCTGAAGTGACAGCTTCATTCTAGTAGCAAAGGATTCAGCTGAAAGAAAAAACAAATGGGGGGCATGAACTGCTGGGCATGCAACTCAGCAGGACAGTGCCTTTCACAGAATTAAGGGTTTGTTTAAAAGAAACTGTATCAGAATTCTTGTCTGTACCCAACCCACCCACCTTGCACCCAAGTCCCTCCTTTTTCCTTAATGCTCCCCACTCCATCTCTCACTGAAAACTCCCTGCCTCCTTTTGTGCTGGGACTTTGCTCCTTTCCTTTCATTATCTCCTCAAAATTCACACTTTTTTTCAGCTGTCAACCACTGATTTTGGCTGTGGCATGACTTTCTCCTCTTCTGGTTTTGGCTTTTAAAAAAATATAAGTACTAAAGGAAAAGGCAAAGCAGAGCTAAATTGTGTAATCTATTGCTTATTGTAAAACTGCACTTGCAGACACTTTCTTTCCTTTGTCTGCTCATCTCTTCTCCCTTGTTATTTCTCAGTGTGTCTACATGTGTGCATTTAATGCGCATTAACCTGATTTAAGGCATGTTAAGGGTGCGGATCTACACATGCACGTCCTTAATGCACCTTAAAAATGGTGATATAAGGCTATTCAAGCCTAAATTTGATACCTGCATAAAGCAGGTATCAGATTTAGGTGCAAATAGCTACATTGCATTAGCAAACGTGCAGTTGTGCTAATGCACATTGATTTGGGACTAACTTTAGTTGGTCCACACACCTGCGTAGATATGCATTAGCGTGTAGACATGTATCTAAATCACCTTAATGCGCATTAAGCTAATGCATATTAAGTTTAGACGCACATAAAAGCACGTGTAGACACACCCAATGTGTCAGTCTTTAACTATAGTGTGTTCTTTTTTTTCTGCTGCTCTGTGTGCTGATAGTGTGATTGTCTGATGTCTTCTCTACTTTGTCCAGGACTCTTGAGTGTTATTCCTCACCCTGCCACTGATGTGCTGTGTAATCCTGGATAAGTCACTTAGCTCCTTTGTCTTGGTTTCCTCAATGGAAAATAAAATAGAAAATAAACTCAGTTCATTTTGTAAGTACTTTGACATCTATGGTTGAAAAGAGTTAAGTGAATAAAGCCATGTCCTTACGACATTTTGCACAATCAAGAAAAGAGCAGCTATGGTCATTTCAGGGCAGTTGTTTCAGAGGAGTGAAAAAATCAAACAAATGGTCTGATGGTTTATATAAAATGAATAAAAACTTCCCGTGGTATGAAAGATGCTGTGGAATCATCAAATGCAGTGCAGAGTTAATAACTATTACTGTTCAGGTTAAAACAAAAGAAAACAGACTTATAGGTGTACGTCACACAGCTATTCACAAAATGGCTGCAGAGTAACAGAGGGAGAAAAGAATAAAAATAGATCCATTCTTTTCTAACCACTGAAAACTGGGATGTAATTCAGTTATTCTGAATAAATTCCTTCACAGCAGACTCTTCAATCTGATAAAGTGTACTGTAGGTGAAATATAAGTCTTATGATTGCATTTTGACAGTAGGTTCTTGATCATGTGGTATGTATAGCGAGTGTGTATTATTTATACCTCTAATAATTTATGCACTGGCAACACTGTGCACTAATTAATTTTTACTGGACAACCTGACATTCCAAATCTCAAAGCAGATTCAGGGGCCTAGCCTTTAAAACAAAACAGCCTACACTGGAAGGTGTAACTACACAGCACAATGCAGATATAGCTAAGCTAGCCTGGGCACTAGAAGCCATGTATACATTAGCATGGTGCTTTGCCTGAATAACTAGATCTGCTCGAAATCAGGAAAAATCATCCCAAGTGGAATGCCACACTAACTTTTGGTATCCAAGCCAATACTCGGAGAGTATTCTGATATACAGACCTATCCAAAACGTTTGTCTCTCTTCACCTGCAAAAATAAAGTGTCCAATAACCCAGAATTGATGAGACAGTCATGTTTGAGTTCTATTTTCTCAGGACTGTGCGTGCTAGAAATAGGAGGATTATACCATTATAAATGGTATACAGTACTAATAGGATATACAGTACTTACTCAATGGGCTTTAAAATTATGGCCTCTTTCTATTTTGAAAGCTATTTTAGGTGTCTGAAATGCATATTCTGTTCTTTTCCTCAGCACCTGTATAACTGGACTCTGTACCATACTTCTCTCCATGCATGGATCCAGGGCAGGTGCAGTCATGCAGTTGCAGCCCCTCCCCTTTAATTCCTAGTCCACCCAAAGTATAAAACCAACTGCCTGGTAGTGGCAGCAGTACTTTTATTCAGGCACCACTGATGAAATCAATTGATTTCATGGCTCATTATCATGTACCTGATTCCTTCTAAACTCTTCATTCTATAGTTCTTAACAGCCCTGTCTCTTTTTGAAATGGTCTCAATGTTGTACGGATTTAGCTATTTTTTCTTCTGTAATTCTGTTATTAGCTGCTCCTGGTAATGTAGCTCCTATGTCACAGCCTGGAAAACTGTTTTTAACTCTAGCTAGAAACAGAGGGGACCAGCAGGACTAGTCAGAGGGGATCAGCAGGCTTTGGGGAGTCCCTGTTCCCCCGAGCACTACCAGGAGTGACAAGAAATAGCGGTCACAAGCTGGCAGAGGGTAAATTCAGACTAGACATCAGGAGGCACTGCTTCACTGTCAGGGTGGCTAGGATCTGGAACCAACTTCCAAGCGGAGTGGTGCTGGCTCCTACCCTGGGGGTCTTTAAGACAAGGCTAGACAATCACCTTGCTAGGGTCATTTGACCCTAGTACTCTTTCCTGCCATGGCAGAGGGTCAAACTTGATGATCTGCTCAGGTCCCTTTTGACCCTACTAACTATGAAACTATTAACTCGGGTATAGATAATTTTCAGTGAAGCATTAGATATGCTATCAAGATGTCTAAGAAGACTAGATTTGGTTTTATGAATCTGAAAAAGAGATATCCATTTAATCCTTGTGACTACAGGATTAATGAAACAACATCTTTTGATTATTTTTTTGCTTGAATGTTGCGTGGTTTTTTTATACATAATATATGGTATAGCAAATCTATATTTGCTTTTGCTCCAATCTTAAACCGAATAATATAGCCCAAGGCCACTAGCTTATTGGTGAAACTTCTTTTTTTTTTAATCTTGACAGAAGTATGCTCACCACATCATCTGCATTCTCCTTTTCAAAATCCTAGATCCAAAACCCATGCTTCTCTCTATGAAGAGAGAGGAATATAGGAAAACAGACAATGTATTTTTTAGACGCCCTAAGATAGTTTTCCTGCAGTATATATATTATATGTATAACTTATGGTGGTATGGTTTGCTGGGAGGTTTTAATGCTGTTTGCCTCAGATGAGCTACCAGTCTTGACTTCACCACTTTGAGACATTTGCCTACCTGAAGCAGCGATAAAACCTTTACAGAATGCATGTATGTTCTTTCTATCCAACATGCATATTTGATTCTATGGCTGTGTCTACGTGTATGGTTTGCAAAGTGGCAGGAAATATGTACATGTGCAGTAGGAAAGGAGTGATCATTCCATTCAGGGGCTCAGGAACAGAAGGGCTCCTGAGTACTACAGCAAAGAAGAGAGAGAGAGCAGCAACCTCCTGGCCACAGAGGAAACTGTAGTTCCCTTTTGCCCCAGAAGAACTTGTGATAGCTATTGTGGGAGAACAGAGAACTGAGTGACTTTAAAGGTACTATATATAGCTAGAATAACCATGTAGTCCATTGCTGTGTAGGAGATTTCAGTCTCCAGGTCACCTAGTGCAGCAGCCTCTGCCAGCATTGAAATTCACACTAAAAATGGAGGATGAGGAGGAAAACAAACATGGCAGCCTTGACATGGCAGCCAGGGGAGAAAAGGGAAGTAGCTATGATAAGGGCATATTAGAGAGCACACTGTGTTTAAAGAAGAAAAATTTCCTAAGTGATTGTGGGTACAGCCAAAGAAATACCAGATAATTTACAAGGCAGTAGCATGCGAAACCCTCAGTCTGGTTCTGTGAAGTGCTGAGCACCCACTGGTCTCACCAAGAACCACAAGAATGGTAGAGGCTCAGCAGCTCCCAGAATTGAGCCTTCTGAGATCAGAGGCTGTGCTTTAGTGATTGATGTCCCGTTTCAGCTTGATGTAATTTATTATCAGAGGAAGGAAAACGAGAGGCCCTTTTTGGTGGGAGAGGAGAAGATGAAAAGGAGGAGAGGGGAGAGCAAAGCAAATGTGCGAATAAAGGTTGGAAGATAAATTATGCTGTAAAAGGTTGAACTGCTTCTAGAGGCAGTCAAGATGGGAACAAAGGGAAGGCACCAGTTACTGGATCAGAGAATAAGCAGAAAAGTATTAGATTAAGGGGAGGCTTGTAGATATGCTGGCTCAGTAACTTTCCTTCATGTCATCCCCCTTATTGTTAGAAATGAACCTTGGAAGCCAAGTTGTGATGGAGGGAAAAGGTACAAATCAAACGCTGCTTTAATCATGACCTTTAAGGTAATGGTAGAGTTGCCCTCCCTAAAGCTTTACTGCCAGAGATGAAGACCAGCAGAGAAGCCCAACAGAAGCTTCAAAATCATCTAGCATAGCAAACATTACTGGTGCTGTGGGAATCTCATAAGTTGTGGGGAGGTTCTGTCCAGATATGCATTCAGGTACTCGCCTAATCCTGACCTCAGTTTTCTAGACTTAGTAGGGATCTGCAGCCAGGCCTGGCCTTTCCCCTTTTAACAAATGCTCAGTACTCTAGCAAGGAAGTTTGGCTCCTGGGCCAAGCCTCCAGAAGTGGCCCGCCCTTACCCTGTGCACAGATCTGGGAGGCGCACTCACATCCCATACTTGCCTAGAAGTGAATGCAGCGGTGGGAGCCACCCTCCTCTCCATCACTGCACCCCCCCCCCAAACAATCCGCTTGTGGCTCTATCCTGCACCACACCCCAGCTGGACAGCACCTGTTGGTACGTACCCCTTCGCTTCAGCACCTGGGGTGGTTGCCCTGCTTGCCCCCCCAACCCCTCCCCCCTTGCTATGGTACTGCTAGACCTTTATAGATCACGCTTCAGTTTTTCTTGATTCATCTTCACTGGTTGGCCCTTTGCAAGGAGAGGGGAGACCTAGTGGCCCACTTCCCTTATCCCAGCAGTTATACAGGTCACTATAGAACCACTCATCTAATCTCAGTGACACAAGACAGTAAAGTAAACCTTGAAGGAGAAAAATAATGATAGAGGGGTTAAATAAAATGCAAAAGGGATTTACTGAAGGTAGGTAGTGCCAGACTAACTTGATAACTCTCTTTTGATTTCCTCTTTTTCTGTGGATGCAAGTGTGGTAGATCTATAATATCTTGGCTCAATACAGCCGTATGAGAAATGTTTAGGTAAAATGGGGATTAATGCAAGAATTTGGAGGTATATAAGGAACGAACTGGAGGGAAAATGACAATGGGCAGTTCCGTCAGATTGGTGGGAAGTTGCTGATGGAGTTCCTCAAGGATCGGTTGTGGGATTGATCTTGTTTACTATTTTATTGATATCTCTGCTGTGAAATATAGGGACATAGGAGTAAAAATTGCTGATGGGACAAAGTTGAGATGTACCATCAACACAGAGGAGGACTGGACTATCTTAGAGGAAGAACCCAGTGACCTTGAGAAGCAGAGTAATAGAAATGAGATTAAATTTAATAATACAGAATGCAAGGTTGTGCACTGAGAGACTAATTAGAATTTCTGCTATAACCTTGGGGCTTATCAGTTGGTAATAACTGAGGAGGGAAAAGACCTGTATATCAGTTTATCACAGGATATCTAAGCCAGTAGCATAATGTGCCATGAAGGCAGATCCTAGGATGGACTGAGAGCAGCAGTTTCAGTAATAATATTAAAGTATTAAAAGACCTTGTTCAAGGCCTCATCTGAAATACTCTGTACAATTTTTGTGACCCATGTTCAAGAAAGATGGACTCAAACTGAAATGAGGGCAGAAAAGAACTATTAGGCTTCATTTCCCTAAGCATCCTGTCATACTAGAGGAAACTAAAAAAGGTGTTGCTTGATTAATTTAGAAGACTGGTTCTCAACCTTTTTAGAGTGAGGGCACCCATCAATAACTTTTCTGAATTTAGTAGCACCCCAATTGAGAACTACTGTTGTACTGCGTCTGGCCCTATAGAGTCTCAAGAGTTCCCCCATTCAAGCCTTGCCTGCCCAGCTCTCCATACCAAGTTGTATGTCATAGTATCTTTGAAGTCAGAGGCACAAACTTGTTTGTTTTTTTTACAATACAGCTGTATGGTCTGTGTTTTATTAGTAAGAAGAATTTGTAAAACATAGGGTCATATTTGTAAATTATGTAGCTATAGCCTTTTTACTCTGAAATGTCAAAGCTGCAATGCCAGGAGAAGCCAGTGTCATTTAAATATTTTATCATCCCCAAATACTGTAATCAAAATCATGCAGTGGTGAAGCGATTCCACACTCCAATAACCTCTCCATGGAACAGCTTTCTTCCATGGATAACTTTGCTGTTTAAAAAAATATATATTAAAAGGGCAAAACAAGAGACAAGGTTCCCTCCCACTCCCCATGCTGTTTCAGTCAGTGGTTCCTAATTGTATTGCTGTTGCCTCTGCAGTAGCCACGTGAAACTGCACTGTGTGCCTCCTGCAGGGCCAGATTGGGAAGGGGCTGTGGCAGGAGCATGTCCTCGTACTGCAGCCCTTCCTGGTCCAACCATGCATGGTTGGGTGCGGCTTATAAATATGATAGCTCTGAAATAAAAGCTTTTAAATAAGAGCGTTATATGGTAAAGGACAATGTTGGCACAAGAGCAAATGGAGATAACTGGCCATTCATGACCTGAGGCTCGAAAGTAGAAGGTTCTTAACCATCGAGGAGGGAGGAGTCTGGAACAGCTCTTCAGTAGAAGCCCTGAGAACAAACAACTTCATTACAACCTAAGCAGTTTTTCAGGCAGAGCTTGATCGGCTTAGAAGAGTTTCTATGACGTGGCTGCCTGTGAAGGCAGAGGACAGCACTTGATGACCCAGGAAGTTATTTCCTATCATATGCTTCTAGTAATTCACGTTAAGTCCCATTTGATCTCTGCTTTAAGAAAAATATCACCCCTCTGGGATTTCCTTGCAACCTTTGCCTGAGGGTGCACTTGTAAATTGTAAATCGATCGGTTCTTAAGGTCTCCCTTTCCTTTTCCCACAGGATCTGCTTATCTCATACTGGGAGAATGAGTAGGGAGTTTTAAATCAAACATTGAAAAATGGTTTGACAAGATCTAGAGATGACTGAAGCTTCATCTTGTAAGCTTTTTAATGTTATTTTAATCCAGCTAGTGTAAACATACCTAATTATTGCAGCATTTTGTATCTGAAGCTACTTTTAATTCAGTGTTGTGGCATTCAGATGAATAGATCATCACTGACATATCATAAAATATCTTGTGTTTTCTATTTGAATGTGTGTTGAAGGGTATGGTATCTACATTTTTTTTTCACCAAGGAATTGATTGCTAAACCCCCAATCTTAATGAGACCCTTGGCTGCCTCACCAACTCATTTGGTCCCCTGCTTGCAAATGTGATCCACTGTGCTGCATATTCACCTACCTTTTAATGTATTTAACCTGGTATGAAGCATGCATTGCATTCATTTAAGAACTGCATGCCCTTTTCAACATTTATAATGATACGGCTATTGGAAACACACAAATGTCAGTTTTGAATTTGTTCCTTGAATGTGACATTGGCTTTACTAGGAGCAGGACTAGACCCTTGGAGAATTCAGCTAGCCTGAGAAGTAGGTCGGATGTAAGATGTAAATTGAGGAAAGCCTCTGTGATGACAGATTTCTTTTTCAGCTCAGCACCATGAGGTGTCACAGCATCAGCAAGTTCTGACACACAGACAGAGACCTTAGCAATGGAAAACACACAGCTGCAGTACTATGATTAAAAACAAACAGAGAAAAACCCACGTATAGCCAGAAAGATGACTTCTGTGAATTTATGCGTGTGCATGATGCTGGGTACCCAGGGGTCTCTTACTGCCTTTTATCGTAAACGGTAGCAGCATGCAACTGAGTCTGTGCTTGCCATGCCGAGGTAAGCCACAGACTGTTGAGCTCTGACCTTTAAGGGCAGCAATGCGCCAAGCCTGCAGTCTCCGTTATATAGCATTTTTGTTAAAGATTGACCATGTGCTCAGTTTTGTGTTGGAAGCAAAAATGAAGGTAGTGACTATCATAAAGGAGGTACCAGATTTACTCAAACCCAAGACAAGGTCCCCCCCCCCCATTTAACATGGGTGGTGGGGGGAAGCCCCTTTTCTTGGAATCCAGTACAGTGTGGCAGGGGGACAAGTGGCTGCTGCAGCTCTGTCTGGCTTCAGCCCCAACCCTCAGTCAGAGCTAGAGCAGTAGCTGCTGCCCCCCTCCTCTGCACACCCTGCCCCCCACCACTCCCCTCTCCCTCCCTCCAGGCTGGGGGAGGGAGCATAGCCCTAGTCCAGCCCTGTAGCAGTGGGTAAATATGGTAATTATTAACTTAAGTGGACCAGTCTTTTAAGTGATAGTGAATAAAGGTTGGCCCTTTGTACGGTTAATTTGAAAAAAATTGCAAAGCTGGATCAAAATCTTTTAATGAATTAAATTTTAAAAATGCCACTTTTCCCTAACTGTCCCTTCTACAAAGATGTCTTACTGAATGTCACCAAACTAACGTAGGCAAGAAGCCCCAGAATACTGAACCTAAGGCTCTGTCCTAAAGCCACTGGAAATTTTTTATCAGTTTGTGTTTCTTTTTAACACAAACGAGATGTTTTAGTCTAGAAAAGATGTAGCTGGCAGTGATTAAAATATGAAGATTTTAAGTACTATGTCACTATACACTGCTGTTTTCAAACCTAGGAACATTTAGAAATTCCATTTTATAAGAAATAATTTGCTTTTGTTATGATCCATGATACAAACCCTTCTGACATTTCTGTGAGATGGAATCTCTAAAAGTTGGAGGTTTGACATTCTTCCACAAATGGAAATTCTGAGTTTTGACTAGCTGTACTGCACAATACTAATGCAGGTGTGTGATTTTACTCACATGATTAGTCCTTTTGTCTTTAGCTACTTGTACTTAAAGTTAAATACAAGTTTTCTGCGTCATAGCTAAAACTATTTTTCCAACATTTTCCAAGTGACGTAAAATGTTTGTCACTTTAAAATACAGATTCTCCAATGTTAGTGGAAAAAAGTTACTTTTAAGACAGCAACAAAGTTTGTGTGAAATTGTTAATACCTATACCTAAACTAGAAATCTAAAATTCAGTTTCTAAGCCTATATTTAGGTATTGAAGTCACTTTGACTGAAAATCCTCCTTTAAGGAGTACAAGTCCAACTAGCTTCAAACTGAAGACAGAAAAATCTAATTCAGCTTTCTTGACTTGGGAAAGTAGAATTTTTTCAAGGTGGCAATGTTCATAAACGTAATACAAAATATTGCTTATTCGTTTGTGTTTGAACAAAATCACATCTAGTAGTGTGCAGTGGCATACTGTGAGTCTTCAGTGCCTGGGGGCCAATGCTTACATTTGTGCCCCCCGCCCCCATCTGCGGCCAATCGCAAACCAAGGGGAGCAGGGAGGGTCCTCCTGGCAGCCGATAGCTGAGTGGGGTGGGGAGGGGAGTCCCCCGGCAGCCAATCACTGAGCCTGAAAGTGCCGGCGGCAAAACCAGAAGTGCTGTCAGGGGACCAAGTACCCCTGGAGGGCCCAGCTGGTGCCCCTGCTCCAGGCAGGCACCCAGGGACATGGGTTCTGCCCTCAGTAGCATGCCCCTGGTAGCATGATTTGTGGATTTGTGGCTCTAAGTATCATATTTTCTCACATATAACACACCCCAGAATATAGTATGCACTGTTTTTGAAAGGCAGAAGGGAGAAAAAAAAGTTTGTTTCTTGTAGTAGTTGGTCATGTCTACACGTGCGTTAATGTACTTTAGTTAGTGTGCATTAAATCCAGTACATCTGGTCAGTTTTACACATGCGCTGGGGGTAGGCGTTGCAGGCCCCTCTAATTAAAACGCTGCAACGTTTCATGTATTAGCATCCCCACGCTTCAAAATGGCAGCAGGGGCACTTAAACTGAAGCTCATTTGACATGTTTTAGTTAAAGCGCTGCTGCTGCCATTTTGAAGGGTGGGAATGCTAATACATGAGATGTGGAGACTGGCTGGAGTTTGGTAATTACCACACTCCAGAAGACTTGGTTAACTGAGTCTGCTCTGATGTGCTGTCATTACAAAGTAAACCATATTAGCAATTCAAGACCGCATAAAATCAGAAGAAAGTGAAGCAAGATGCAAATAAACATCTATTTAAATACTTTTTATCCACACTGTTATTAACAGCACCTAGTCCTTATCTTCAAAGTACTCTGCAAGCGCTAACTCTGCCTTCTGTGGTATGTGTGTTACGTTCTTGTTTTCCATGTACCCTAAGTTTTACGTTTCAAAGTGTCTGCTATCAGCAAAGACAGCTGCTGTTTTGTAAGGCAGTGATAAAATATGTTAGAGAAGACACTGCTCTCACACAGCCTTTGATTTTTGGTTTGTCGATTTCCTTAAAGTCATCTTGATTGAAAGTATATAGCTTCTGTGACTGCAGCGATCTGTCTTAACAAATGCACAGAAGCTAGGAACAACTGAAGTAAAGATGTTAGAGGCAAAGGGGGACAGAAGGGAATAAAACTGAGTTTATTAAAATCTTACCTACTTGTGTTGGAGAAGAGAACCATAAACCTGGGCTTCTATCAAATTTCACCCTAAATTCATTAGTAAACTACTGAATGATAGTATATTACACAATTTTCAGGTATGAAGGATTACACCACAAATGCAAACTCTATCTGTTGCCAGCTTATGATTTTATCGTGAGGCTCCCAATATTTGCTTTGTCTTCTTTATGTGCTGGCTCCTCCAGTCATGCAGTTGCTTTTGGGGAAAACCTTTTTTTTTTTTTTTTAAAGCTGAGACTCTCAGGTCATTCCTTTTGTGTGTGGTTTGGTTTTGTTCTTTCCCTTAAGCTACCACAGTTACAGAGACTCAAATCAGAAAAAAAAATAAAAGTCCCAATTAAAAAATTGCCACGATGCTGGGCAATGTGGGGTTGTTTCCTATTTAGTGCTTGTAGTACTGTAGCACCTATGAGGCCTAATCATGGACCAGCAATATTGGATTATATTTGAAGGGCATGCTACTATGCAGCATCTCCTCCAGAATAATCTTTTTGAGGGTAGCCTGCTGCAGGCTCACAGGGATTGCTCATGCATGGGCAGCTTGCCCACCAGCTGGTGACTTGAAGCTGCTGACAGGCATTCAGTTAAAGGTGTGATGGGATCTGATTCATGATCCCAACAACCACTACATGTGCATGGCAGAACATGATTTTGAGATCAGGGATCAGACCCCAATTCTGCCGTACTTGCTAGTACAGGGGGAGCCTGGGATCAAAACCCTGGGCTCCCTCTGCACCAGCAAGGGTGCCTCACAATCCGTTAATTGTTGGCTGGCTTTGGTGACCCATCTGGCCAGTTTGAGCCCCTGAAGTCAGCCACAGATCAGCTGACTGGGGGAAGCTTTGGGTCCACACCAGGGCTCAAACAGGTCCCACTACAGTCCCTACTGGCTGCGGATCAGCTGATCATTGGCAGCATGAAGATTGCACAGTTGAGCCCAGGTGCAGTCCACCCAGCCACATGTTCTTTTTAAGGTGTGATTGAAACCAGTCACAAATTTTTTACACATTTTTTGTTGTGCCATTAATTGAATGTGTTGCTGGGTCATACTTTAAGATGCAATTAACGAGTGTAATGTCTGCCAGGGGCCAGAGGGGTGCAATGAAGGGAATTTCAATCTTGTGTGTGCTGGCATCTTCAACAAATGACAGGCTGGTTGAACGCCTCTGACTGGATCTTGGATCAAGACCAGCTGAACCCTGCCTTCAGAAACGGTCTGTTGCTACCTTCTGCAGTGCTGTGTGCACCTTGGGACACTCCCTCAGCAGGAGGCAGATCTTGTGGGATGGAAGGAAAAATTGCCTGAGGCCCAACGAGAATAGTAAGTCTTATGAACATAATGGTGTCGCTCCTTTGTCTGTAGTTCAACATTCTCATCTTCCCCTCTCCTCCGTTCTCCTTAAATGCAACAGGCTGTTTTAAAAAAGGAATATTTCCTGTGTTTCAGACTAGAAGCCGGGTACTAAATGCATAGCTTTTAACAGAACTTGCTGTATCCCCTAATTCTCATCTTCATATCAACTCTTTCTTTCTTTTGTTCCCTGCTGACATCTAGCTTTCTACTGCCCTCCTCCAAGCTCCCTTTGCCCATCTCATACCAACCCCTGATGTCAGTCTAGCTGAGAGTGACACAGCAGTAAAGCAGCATCTCCACAGCAGTAGCTGATGAAAGTGTTTTCAAGCTAGTGATGAGCACACTCTCCCAACCCAGCACAGAAGCGAGAATCTGTTGAGGGACTTTGCAGAAAGAAACCGTTTAGGAGGTCTGAGCACTGCACCAAGTGAGAACAATTTCAAAAATGATACAACTTCCTCTATGCTGTGGCTTCCGTGTTTCCTCCTACTGGGGTGGGGGAGGGAGGCTCTCCATCAGGAAAGGAAAGCAAGGCACTTGGCTGTGCTTGTTGCCGATTTGCAGTCTTTTTCTCTCTCCTTCTCACATGTGTGTATAAGGCAGCGGGCTAGCCTTATACCTACACAAAGCCAGTTGAAGTCCAGGGTGCTATGCCAGCAATTTGTTTGGCACGGTAACTTGCTGTTTGTGCTGTTGCACACAATGAACTGCTGAGAGGTCTTTGTATAGTTAAATCTAGAGTGTGCACGAGAGTGAGAATATGCATGTGCATGTGCTGCGGTTCTGTAAGGAGAACGTAACGATGGATGAACCACAAAGATTTGAGGGGTTGGTTTGATTTGGAAAAGTGGTCAAATTTTTATTTGAGTTCTGTGGTTCTGGATAACCTCACCAGAGCAGTGTCTCCTGACCTATATAAGGCTGCAGGTACTTCTGTTGCCAGGCTGATACTAGCAGTTTTGCACTTCTTTTGCTGGTCCCAGAAACACAGCCATCAATAATGGAAAGAGGCGGGGGAGGGGAAGACTTGACTATCTTGTGAACTACAGATGTTTGGCGAAGAGTCAACCTAGCTGTACTTTATTCTGTCTGATTTTCTACCCCCAGGCCCACAACTTACATGGCATGTTTGGTTTGGCTCAAACAAGAACCCACTGAATGTTCACCCATTTTCCGAAATGAAATCCTTTGGAAGATTGAAAAAGTTCACTTCACTTTTATTATAATGTTATCTTTTTTCTCTGGATTGGCTCTTGCAAACTAACAATTGGAGCCCTGAAATATGGTGTATTTCCTGCTTTGCTAAAACTGGTGAATATTAGAATTCTTGAAGGCGTTATAGCTGATGGTTTGGTGAGATGACCTCATGAGAGCATTTAAGAGTTCTGGTTCTAATTATTCACTTTTTAATTGTGATATACTTATCTGTATAGGTGGGAAACGGTGCGTGTTTCTGTCCTTCATTTTGAAAATTTGGAGCGTGCTGCTTGCTGAGTTAGCTGCTTCTGTGAGACGCAGCTGATTCAGCATGTTGCAGAGCATGTAAACAAGGCTCATTTGCTGTCTGTCAGGGAAACTTTACTTGTTTTCCCCAAATCTAGACATTACCAAGACTGAAAACTGAAGCTGTGTATGTACGGGGGAGGGAGCAAAACTGTCCTGAATTTTCTAAAAGTCTCTTGCCCCTGTTCTACACATACTTATATAAAGAGAAAGACCTAGAGTAGGGGTGGGCAAAATACAGCCCGTGGACCAGATCTGGGCCACCAAGGGATTCTATCCAGCTTGTAACAGGTCCCTCAGCCCCATCCAGCCCAGGTGGGGAGGGGCAGGGGGAGCAGCCTGGTCCGTGATGCACGCAGCTGGTCCCTCCGCCCCCCCAGCTGTGCAGCAGGGCTGGGGTGGTGTTGGACTCAGTTTCCTGGCAGCCCTGGCTCCTTCTGGCTGCTGCTGCCAATGTTGCTGCTGCTACTGGGCCATGACCTGCTGCCCCGCACCCACCCTCTGTCCAGGGGCACTGGGCAGAGTGGGCGGGCAGGATCTCTATGGAAATCAGCCCAGGACCCCCATGGGCAGGGTATGCTTGTCTGGGCAGATGGGATGGGGCTGCAAGTGGGTGGAGAGTGGCATCTAGGAGTGGGATGGATGGCCAGGGCCAGGATCGTGGGGCAGTGACAGCAAGGAGCTGGGGTCTGTGGCACAGCCACGATCCATTTCCCACATGTCTCTGCCCAGGGCCGTCCTCTGCCCTGGGCTCCAGCTCTGCACTGTCACCACCCCATAATTGTAGTCCCAGCCCTGCCCTCCTGTCTCGCTCCTGCATGCCATTCTCCACCTGCCCATTGCCCAATCTATCTGCCTGGCTGACTGGGCCCTGCCCGCGTAAGCCTCAGGCCAGTCTCCATGGAGATCCGGTCCACCCACCCACTCTGTCTGGTACCCCCAGCAGTGAGTGTGGGGTGGACAAATTTGGGCCACATAAGATTAATTGCTCTTCCCCAGCCAGGCTGGGCTGGGCCAGCACCTCCCCTCGCCACTAGGCTGGACCGTGCAACAGGTTACCAATACTCCTTAAGTCACCCTCCAGCACAAATAATAACCCACTCTTGACACAGTTTCTGTACCAGTGGTCAAACCAAACTGGTGTGAACTTGCATGGTTTCAGTTTCTCTTCTGGCTGCTTCACTTCACTGGTGTCCTCACCAGCGTCTCAAAAAGGCAGCTATATTCTCATTCTTAAATGCTCTTCTCCAGTTGAAGCTGCAGGGCTGTTTGCCACATCCTGTCCTAACCTGCTAGGCCCATGGACATTGCTCTAGGTTATTGGGCAGTGTTGACAAGAGCTCAGCCTCCAAGGTGGACTTGTACAGTGTAATGGCTGAGCCACAGTAAGGGTTGAACCTTTTAGCTTAGGCAGCAAAATCTTTTAGCTCAAGCTCATGGTTTTAGCTCTCTAATTTTAATTTGTATTTATTTATTTTATGGTCTCATCTCTTTGCCAGAGAGTGTCACATTTCAGTTGTGGATGAAGCAAGTGCTGTAAAGAAGGCAGCACAAACTAAATCATGTCAAACAAGTAGCACTGCCTATGCATCAAACTCTTTTTCTCTCTCAACAGTGTCTAGTGCTGTTGGGGAGGGGGGAAAAGAAGCAGCTCTTGGAGTTGGAGCAGGACCAGACCCTCCTGTGCCCTACAGTCCCCCTTCAGGAGCGTAGCCAGCTCCGCGTCCATTCTCATGGTGACCTACAGACTGTGTTCTGCCTTGGGTCTCAGTAAATGGGAGAGGCCATCAAACAGAAGTTACTGTTGTTCCTTCCAGCAGTAATTTCAATGACAAATCTACCAGATGTGGTATGATTTTCTAAGGCAAATATACTGTTCTCTTGAAATTCAAAAAGCCCCAGATACAGTAGTTCTAGGAAGGTGGTGTCTCTGGCTGTGATGAAGGGGGAATACCGCACAGCCTGGCTACACTGTAGTTCAGCATCGCCCTATGTTCTATCAGATGAAAGTATGTGAAGCACTGAGAAGCCCCCAAATTGTGCAGAGCCTGAATTAAGGCCTCTTCTATATTTAGTTTTTTTATGAGGTAACGAT
This sequence comes from Crocodylus porosus, assembly GCF_001723895.1. Taxonomy (NCBI): domain Eukaryota; kingdom Metazoa; phylum Chordata; order Crocodylia; family Crocodylidae; genus Crocodylus; species Crocodylus porosus. Next base: position 11,894,950 of record NW_017728906.1, read on the forward strand.
TTTTTGGGTACTACAGCTTGCAGTTCTCTTGAATCCTTCCTCAGATAAGCTTGGTGTTACCTGTCTTTGATAACAAGCAGTCTCAGATGTGTGTTTTGCTGGGGCGGGTAGGTGGGGGATAGATTAACATCTGTCTTTAAGGAAAGCGTAGCAACTCACTGTGAGGCTTCAAAGTGACAGCGGGGGTGTGCACATAAGTGGTGTGGGGGGGCGGGGGCAGTGAGACTGTCTCTGTTTAGATGCTATGGTTTATCAGTTTCAGGAGAGAAATTAATTGACAGGACCTGGCGGTTACGGACACAGTGCTTTTGTGGTCAGTTGTTACAGAAGCAAATCCTGCTGCTCGCGGTTCTCTTGCTGGCATCTGGGAACAAATCTGTGCTAAACAGAAGTCAGAGGTCATGGCTTTAGCAATGGGATTGAGAACCCAGTCTAGCTTGCAGAAGTCCCGTGAGGGTTCCCATGACTCAGCTGGCCTTGAGCAAGGAAGGTAGGAAGAAGAAGGTGATGAAATGGAGCAGGAAGAGTTGACCTTATTCAGCAATCCTTTCCTTGGTGGCCTCCTATCCTTCTGATCTGTGAAGGGAAAATCCAGTGGGTGCAACCAGAGCTCTGTGGAGTGAAGCACAACTGGAAACATGATAGGAGAGCCTAAGAAAGTCGGTGCAGTCTAGGCTCTTCTACTGGCTGGACTAGTGGGAAAGAGAATAAAAAAGGCTAAAGCTGGCCTCTACTGCTAGACCACTCTGCAGACTGTCTGTTATTTCTGGAAGGCATTCATGCAAATCAGAGTCAGTCAGACTTACATTGCCCTAAGATGCTATGCTAGGAAGAAGATCCCCTTTCTGGAAGTGATGGGATTTTCCGAAGCTGGAATGGAGCATAGCAGCAGGTACTCGGGGAAAACACACAGCCGGCGTCATTTCACTTCCCTCCAATTCCCCACCATTCCCTCCCGTGGAATCAGACTTTCAAGTACCAATGTAACACTCTCTCTGTGGGCCAGGTAAAGCAAAGAGGGCATGTAAGATGCCTCACTGATAAACGAATCCTTTAGTATACCATTTTTAATATCCGGGAACAAGTTTTGTCAGGAAGCAGAGTCAGGATGTTTTGTGCATGCGTGTGTTTGTTTCTTCAGCCTTTTAGAAAGCTGTTGCTCTGTGTGTGTGCTAGGGTGTAATTTTTAACTGGTGTTGCTTTTCTCATAGCCATTCCATTGTGAATGGTGTAGTTGGTCCTTGATTGCAAGCCAAATCAACCAGGAGCTGATAGCTATTTGCCTGCCTGCCTGTGGGGTGGATTTTTGCAGTTTATTCTGAAATAGCCCTTATCCTTGGAGGAGTGTCACTCCTAGCCTCTGGCTTGCCCTTGAGAGCTCCAAGATCTGCAACCTCAAAGCCCAGCCACTACAGGAAGAAGGAAATATTTGGAGTGTTCCAGGATTACAGCATCAAGCTCTGAATTAACTTGTCCTGTGTAAAGCAGGAAAGATCAGATCGGATCCCACAAGCAGTGTATACAGTTTGCTGGAGGAGGGACGGATAAAAAGTTTTCCAAAAGGCTTTTAAGTTAACATCTAAGGAATGAAGAGTGTCTCTTGTCTGCACAAAAGCAATCCTACAGAAGAAAAGAGAATGGTCAGGAAAGCAGAATGTAATGGTGCTGAACAGATTTGATAGGTGCATGAAATGAGTTTTCCCACCTGCAGAGGACAGTAACATTCTTTTTCCACGTGTATCTTTAGATTTATTAGCACCCAGCTAGACTGCCCAATGCACAAGGTGCAGACAGGAAGCGGTAAGCCTGAAACTTGTACTTGTTCGATATTGCTGCTGTGTTTTTGTTTGCTTGTTTGTTGTTGGCCTTTTCTAAAACAGCCCACTCAGCACTACTGGAATTGTTGAGGCTGAGTCTCTTTCAGTCCTAGGAGTTCAATTTATCAAATCACTTCTCAGTGGAGCGAAAGTCAATGAATAGGAGAGCTTCCTGTTCCTGACTAGTCTATGGGTAGATGTAAGACCATTTGAAATACCTATGGTCAGTGCTGTAGGAAGGGGGGAGGTGGGGCGAGTGGGGTAAGTGCCCTGGGCGCCAAAGCAAAAGGATGCCAATAGGCTCTGCCTAGCCATGGTGGGGCATGGGATGGAGTTGCAAGCTGCTCATTTGGGGGGCATTGGGACAGGGGAGGGTGGCTCCTGCCTCTGCATGCACTCCTGGGCAAGCATGGAGGGGCATGTGCCCCTTGGATCTGTGCTCAGAGCGAGAGCAAGCTGCCACTGTGGGCTTGCCAAACTTCCTTGCTGTGACACTGCTTCTGGTTATTACTTTGTGCCAGTTTTCAAAATCTCCATTTAAAAACTTTTCTTCTGTAAAGGTCTTACTGTAGGCGTTTAGGAAACATTATATATCAGGTGTTTATGTGGGACTGTAGATGTTAACATCACCCACCTCTAAATTAATGTTTAGGTTTTGGTTCCTTTCAATAGTTTTTACTTTTGAAATAATCATAAATATGCTCTTACAGCAATATTGGTATTTTTCTTCCTTGGCTTTGAGAGCAGGATGGGATTGTCAGAATATGGCACCCAAAAGCAGAGGAGGAAAAGAAAACTGCAAATCTTCAGGGAAACTTGGGAATTAACTGGCCCCTAATTTTATAATCGTTTTACTATATATTGCGGATTTACCCAAAGAAACTTGTCTGCCTGTGTCCTTAGACCAACACAGCTACAACCTACACTCTTACTGTATATTGTGTGCCCTGCAGTCCTTTGCTCGGTATTTGTTTTTTTTTGTTTTTCTTTGCTGGTTTGAAAATGAACATAAAACAGACTCTCAAACTTCTTTTAATATTTGCATTGAGAATGAAGGTAATCGTCAGTCACAGTCTGCTCTCAAGGTATTGTAGTAAGTACAGTCACTCTGGATTTACAGAACTGAGAAGAGATTAGCCCCATATGTTTACAATTTGGTTTAAGCCTCTAATATTTATTTGCCACTACTAAATTATTGAATGGCAAGAATCAAACCACTGTTGTACTATTAAGACTTGACTGTAATTTGCATTTGCAGTAAATTCACAGGTGTCAAATTTGACTTTAATGAAATGAGAAACTGCTGGTTTCCACACAGATAATGTAGAATTTCCTTACTTTCCTGCGATTAATTAAAATATCAGAATTGTTGAATTTCTAAAATATAAGCTGATGACACGCATCCTTATGCGTGTTGATTGTCCTTATTTTTCTGCAGAAGGCTTAAATAATTTAATGAAATCTCCCTTGAAAGCTGCACAGATTCTAACCTCTGAGCTACCAGTCTATGGAACATACATTTACTGTATTTGTAAGCCACAAGCAGTTTAGAATTTCGTTTGCACGGGGGTGTTCAGTAACATATTTTTAGCTTTGACATAAGGTGCCAGTCTTACGTTAACCCGATGTTCACTTGCTGTCCAGAGATGGAACACACGGTATATTAAAAAGGGCAGAACTTTCTCTAGGATTTATTAGGATCTTGGTAAAACTTTTTTTTTTGCTTTCCCAAATTCATTAGCAAACGCTTGGTAAAGCATATTTTAGATTTACCTGCTAAAAGTCAGTATTTGTGGAGCATTTCATATGCTGGATATTTATACAAAGATGAAGAACCTTGTCCTATACTGGTACAATCTAGGACACTGATCACCGGGCATATTAGTAACAGAGGAACTTTCCCTTCTCTCAGTGGCTTGTTGTTTAGGGGTAGTTCAAGCTTACAGTGTTTACATTCTTATGGTTTAAGAAGAAATGTTAAGAGAAGCCTGAGAAGAGTTTTGGGAGGTCTCTCGCACTGTTTTGGAACAAGGTACATCTCCGTGTGTGTGTATGCATATGTCAATGAGAATTTAAGGAAATGAAATGCTTTCTTTGACTACTCCATTGAAAATCTCATTAATGGTAATACTACTACAGGAAAATAAAATAAGATTTATGTTTTTGTTTTTTTATAAATAAGAACAACAGTTGAAGCCCTAGGTTTAGAAATACTTCTGATGCTGTATATAATAATATATATTGCAGGTCACTTCATGGAATCTGGGAGGCTCTGGCACTGTATGTGGGTTTTGTGTCTAAATGATGTAAAAGTGATTGGGTGTGCAGATCATGATATCTGTAATGTCTGAAGTGTCCAATTTTGTATGTATTATGTGAAATGGGACCTATTGTTCTAGGCAGAAGTGTATCCATGCTATTGCTTAACAGGCGGACTGTCTTCATCTAATGTGTAATGAAATAATATGTTACACTACACACTGGATGAATTTATATCTGTATTCTTCAGTGGAATTTTTTGGAGACTTACATTCATCCATGGGTAGAATTTGGCCTTTTTCAGTGACCTAGGTGGAGTCTCTCCCTTTCCTGATTTTGCTTTCCAATCTTGCTGATGTAACTCTAGCAATTGAGTGAGAAGTCATGAGTAATACCGTGCACATTTGGGAATGTATTTACATAAAAATAAGGCAATTTAGCATTAAAGGTCCTGTAGCAACATCGGCATCTGCATATGATTTGCTGTTGTAGAACAAATTATAAAAGTACTCTGAAAAGAGGGCAGAATTTCTGCCCCCAGCAAAAATCCTGTAGCAAACTAAAGGATGTTTAATTTTACAGTGACATCTACTAATATCTCCACAGCCTACAAAAATTCAGCGATTTCTTTCCAGTAGAAAACACTTCCTTTTAGCATTAATCACAATTGACGTGACATTTTCAGTATAAAGCTAAACTTTCTCCCAGAGTGTGTGTGTGTGTGTGTGTGTGGATATAGATATATATTATACACATACAAACCTACACACACATACACTCATATATATTTAATACAGAGAAATATGAACAGAAACATTTCATAGTGTCTGTGATTCTTGGTTTCAGGCCCCTGAATGTATGGTAGCTAGTTAGGCAGGAGTACATGTACATGGCATTTGGAGGCTACTTGCAGACATTCAAAAAGCCCCAGGTGGAATTGATCTAAGTTATGTGATTTTCTGTAAATGGCATAGTTTAAATCAGTAGCGAACAAAACACACATTTGCCCTTTTGGGGGTAGGGAGTGGAATCTTGGACCGGGTTCCACCATTTTTAAACCAGTCTATGCATGCCAAACTTCTGTTCTGTGGTGGGTATAGACCAGTTTCTGATCACTTACACTGATAAAAGTATAACGTCTGTACCTGATCAAAGTGTTTATGTATGTGTAATTTTTTATGTGTAATTGTTACTGTATACTTATGTGTCTCTGCGTTTGTTGTATTCTCTATGTATACGAGCTCTGGGCTGAAACCTGCTATCCCTGAAGTAAATGGGGGGGAGGTTTGAAGGAATCTTCTTGACTCCAGTTCTGATCCTTGCAAGTGGGTCCATTCTGTGCCCACGCTAAGTACCTGTAAAATGCTGGATGGGTCTGCTCTGTAAAATGGGTCCACTCCACAGTAGTGACTGCAGGAACACGGCTTTGAGTGAGAACAGAATCCAGCCATTTATTTGCGTTACCTTATTTCGCTTGGCTGACGGATGTGATGGACCTCAGTATAATCTCCTTTACATCCATCATTGACTTTAATAGCGTTGCTCCTAATTTACACCAGGAAGAGTGACAAAAGAACAGAAATGAAGGGGTTGTGTTAAAGCAAGACAACATTTCTACATTGTTTTCAACCTGTGCATTGAAATAATTGACCATCATTTTAAAAGTGACATATTGGATGGCATCATCTGGTTTTAAGTAATTTAACAAATATAAGGAGAGTTGGCAGGTCTATACTTCCAAATGAAAAAAGCCGCCTCCCCCCTTTAGGGCCAAATGAAACAGCTGCAGTGGTGCATCTTGTAGCACCTAACATTTTGCCCAAGGGCTTTTTCATGCATAAGGAATACAGAACGAAAGCTCAGACGTGCATAAAATAGGGATACATCTACAAGCATTTAGCTGTGGAAAGTGAACAACAGATAGCTTTGAGAAAAAAGTACTTGTATTTGCAGAAAATGCATTTTATAATGTCCTGCTCAAACCCAATACACAGCCAGACTGCCAGGCACACCATGTACCTAATTAACTCAACATGTAGCGGACACTTTGGTAGCAAGAAATGTAGTGTTTAGCAGCAGATCTAGTTGTTTTTCTAGAGCGTACACAGCAGAAACTCAAAAGAAGAAGCAAAGTAGTAAGTATCTTTTCCATTCTTTAGGCTTTTAATTACTTGGCGTTTTTTATTGCTCTGAGTTAGTTTTTATGAACTGAAAAAAAAATAAGTTTCAGTGATGCAGGATGAAGCAAATTCATAGGTGTGAAAATGCTACTATTTTAGTTCCACACAGAAAGTAAGCCTGCTAAATGGCCCTGATTGTAAAAGCTATTTCTAAAGTAAAATATAAAATGTAACCATAAGAATAACCCAACATGGCAAAGATACTGAAGCACAAACAGTCTAAAAAAAATATCAGTGAAGTTCCTCCATCCAATTGGAGCAAGTGTTAAAGACCATTAGAGAAATAATTTATTTTATGACCTCCGAATACAGTTAGATCAATATAAGAGTGGCATGATCCATGAGTGCTCACAGAATAGGTTAAAAGCAGAATGAGCACATCTTTCTGTGTATTTTATTTTTCTGACTAGGATAGAAAGACCTTTGCAGAAGTGACCCTATGTGTCTACATGATCTGTAAAATACCATGGAGACAAAAATTATTCAACTCTGTGTGTGCGTGTGAGAGAGAGAGAGAAAGAGAGAGAGAGTATGTACACCACTCCACAAAAAATACACAACCGTTGTGGTTTACTGAATTATCTGTATTTTTGTTTAAGATGCTCTGAATGTATAGAACAGTATTTGTTTCTTTTAAAAAATACATTTTTTACTTTATCTAAAAAGGCTACGTGTTCATTCTTGGATGCTTCCTCCTAGGCTGATTTGAAGCCAGAGCACATATAATAAACTGCTGGGTCTTCAGTTTCTTTTCTCTTTTTACCATGAATACAAGGTAAGACACAGCGCTCAGTTCTGCAGCTGTTCCTTGTGCATGGAGTTCTCACTGGCATCAATGGGTGCTTCATGCATGGAGTGGGTGCAGGAGTGGGCCCCATGTTCTCAGGTGAGCTGGCTTGGGGCTCCTTTGTTTTTTTAGTAACGCTATTAGGTATTACAGTGCAGACAGCATTACACAACTTACTGTAAAACTGAACAGTTGCATATTTCGGGGAAGGATCCAGTTTTAAGTGGATCCACAGCACCAACTTAAAGAGCATGAAGTTATCTTGACTCTTAATTTTTAGGTAAGGGGTAATTTTTTATAATTAAACTTTATATGTGTTCTAATCTATAGCATACTGTAAAAGTGACATCAAAATCCTAAACAGCCTTGCACAGAGAGTCTCATGCTTTCAGTGTCAGGTTGTTGGTCATAGCAACTGCATTTGGTACGGTTACAAAATTAATATATAACATAAATGAGATACACCTGAATGAGCAAAATGACATGCATGAACAAAAAGCTAAAAAATTCAAACCTGACAACTTTGCAGAAATATTTTTATGACCAACAGTTTTAATTGCTTGTAAATTGTTAATGAATTATCATTGTCGGTGTATAGTAATAAATGGATACATGCAGTGTAGATCAAATTTAAGATGATAATGGTAATTTTGGTTATGTATGAATATTCTGTTTTACCAAATGGCAGTCACTGCCTGATACCAAGGACTGACTTGTTCCTTTCCTGTGAACCTGAAGAAAATAATCCTTTGCTATAGCATCCCACAATTTTTTTCCATCCTTCTCTCCCAAAGCCACCAGCACTTGATATTTTGAGAGGACTTCAGCACCCCTGAGAGTTAAGTAACTGAACTTTGTTATCCCTGCTTTATGGATGATGAAATAAAGGCACAGAGGGGTGAAGTGTGTTGCCCACGGCAGAAGTAATCTATGATGAATCAGGGACATGGATTCTCCTGCCTCTGTCTTTTCTTGTTATAAGCTTTCTAATATGCTTGTCTGTTCCTCAGTAAGAGTCCAATCTGTCCAGTCCCACACATGATTCACTGTGTATGAGCGAGAACTTAAAAAATTGGTTTATAGTGCAAACAAAATGGCACTAATGTGAGTTAGCATTTTCCAAACCCATGTTATGCTAATTTTTGTACAGTGATAGTTCACTTTGCATTTCAAACTGGGGAGGAGGGTATATCAAAATACTGTAGACTGTCATGCGCTATTAATATGAATACTTTCTACCTCAAGAAAAAAAATCATTTCAGAGGTGGTTGAAATGATCTCTTCCTTCCTCAAAGAGGACTTGAGGGCTTAAACTAAGTTTTTAATATTTGCCTTTACTCTGTGATCCTCTGCCTGGCTCTGTGGAGGAGTTAAGCATGAGTATTAGTTGTTTTTATTGGAGCTGTTTCATATTCATTTTGCAAGCCTTATATAAAAGGAGTCTAAACATTCAAAAATGTGTTCAGCGAAAGACCCTGAGCTTCTGGGAGAATGCTGAGGGCAGATTATATGAGGGCATTAATAATAAAAAATGGAAACCTGCAAACTCAACCCTTCTTGGTACTGCATATTTTTCTGTAGTTGTATATATGCTAGCCACACTCCTCTTCTACCACATGACTAGGGAACAGAGATGGAGGAAGCGATACGAATGGGTCTTCATTAAATGGGACAGCAGATTAAATAAAATACGAAGGTCTGCTTTTAAACCTCCACCAACCTTGCACCTAGTTACCAAGCTTCCGCTGTTGGGGCTGGTACAGCCTTCCTGTCAGAAGCACAGCCTCCCCCTTCTCTGGATCAGGATGCTTTAATTCTGTCTCTGCCTGATTCCAACCTTCGTCTGTGCATTAATATATATTTCTCTGCCCCAACTTGAAATGTACACAGAAGCTTGCGTGAATGTATGTATCCATACATTGACTGGTTAGAAATCATCTTGAGACATAGCTTTGTGGGATCCAGTACATACAGAACCTTGCTGTACAAAATGCAAAGCAAACCAATATATTCCTGGGCATAAATCGCTGGCTCGCTCTCTTAGGTCACCACAGGGATGTTGGTGAGGAGAATCTTGTCACAAGCAGGTGGAAATCTCTGAGCTCTGTAACTACCATGATTGCTGGGATGTTGATCGAGGGCAGTAAGAAATCTGCTTCTGGGGTTGCATGCTCCACTGGGGTCAATGCTGAATTAATCCAGTGCTTGCTTTTCTCCCAGTGTACTTTGGGCCAGCGGGTGGGTAGGGGGCTAGAAGGTTAAGAAGATCTGTTCCTACCTTTGCCATTGTTTGCCCACATGACTTCAAGGAGCTCAACCTTTTTTGTACTTTAGTTTTATGGGCACATGTCGGTGGGTGTGATGATACTTATATACATCACAGAGGGTTTGTAGGGCTTCACTAATATTTGAAAAGCCTATTGGGAACCTAGAATGAAAGATGCCTTCAGAGGGCAGAGTGTTACTGTAGCTTGAAACCAAATATGGGTGAGTTTGAAAGTAAAAAACTTGCACCCTTCCATGAGCTAAATGAAGGGTCAGTGCCTTTTCTCCTTGCCATGGGCCAGACTTGGCAGAAAGCAATTTCTGGGAGAAGGCAAGAAATATGCTTCAGGCCCACAGGACAAGGTGTGTTTTGCATAGCGCCTTATCACTTTATTAAGGGATGTAGGAGCAGCAGCAATGGCAACTATAGCTGCTTTGATCCATGCTGACTGTCTCACAAGCAGCATGTGAATCGTCATTCCTGCTCATATGTCATCTTCCAGGCCAGTGACTGTGGCCCTAAAGAGCATCTATACAAGCTCTTGTGACTGCAGTGTCTGCACCTGTCCCTTAATCCCTATTTGCATTGCTTTGGCTGACTGAACTGGAGCAATGTCCCAAGTGGCCCTCACAGTCTGAGGATGCCTCGGGCAGTCAGAGTTGAATGTGGCTTGAGTGTAGGAGGGGGAACACCGAGTCTTTGACTGGCCAGAGGGTTCCAGTCCCCGAGCCCAGTTTTCTCAGAAGCAGAGAGAGCAAAGCCCTGCTTTCCTCCCCTGCCTGAAGAGCATGTTTCAACACCCTGCTGTTGTGCCTCAGTTCTGCTCTTTTGAGAGCGTTCCTAGACATGAAAAAGTTACTCAGTCTCCTGGGGCCCATTCAGTCCAATCTTTATTGTGCTGAGGCTACTAACAAGAAGTCTGGTCTAAATATATTTCTCAGTTCTCAATACCTGAGCACTGCTTGCTTTATCACTAGGGAGCAGGTACACTCAGTGTTGACATGAGGAGTATTAGAAGACAGCAGTTGGGGTGTGGGAGATGCAAGCTTGGGACTGATGCATATACTGTAATGTTAAGCATCAGAAGTGAGCTGAATGCTGCACCAAGCAGTCCTTGCCATGAATTGCTAAGGGCCTTTATTTTTTTGTTGGAGGGTTTAGTTTAGTTATAAAATTCCCTGCTTTTGTGGGGCTTCCTCTACCACCCATGAGCGATTTTGTCCAACAGTGAACTAAACCAGGATGCAGTTCTGATGAAGAATATTATAGTCCAACTTGCTTGATGTCCTCCCATTACCCCTAACTAAATATGTCCTTTCCCTCTCTGTTTACACCCTTAAAAGTCTGTAGGCTGTCTTCACTCCACAGTGGTGCATCTAGATATTCATTAATGAGTTTTTGCTACCAATCATTACATTTAGTACCTCCAATGTGAAGTACTAACTAAATGTGCATTGGGTTGCCCTAATGCACACTAGCAAAAGCACACTCTTTTTTAGTGTAGCCTAATTTTACTGCACATTAGAGTATTAGCACGATTTTTGACGCAATACTCTAATACGCTTTTATAGGCTACTGCACACTAAAATGTACATGTAGACATGCAGGCATGTCTAATCTCTTTTCTGGGCTTTTGGCTGAAACAATGTTAGCCTGTGCAGTAATGAGAAGTGGTAAAATTCCTGCCACTCGGGGCACTTAACTAGACACTTGTTTAGACTTAGCTAAACAGTCCTGGTTTGACCCTGATTTAACCTGTAATGTCTCTTCCATTGTTGATGGCAAGGACCTATGCTCAGACCAGAAATGGAACAAGCTGCTCAAATACACCTATAAGCACTGAAAATGGTGACATGTCTTACATATGTCAGTTGGAAGTCCCTGGATAGGAGGGCTCTGCTTTCATCATATGTTCAGTTTGTCACTGGGAGCCCACATCAGGTTTGCTTCAGGAAAGCCCTCTGAGCTGAGTTCTTGCAAAAGTGAGAAATGAAAGAAGTTGCTTTTTCTGAGAATGACTGACTGTTTTGATGAAGCTAGGAGTCCCCTTCCAGAGATGAGCAAGATGCATCCTCTGCTCTGCTTCTGACAGTGGGTCAGGAGATGCTTAGCGATGAGGGTGGATGTTATGTGTTAGGGTACATGAACAGTTAATATCCTTCCTTCTCCTCAGAGGGCTTCTGGGAAGGCAGGTGATTTATTTTTTCCCTTTTCTCTCGCTTACATGTGCTATTCCCTTTTTAGCAGCTTCTATAACCATACGCTGCACTTTTCTAAAAGTGTGTATAGTCTTTTCTGTGCTAGGAAGGACTCTGATCTCCATGGAGGTCGCCATGAACCTACCCATGCATGAACGGAGCTACTGTATTTCCCTTCCCTGGAACCTGTTTCACCCCTCGCAAGTCAAAAGTAATCCTGTGTTATTTTGTGTGCTCCCATCACTGCCAATTTTCAGGGTGCCTAAACACTGCAGTGTCAAGAGCTTACCAGGACCTTGGGAACTGCACTCCAGTGACCCCAAATGGTGCAAACCGTAGCTTCCTATATCTTGCATGTGGCACTTCCTGAGGTGCAATGCCTGTATTTTTTTATCTGTGCATCCTGCCTAGTCAAGATAGATCATTTGCCTCCCAGGTGCTGTGGCTTATCCATTTTTAAAGCCTGAGGTGCCAGCAAAACTGCATAAACCAGGCTGCACTTTGGCCGTTTGGGACTGCATAAGGAGTGACACAGCTGGTAGCAAGCACAGGGTTTCTCCTCTGCCCTCAAATAACAGCCAGGAAGCAGAGAACTACTGCAGCAACATCCGTGGATTTTGGTCATGCTTACTTGCTGTAGGATGCAGCTGGTTTGAAAAGGCAGAGCAGAAAACCTAGCCTGGAAACAAATCCCTGGAACTTCCTGGTTGTGCTGTGTAATGCGACCAGTCCATGAAGAGACTAGTAGCCCTGGCATACAGACAGGGAGAGCCTCCTGAGCTTCCACTCCCAGGTGCACCAAGCAGCTGCTTACCTTTTTTGCATTACTCATTTTTCATTTCCAAGGGGTGTCTGCTGGACCCATTGTAGTGCTGCACTTGCCCACTGACCAGGTCTGATATGCATAGGTAGCCTCTATGCTAAATCCCTTCTTGGCTCTTTCCTTCTGACTGATTCATCAACACTGAAGGAGCAATCCCTCCCACCCACCCCGCCCTTGAGAGTGCCCCCCAGGTTTGTTCAGCCCTAGATGATGCTTCATCTTGAATGCTTGACATTTTAGTGAATGATGAATCATGAAATTGTTGGTTTGGTTTGTAGTTAAACTTTTCTTTCCACTGCTGAACTGTATTTGGGAACAACTCCTCTCTGTCTGCATCCTTTCCAAAGGAAAGGAAGCCAGGGCAGGTATCTGAAATGTATGTCAGGAAGTTGGGAGACTGCTCTTCCACTGTTGCGCTGAGTGATCTTTGGGTAAGTTACTTGTAACTAAGTCTCAGTGTTGGTCACCGCTTTTGGGTGGGTCAGACTTCAGATGTCCAGCTTCAGGTTCTATGGGAACAGACTTTCCAGATGTGCTTCCCAGCTGCAGTTTCCACAGGTTGCTTGGGTATCTGCCTTCATTGGGAAAGTCAGCCCCACAGTGCCTGAAGAAAGAAACACAAAATAGTGATCATTTCAGAAAACACTGGATTTAGTTTCTGCACTTCAGTTTTTCTCATTTTGTAAAACTAGCTTTATAAAGGTGTTTCAAGCCTTAATTTGCAAGGGAATTTGCATTCTTTGAATAGAAGGCATTATAGAAATACACCATAGAAATGCACTAGTTCTATCCATCCAGGCCTGAACTGTACAAGCAATGGTATCCAGGTTGAGGAGGAGGGAGGTGCCCATAAAGCTACAGACTCCCTCCTTGCAGATGACTTGCTATCTAAGTACAAGTTACTGGGTGGGAGTGTGCAGGTGTGTGGCTTTTTTCCCTTGACAGTTGAATAGAAAACTAAATAAACATGTTTTAGGTCAAATTCCTTTTTTTTTTTTTAAACCCTTTTTACTTGTCACTTTTTTAAATGTAAGAAACTTTCTTGTGAAAATTATCAACAAAAAATAATCGTGGTCCAGCTTTCTAAAAAGTGCATGCATTTTTTTCCGTCTCTTGTTCGGCTTCATTTGTCTTGCATGTCCAGACACTTTTCTTCCTCCCCTCCCCCTCCCCATACTATGTCCCCCAGTGAATTTTTGAAAAATACATTATTCAGTAATTCATTTTCCTGGCTTTAAAGCAGATTTATTCTTCAAATGTTTTTTGTGGGCTTCTGCTTTTGTGACTCTACCCTTACATAAAGCATCCTGGCTCTGAGAGAATGCATCCAAAATGAGGACCCTGTGTTTGTGAATGGTGTGTGTGTGGGCCCCAGTGGGTACTTAACCTAAAGTTAAGGATGAGTTTTGCTGAATTGGAGCCAAATAAACACCGTCTACTGTGGACTGGGTGTTTGAGGAGGGCAGCTCAGCATCTCCTCTGGAGGACTGAATTTTGTGCTTCCTTTGGGGCTCCAGGAATGAAACTTAGCCTCATCACACCAGCTCTTATTGGTCTGAGAGAGAGAACCAGGCTCCACAAATGTAGCATGACTTTCAGAGATGCCTATAAAACATGTCAGCCTGGGTGGATGCTGCAGATCCTATGGTGGCCTCTGTTGGAGGAACCTGCCCTTGTCTCTAATGTGCTGTAGGTGAATAATTTGAGAAGTTTGCCTATCACCTCTCTTCCAGAAGCACAGCTTGTGAGCTCTACATGGTGAGCACTGACCAGTTCTCCAGAGACCAGCATCTGCAGAAAAACCTGTTGCTCTTTTTAGAAAAAGGATCAGGCTGCTTATAGAGACTCCATTGCTTGTTGTCTCCATGCCAGTAGTGGGGGCGCTGCACGTGTCTGTCAGATTGGTAGATGACTGGGAGATAAGCCCCTGGGATTGCAACATAGCACAGGAAACCTTGCACTCAAAAGACACATCTGTCAGCCCTGAATGGAGGGGTTTGAAACTGCTCTGGGTAACCACATCGAGCAGCCTCTGAGCGACAGCTCTTTCCAGGCCAGGGTTTACTGCTGAGCTCTCTTCTACCATCAGCATGGGCCTCTCTCTTTCTCAGGCCCACGGGTTTCCTCTCCTTCAGTTACTGTCTTTTTTGGTTCTCTCTTTAGTGAAAGTGGGTCCTCCAGTTTTTCTTTATAAAAATGGCAGTGGCTCCTGCTCCTGCTCCTGCTCCTGCTCTGTGGGGCACAAATGCTGAGTAAGAGGTTGTGATGTTTAGGACCCAATGAGTGGTATTTAGATCCGCAGTTGGAGGGGACTCAGAAGCAGGAACAAGTGCACACACAGAAGAGGAAAAAGGGGGCCAACTGAGCTGACACCTGCATGGAGAGCCAGGCTACTTTATACTGGGGAGGAAGATGAACCACCCTGTGGGAAGGGACTGGGTAGGGGTTTCCCAGGGCTCTAGGTAAGATGGGAGGAATCTGTCTTAAGCACAGTGTAAAGAGCAGCTTCTTGCTCCAAAGCCATGATTCTCATCTCTCCTGCCTATTCACTATGTCTTTTATCCTATCTCCTTCCTTCCTCTGCTCTGCTAGCCCTGCCTGCCTCTGCCAGCCTTTATGCCAGTGGCTCACAAATCTCTGCATGCTGCCCCCATAAGATCACTGACCATTTTATAGGAGGCTTTACATTCTGAAAGCCTGGTTTAGATATTGATTTGATCCGCACTGCATCCCAATGAGGTAAGGGAGCCTTCCCCATTTTGCAGGTAGGGCAGCTACAGGAGAAATAAAAGTAATGACTTGCACCAAGCCATGCAGTGAGTGAGTGATGAAGTCAGGATTTGAGATGGGAACACCCCAGCACCCAGCCCAGTGCTTGCTTTTCCTGACCTTGCTGCCTTCCTAATTGGGGAACACTTGTCTTGGGCTCATGTGCAAGCTCCTGTATGTGGGTCTCCTCAGTAAAGTGTCACTGTCTATATGTGCACTGGCATTAGACTGCAGTAAACTAATTAACTCCACCATAGGATAGTACTGTTGGGGATAATACTGCCCTATGGTGGAGTATGTAACTGTGCTGAAACACATGTGTAGACACTAGTTGGGGGCATAAATTGTGCCCGGTCATCCCAGCTAGCTGGAGGTCTGCTCTGCCCTAGCTCAAATTGCTACTGTCCCAGGTGCACATGTAGATGCTGTGCCCAGGAGCAGTTTCTCTAGTTCAAACTGCTTTGGAGTTTCTGGTGTCACATTACTTGCACATGTAGATGCACTCAATAGTAGTAGTGGTAGTAGCACTAGTATTACTATTACTACCTGTCTTAGGCTCATGTGCAAGCTCCTGTATGTGGGTCTGCCTCTAGGGACACAGATCTACTAGTGATGGCTAAGGGGAACTGCAGACTGGCCAGGAAAAGCTCAAGGAGTAACCTGGGACGATGATAATTATTACTACTAATAATAATAATCCAAATTTGGGAGAATCATGCTGTTAGAACATGGGCTCTGACATGGGCAAACCTATGATGGCCTCAGTGGGATTAGGTCACAGCAGGTGATTGTTGGGACAGAGAATGAGGAACAGCCCCTTCCCCCAAAAGTGCATACAATGTAAAAATGGGCACAGTTGTGTTACTGCACTGTAACCTGGAAAACCACAGGTGGGGCACAGCTGCAAGGCAAGGGCAGCTGCTGTATATGGTACACAGCAGATCATGGAGGGGGTGGGGAGCAGTGTGGCTCTCGGGGAGGTGCCAGGGTTTAATTTGTGGCACACTACCAAAAAGGTTGGCCACAGCTGTTGTAAACTATAAATCTAAATAACAGTGGGTGCATTTACACATTCAGTTTACTGCAGAGTGGACTAATTAGCTCTTCAGTAAAGCATCACTGTCTGCGTGTGCACTGGTATTAGACTGCAGTAAACTAACTAACTCCAACATAGGATACTCCAACATAATACTGTCCTACGGTGGAGTACGGAACTGTTCCTCATTTTCTGTCCCAACAATCACCTGCTGTGACTTAATCCCACTGAGGCCATCACAGGTTTGCCCATGTCAGAGCCTGTGTTCTAACAGCATGATTCTCCCACATTTGGATTCACCTGGTTGGTAGGATAGCCACTGTTTGCTGAAGCCATTCCTAGACACCGCACTTGAAATTAATATGCAAATAAACAATTGTGTTATTACTGACACCCAGCCCAAGTCCTGTCTGTTGTAAATTCAGCCCACTTGTATCCTAGTCACTATGTCATGATGGGCCAATTCTTGGATGCTGCGCATGAGTCAGGTGTCCAACCACACTCTGGACAGAGATCTCCCCCAATTTCTGGACCATCTGAATGAAAACTGAATGGGTGGCAACTTTAGTGCTTGGGTGCGGTAGCAGAATTATAAGCAGTCGAGGACTGGGAAGTCATGTAATCTTCTGTTCAGTGGGGTAGCAGAGATATGTTTGGGCACTACTAGCAAAATGAATATTGAAGGAGGGTGCCGGTGATATTTTAAGGTAAAATTCATAGAGGGGTTTAGTAAATGAAGGCCTGTTAATCTTTGAGACTTTGACATTTATTTTAAAGTTTCAGTCTCTGTGCATGTGCTTGTGAGAGGGAATGCATCTGGGTTTAATGTGAAAGTGTTTGTGTGAGAATAACTTTGCATTTGGGTGAGACTGGGTGTCTGTGCCGTGATGATGCTTTATCATCCACAAAGAGCAAGTGCTAACTTATTGTGCCTTAAAACAGTGATTCTCAACTGGGGTTCCACACAATGTTAGCACTGATAGGTTTACAAGCATGCTTTACAAGATAATCCCAAAGATTTCAAATAGAAGCCCATAGCTGAGGTTTTTCCGAGTTCTTTTCAACAAAAAAACCTGCTTCATTGTTCTTCTTTAGGCAAAAAAGTGAAAATGAAGAGCTGGCATTTTCAGAGGGCTGCCTCCAGTTTATCCAGGGGTGTCTTGAATCTAAAAAGGTTGAGAACCACTGGCTTAAAAGAACAAGGATTTTTGTTGCATTAAATCTTTTAAAAGAAGCGTGTATAAGGAGGAGCCTGCCGTCTGCACAGTTGAAGGCATCACCACTTTGCAAATTTACCAGAGCCATGTATGTTTGACAGAAGATCACAGCAATACAGACGTGGGAGTCTGAAGGTAGAGTTGCAAACTGGGGAGTCATTTGGAGGCCTGCACAGGGTTTGCACTTTTTTTTTCTTTAATACTTCAAAATGGATATTTAATTTGTTAGCGTTGACCGCACTTACCACAAGCTGTACTGTGTATGTGCACTGATGTGTAAGATATGGGTCTCCCATACAGTGTGTCTGTGGAGCCCTGTCATGTGACAACTCCAAGGGCAGGCCACATGCCACATATAAAGCAGGCCCGACTCTCCCCCGTGACTTGTCTTTTGCCACCAGCGGCATAATGCAGAAGGGCAGCTTTCAATAGAGTCACGAGAGGACTCTCTGTGAGCTGCTGTCTTATAGGGTTGTCAGCTGGGGTATGTCCATGCCTGACAGCTGTGTCATTTCAGCCTGTTTCCTACTCCGCCGGTGAGCTGGAGCCCAGCTCCGCAAACCCATGCTCAAAAACATTGGCAATGTCATTGCTGGGGCCTGGTGGTGCACATGTTATGGAACAGAAAATGATTCCACTTCCAAGAGCTTTACCGCTGACCATAGCCCTGCTGGGGGGAATGGGGTTAGTTGTAGGACTATCAGCTGCTCAACTGATTATGGATCTGCCAGAGATGGATGCGTCGCATTTTTCAAGCAGTAAAACCAAGTCAGAATCTACAGGCAGGACTGAGCCCATGTCTGCGTGTATCTCTGCTGTGCTGTCCTACTGTGGACTTGCCCATGACAGTCTGACTAAAAAAAAAAAAATACTGATTGAAATGAGTCTACCCGGCCTTGCATCTTTGGGTGGCACTTTCCCTATTACAGATATAAGGAGCTGACAAACATATTATTTCTAGCTAATACACAAATGCCAAGAACCATTTTGTCATTTATGGGCTTTTTTTAATCTTAGTCTTATAATGCATCCTGTGTGACAGCCTGGCCAGCTTTCTGCAGCAATCTTCAATAAGATACCCACCACTGAGCTCAGGTCTCTTTCCTCGGACACAGGTAACCCTTTGGAGGATGGGGACTTGCATAATATCATATTTATTCAAAAGTAAGATAAGGAGATTCTCTTGCCCCATCCTGAGTGAGCATTGGGAAAACAGCTCCTCATCTTACATTTACATGCAAAGAAATGTCATTAAATACATTGCTTATCTTTAAATCGCTGCCAAAAGCAGCATGTGTTCAGTTATGGAAACCAACTATGAAGTTGATTAGATGTGTGTTTATGGAGAGCCTGTGCTAAGACTTGTGGCAGTTTCAAAAAAGGTAAAATGCATCAATTCTGGATGAACTACATTATTATAGACATACTTGTTTCAATGGCAGTGTTTTCAAATTTGCCCTTCACTTCCATGTTTTCAGGAAGAACAGGGTCTAGCAATAAAAGAGGGCAGGGGAAGAGGTTACAGTGGAAAGAAATTGGGAGGCCAGAGGGCACTTGATCCCCCAGGTTTATTTTCCCTGCTGTAGCAGTGGGAGGGGAACAGATTCAAGACAAACCTCCAATAATTAGATTCTATACCTGAAAAATTATCTCAAATTTATACATTTTCCATATATGGAATCTAATTACTGGAAGATTGTCCTATAATCAAGGTCATTTTACATACCACTGTATAGGTATTCATTTAAGTGGGCAAGCTGGAAAATGCTAGCAGTGTAAAGATTAAAACTAACTTACTAGTATACCCCTTGGTTTACCCGAAGGAGTTGGTGGTTATGTATATACCACCATGGGCACCCTGAGCTTTATTGACTATACAAGTGCGCTTCTGGGTTGAGACATGTTCCACTGGAGAAGCAGGGATTTAGAGGAACATACTAGATTTTAACAGTGAAGCAAGAAGTTGTTGAGTTACTTGATGTTGCCTGAGATGGCAACAGTAAATGGGGTTTAATCAGCAAGAAACAAAAATGAAGGATTGAAGTACCAAGGGGAAGAATCAGGTTTCTTTCTCCTGCAAGCCCAAGGAACGTTGAGATGGTTCACTTTTTGGGAGCCCTGTGACCAGCTATCTCCATCTAAAACAGTGCGCTGTGTTGCAAAGAATGTGTGCCTTGGGCTAAGCCTGCAGACACACTGTGGTCTGGTCAAGGAAGTGGATATGCTAGTTCTAGTCTTAGCTCTGCTGTTGATTTGCCATGTGACCTTGTGTTGCCTGCCTCTACTTTCCTGCATATAAATAGGTATAATCCTCCATCACAAGGAGGTGCCTTGTGCCTTGTAAAGTGCTTGACATATCTGTGAAATACATTCGAGAAATGTAGTGTCAGGATCATATACCTCTTTATTTCCTTAACTAGCCTTTGTACATTTGTTTCTACGCATGTGAAATATTTTGAATCAAATGGCAAGAATTGTTGTGGTGATACCCAAAAGCTTGTCTAAGTCTTTCCCAACCATGTAGTTGGTGCAATAAAAGTATCATGGTACCCTTTTTCAGGTCTTAGGGAGAGAAGCAGACACAGTGGAGCTTAGTAGCAGATGGAACAAAAGGTTGTGTAAAACTCTGTAAGCAGATAAAAATGGGAAAGAAGGGAAATTTTGGGTAGCCAACAGACAAGGGAGATACAGTAAAAACCTAAGAATGCTGATGCTTAGCTATGGATAGCAATGAAGTTATTGCTGCAGTGTAACATTCTTGAGTTAAATGCAGTTGGCAACAAATACTCATGCCATAAAACAAACTATTGTATCATGTCTGCCCCATGAACTTATAACTGCACGGTGATGTGCTTATGCTGAGGTTGTCCATGTTTTACCCAAATTCTATGTATACAGTTCCTAAAAATCAGTTGCCACTATGTTACTGGGCATTTTTCTCCTTCAGAAGGAAGAGTTCTTTCCCATTTGCGTATAAGATGCTCTAATATTTGCAAAAATATAGTAAAGGAACTAGTCTTGGAGTAAACAGTCTATGTGGGATCAGAATGAAGATCAGCATATGGGATATTCTGTTCTGTGCAGATTCTTGTGCTGCACTCCTCATACTAACAGTACAACACTTGGCAGTGCATTAAATAGTGGTTCATAGAAACTGCAGTACTTATTCATTATCTTTGTATGGCAGTAACTATGAACCACACAGGACAGATCGCAGGCTGATTAATCTCTCTTTATATATGAGTTCCCCAGGCCTTAATCATTCTAGCTAATCTGATCTAATTCTGCAGGTCCAGGAACCTTTATTAACTTCTTCCAGTGCTTCCTAAAAAGTACATCTCTATTTTTTTAAGTAACTATGATCTAACCTACTCCTTAGTGAGAGTTCTGGATTCTGCATCTGCAGAAAGTTTTGGACCTGAACGGGTTGGGATCCAGAGCCAACTAGATGAGCTCTGGCCCCTTGAGAGGTGAAGTTGTGATTCTAATAGCAGCTGCTGGAATCCAAAAATAGTGATGCCTGCTGTGTGATGGGGATGAGGGATGTACATTTTGGTCATCCTAATCGTATTGTATGACTTTGGTAATTTCTCAGCCCATTTCTTAAGACTGCTTCTCTGTCAGACCTTCTATTGCGTTTCTGAGGGGAGCAGGACAGGAGATGGTGTTCCTGTCCTGCACTTTTTTTTTTTCCAAAACTGTACATGTTTTCCTAGGTCAAGCAAAGACCAGTTTGTCAAAAAGCTCAGTGTGAAAACCAGGTCTGAGATCTGTTGTGCCTGACTCAGAACACAAACTTGAACCTGGGTCTCCCGTAAGTGGAGTCCCTCTGGCTTGTGTTCACGTCTTCATACTAGCAGTCATGCTGGAAACGGCTTCAAATGGGGATAGTAAGATTCAGCATCCCTATAGCATGGTGGGTAAGACATTCTTCTGAGACGTGGGAGACGGGTTCAAGACTCTGCTCCATTCAGTAGAAGGCAGCAATACCACATTACATGCATAGGCTGTGCTGTGTAATATAGGTGACCTTGTTTTATTAACGTGGTATTTCTATACAGATGCAGCAGCCCTGGGACTGACAGACCCACGCCTGTGCTACGTACTGGATGGGCTTCTCTTCATTTATGCGATCATTATTACAGCCCTTTTTGTGAAAGCTAAGGTCAGTCTAATCAGCACTGTGTCTCCTCAAAGCTTTGGATCACTTTGTGCTTATTTATCATGTGCTCAGGGGGAGCATACTATCTGGGGGAGCATGTTTCCTTGGACTGATGCTTGGCTTGAAAGCATGAATAATTTTACATTTCTTGATTCCCATTGCAAATATGAAGTTTGTTGAACACTGAGCTACAGGGTGGAGAGGAATAAGCCCAGTATTCAAGGGTTGATGCTAGAGAGAGAAGGCAAGGTAGCATGATTCTAATGTCTCTTGTGGAAAGGTTCTTTCTGAAAGGGCTTTGAGCCCTTTTGAATGTATTTCATTTTCTGAGCTCAAAAATAAACTAACCCTTCCCCTCCTACACACATACTTGGAGGGTGCATCCACACAAGATGCTAACTGTGTAGTAGCCTAATAACACTGCACAGCAGCATGCTGGGCAGAACCCATGCTAATATGTTATTGCGCAGTAGTATTGGGCTATTGCACAGTTAGGATCAGTAAAAAGCCGTGCACTGGTGCCAGTTACTGCACATTGATTTAGTACTCAGTTAGGCAAGTACTAAACTTAATGTGCAGTAACTACTGTGCATTAATGAATGTGTAGACACCCAGAGTGTTGCAGCTACCAGTCTTGATGGAGTAATAAAAAGGAACTATATATATATTCTGTTTAAGTCTCACCATCTCATCATCAGGACATGGAAAGCACAAGATAGGGGCAGGAGCATCAGAAAGATGCCAGCAGAGACACTGAGTGATGGTAAAATTTCTTACATTCAGCTGTCTGCGTAATTCAACATCTGCATTGGAGATGGTAGACCCAAAACACCTTGTTTCCTTCCCCAGCTTAGGATGTGCAGGTTTATTTTCGGGCCTAGCTCATGCCTGACATCTGGTATTTGGAGCTGATAGCACCATAGAGACTTCTTGCTTGGCAGCTTCTGCCCAGCTTTGCCTTATTCAGTTAGGGGTCAGCTCTTTCAAGTGCCGAGTGATCCTTGGTGCCTTGATACAATTAACCTGTCCTGAACAGAGGAATGGGAAGGAAACATCATATTGCTTTTGACATCAGAAAATATTCTGATACCACACTGATGGTATTGGTGTAAGAGGCACTAGGTGAGTAATGAGATTTGTCTCATTTCATAGACATTAGGGCTGGAAGGAACCTCGCAAGATCACTGGGTCCAGCCCCCTACCCAAAGGGCAGGGAGTCAGCAGGGGTCAAATGATCCCAGCAAGATAAGCATCCAAAAGTTTTTTTTTAAAGGAATCCAGAGTAGGTACCTACACCACCTCTGGAGGGAGTCTGTTCCAGGCCCTGGGGACTCGGACTGTAAAGTTTTTCCGTATGTCCAGGCTAAGACGGTCTTCCAGGAGCTCATGACTGTTGGACCTAGTCTTCCCATAGGGTGCCCTGGTGAACAGATGTTCTCCCAGTTCCTGGTGCACACTCCTTATGTACTTATAGGCTACCACCAGGTCACCCCTGAGCCTGCACTTTTCCGGACTGAAGAGTCCCATGTCTCTCAGCCTCTCCTCATAAGGCCTGCTCTCCTGTTCTCTAATCATCTGTGTGGCTCTCCTCATGTCTCTCAGTTATATCCAGAAGGACAGGGATAAAAAAATGCAAATTCAGGAACAGCCCATGAAACATTTCTTGGGAGAAATGCCAAGCTTATAATCTGTTAAAATATTTCCAGAGGTCAGATAAAGGACTGGTGATGAGGGTATGGAGTCTTACATGCCTCAAGGTCACAGGTTTCAGTAGGAGAGGGATAATCAGCTGTGACAGAATCCTACCACTGTCTCACGGCTGTCGGTCCAGTTCTACCCAAGAGGCTATTTGTAAGCAAAGAAATACAAATTTCTTCCCACCATACACATCCACACTGTAAGAAGGAAGAGGAAGCTATTTTCCTCTCTGATGTGGGCAAGGAGCTGTCTACCATGTTCCTTTTTGGTGGTTCTCCCTCTTTTAGTTTTTCCTAAATAATAGATACTGGCTGCACTCAGCTTCCAGCACAGAAGCTGAATGAGCCTGGAAGTCTGCCTCACTTAGCCATAACCTGCAGGGATCATGGAGAAGTGTCAGCAGGTAGTATAGGGGCAGCTAGCCCTGCAGGTGCTGTGTCCCACAAATCTCTCAGGGTTGCAGATCTAATGCTAAATCAGAAGAAAAGAAAATTTAGAGGGAATGAATGATACTCAGCAGTGGCAAAAAGAGAAGATTTCATGCTGCCATTATAGATCCTGACTGACGGATGAAACTGCTGCTTTGGGACTGGAAAACTTTATGAACCTGCCAGAGGGCAAAGCCACCCACATATGCACAAAGTGCACATTGTGCCAAAATGTGGGAGCTGTGGACTCTCCTACCTGTTGGGAGGGAGAGTGATCATTAAGGGGGACTTGGAGAACCTCTGAGAAGGATTTTGTGAACCTGGTGCAACCAGATGTGGAGACAGAGTGCATGAACTGGGCGCTGTTAGTTCCCAACCCAAAACTCCTTGAAAGCAGGCAACTAATATAAGATACATTTATTCTAAGCCTAAGGTTAAAGCCCATTGGAAGCTCTGCAGGTTGATTTAAAGACTGGCAGCATGTGCACATTGTTTTCAGGAGGTGCTGAAAGTGGCTGTTACCCCTAAGAACTGGAAAGTCTTCTACCTGCTGCAATATGTGTGGTTAGACAAACTTTTATATAACATAATAGCAATAAGCCAGGGGGAGCAGATAAGGTGCTGTCTAAGGAGGAAATGAGAGACAGATGTGCCTGTTGTCATAGCACCAGTTCAGAGTGGCGGAGGTAAATAGGTTGTAGGCATATGCCTTTGAAAATACTGACCTAAATCTTTCTTGGAAGAGTGCATCCAGACAAGCACACTCGTGCCTGTTGCAGTCTCAAAGCAGTTTGAGATGCTGCAAGAGGCATGCTGGGAACAAAAAGCAAGTTCCCCTTGCTGCATATTTGCATCCCTAATTTTGATACCAGGAAATCCCGGTATCTGACCTGTGCCGCTCGCGTGACATGCTGCTGTGCCAGGCTGCCCTGCTTGTGCATACCCTGGGCCAGAACCGAGTCACTCTTACTGTCACCCAGGGCCCTGGCACCGCATGCAGGGACTGTGCACCTTCATGCTGGGCTGGGTCCTGCCTTCATGTGCCCCGCAAGCCTTAGGGCTGGGCTGACTCCATGCAGGCAGGACCCAACCCCTGCATGTGGTGCTGGAGTCCTGGGTGACAGCAGAAGTGGCCCAGTTCTAACCGAGGGTGCATGCAAGTGGGCTGGGTTGGTGCGGTGCCATGTCGTACAGGCGGCACAGGTTGTGGCTCTGCTAGTAGCCGTGATGGCTGCGGCTGCTGCTGCAGGGCAGGCTGTGCACCATGCGGGGGGGACCCACCCCTCCTGAGCAGCCCCCCCACTACACCCCACCCCACTGTCCACCCACCAACCTATACCTCCACCCACAAACCTCACATCCACCCACAAACCCCACAGCTGCCGAACGGGATGGGACAGGACCTGCTGGTGGGAGCTGAGGCTGCAGGGGCAACTGCCGCACTATAGACCTGCCCCGTGCCCAAACCAGTGCTGTGACATGCAGCCCCAGCCTAATGGAGCTCCTGGTTACAGGAACCATTTTGGTGTGTAAGGGGCTGCGGGGAGGATTGGAGGTGGCAGCAGGGACAAGTGAGTGAGTGAGATGGGGTCAGGGGTGGAGGATAGCTCCAGTTAGGAGAGGATGCCAGAGCCAGGCTTAGAGCCCCCCTGCCCCACTACAGCAGCCTGTGTAGGGGAAAGCCAGCCTAGGTGGGAAGGGGCTTCCCAGCCCAGCCCCTAAGCCCCAGTTGAGGGCTTCCCCAGGAACGGCATGGGGATCACTGTGGCCTGGGCACAGGGATCAAAACAGCTACAGCTGGCACTGCTCAGAGCCACAAAGATGGACCCCATGTCCTGGTGCTGGGATGGAGCTGCTGCTGTAAGTGAGCTAGTGCAGAGCAGGCAGGGGCTGCAGGTCAGGAGTGAGGGGCACTGGCAGGGCTGTGGGTTGGGAGTCAGGGGCAGGGCACCAGCATATCGGTGCTGCTCAGCACCCCACATCCTGGTGAGTGAAGTGGGGAGGAATAACTCTGATTTTTCTATAATTAAACCAAAAGCAAATGCCAAAATGTATAGATATTTAGAATTCATTTTTGATGATGATAGAGGCACTGGTATGCTTCCAAATTGCTTTAAACTTGTAATTATATTAATAAACAGTGCCCAACTGAGCCCTCTCTCTATAGTGGAAGAATACAGATTTGGCAAGGTTCAGTGATGAGACTGTAAATAGTAGGATTTGGGTTAAATGCACTGACTCTTGGGTTAAATGGCCTGTCTGGCCATCAACCTGCCAAGGACATCTTTTATTGGTAGGTCTGTGACCTGCATTGTTCCTTGGAGAAGCCAAAGGGGACAGAGGAAAACCCCTGGTAGCACTGGAAGTGTTGTAGGCTACTTGGCTGCAAGCCCCTAACATAGCAGGTTAGGGTGGGGGTAGCAGCGCGTAGAGAGATGCCATGACTCTGTGCTCACTCTGCCTTCTCTCTCTTTCAGTTCACCAGGACCCCTGAATCACAAGGGCTGCCAGGCCAGGGCGATGTGTACAATGTAAGTGATTACAACATCCCTTTTTAAACCCGTGACTTGAGCTAGGCCACCTCGGCTCCAGCTCTCTGAGCAAGCTGGCTTTCCTGCGAGCCAGATCAGCAATCACAAGTGCAAGGAGGTGGGACTGCCAGCTGAGACAAGCTGACAGCTCAGCCTGGGAGTGCCTCTTGTACTCCCAGGTAAAGAAGCCACCAGCAGATGCAAAATCTCCAGTTTAAGGCTTTGGTCCATTGAAGCACAGGAGGTGAGAATTCAGTCATGTCTAGAACCGTGCTCTGGATGCATGCACGGATCAGATAGGTTGCTTTCTGTGACACAGCCATCAGGTGCATGGGCTTCTCTCCACAGAGGGCCTGATCCTGCAATACTTCTACACCAGTCAGTTTTTACTTAAACAGAACTTGAGTAAGTCACCTGCAGGTTTTCAGGGGGACAACTGGAGCAGGTGAGCAGAAGCTGGTGTGTTAAGGCCTGGAAGATGGAGATCCAGAATGCTTTGTTTTAAGCTGAATGAGAACTTCCCCTAAAATATTTATTAGCAATGAACTAAATATGCACTGGGAAAGGAATTTGCTATAGATTTTATGTTGTCCGGAACCAGGTCTGGCAGCTCCCCTTCCAAAAGTGACTCTAGTAGTTGCTTACAACAATTAATTTATAATGGGGATACTACAGTAACACTTACTGTACAGGTAATTGTACAGCATTTACTTGTACAATTTTGCAGATACAAAATTATACTGCAAATTTTATAGTACAACATTTTTCTAATAAGTTAGATTATTTTTTTAATCTTGCAAGATGCTAATGATCTCTGGAGCAAGGGGCTTCTAGATGGGCTAAAATTGCATTAATTTACCTTTTCAGAAATGAGGAAGTTTGGTTAAAGCTTAGAGTCTCAGCTAAAAAGACAAGCTCACACTGGCTGATCATTTAGCTATAGGTCTCTTTGTTTTTCATCTGACAATTTATCTCACTACTGCTGGTGTTTTGTGGCACAGTACTGCACAGCCAATGACACAACTGATTTCCAGTCAACTGTGCCAGGGTACTAGTATAGTAAGCTCCTGGTAAGGGGAAGAAAGAGCGAGTGCTGCATCACCTTTGCTTAATTAACCCAGGAAAGCATGAAACAGCTACAGGAAAGAGTCATGGTTAAAGCATCTACCAATGCTTTAACCTGCTACTCAGGTAAGAGATCACTGACTTGAGATCGTCATAACTCCTCCATTTGCTTCAGTTCAGAACCAGTCAGTGGAGACTTGCTTCTCTAGTGGTGTCTGACCACTAGCTTCAGCGTAGTAGATTGAGGTTGGATTTTTACCTCACACCAGCCAGTGGAACCAGGAACCCTCACCATAATGATAGAAATCTCATTCCAACATGTTAGCCTGCCACCCTAGCCCCCTCCCACCACCCTATTCCCCTAGCACCTGCTGCCTCTATAGGGCCCCTTCTTGCTGCTCCGCTTTTGGGTGAGGAGTGTGCAACTCTCTTCCCACATCTGGTTTCGTGGCAGTTAGGTCTTCGAAGACATGGTGATTGGCCCAATCACCTTGCTGAGGTCAGCAGTTTGTCCCTGCTGGCCCCCTCCCAGAGACGACACATGGAGACCTGTACAGTTCCTGAGCTAGCCCCTCTTCTGAAAAGTCCAAGAGGGTGAAGGTCTTGGATCAGTGGTTACCAGCTGGTCGATTTCAATTGACTACTTGATCGCGGAGCCTCTGACAGTTGATTTCAGTTTGTGGGGGCTGAGCGTGCACGTGTTCAGCCCCCCTAGACCGAGATCGACTGTCAGAGGCTCCGCAACTGGGAGCAGCAGGACACGTGCGGAGCGGCCAGGGCAGAACGCACGTGGCTGGGCTGAGCTGAGCTGCCTGCCACCGGGGTTGGGCCATGTGAGTGGGGTGATATACCCTCCTGCCCTGCCACCCTGCAGTGAGGGAGGGAGTGGGGCGGGGTGAGTGGGGCCTTGGCTGGGCCGGGAGAGGGTCGGAGCCCAGATGGCTTATCCAGGGGCGTGTGGTGGTTCCTGCACTGCGCACACCCTGGTGGAGGCCCAGGGGCCACATGCCCTCCAGATCTATGTGCAGGACAAAGGTGGCTGCTGCTGCACACTAGGCTCTACACCCCAAACCCCCCACACAGACTGGGGTTCATGCAGCAGTGGGAGCCCCACCGTGTGCCTGGATGAGCTGCCTGGGCTCTGACCCTCCTCCGGCCTGGCTGGGTCATGCAGTGGCAGGGGACACAGGGGCATAGGTGGCAGAAGGGGAGGGGAGCAACAGGGCTTAGGCCCCCCACATGAGGCAGAGGTAAGTCCACAAGGCAGCCTGGTCATGGGCTTCTGGATGCTGCAGCAGGGGTAAAGAGGAGTGTGTGCACAGTGGTGGGTGAGGGAATGGAGCAGGGGCAGGTTCTACACAGTTAGGGTAGGCACGGGACAGAGCCACAAGCGGCTCAGCCAGGGGTGCAAGGTGGGGGGGTGGTGCATGCAGCCAGGGAGGGCATGCGGGGGGGGCATGTGCCCCAGATCTGCACATGGGGCAGTGGGGAGCTGGGCCTGGGGCTGGGGCCAGGGTAGTGCCAGGCTCCTTCCAGCATGGCTCTTTCACTGCATGGCTCTCAGGCTGGGCACCAGTGGCAGCACTGGGAGGGGTTGGCGGGGGCTATGGCTTATTTTTGGATGCCTGAACCCCCCACCCCTGTAGCCCTGCTCCTGATGGCACCACTGCCACCCAGCCCAAGAGTCACACCAGGAAGAGTCTGGCACCACCCCACCCCACCCCATGTGCAGATCCGGGGGCACACACCACTCGGATGAGCTGCTCATAGCGCCATCCTGCACCCAACCCCAGCTGTGCAAGGCCTGCCCCTGCTTCACATCCTCACTGCTATGGGAGGCGGGGCAGATTGAGGCCCCAGCAGTGAGGGAGGGAGCGGGGTACAGGCTGGAGGGGGGGGGACAAGTGGAAGCCTTCAGGGGCATGCGGCCCAGCCAGGCCCACTCCCTGCAGCCCCAGCCCCAGCCCCAGCCCCAGCCCCAGCCCCTGCCCCCCCCCCCCCATACCATGGGGGCCTCAATTTTCCCCCTGCCCTCTTCCCCACGGTCCTTTCCCTTCCCCCTGTTCCTTCCCCCACAGACTTACCTGCTTGGTGGGGGGGCATGCACTCAATTTTTTGCCCCTCTGCCTCAATCTGACCCCCCCTTCCCTCCCCACAGACTGACTTGCGGAGGTAGGAGGCAGCGGCACAGGGTAGATCTTGGGTTGCTTTTTTAATTCAAAAACTAATCTCCTACCCAAAAAGGTTGGAGACCGCCGCCTTGGATAAATGGTAGTGTAAAAGTTGTATTGTAACTGTGGGATGGTCCAGAAATTATGCAAGAGGCATGGATTTCTTAAGGTGATATCTTTTATTAGACCCACTGTGTAGTTGGGATAGAGTTAGAAAAACTTTCAAATGCAAGATATTTTTCATCAGGTCTTGCATTCAAAAGCTTGTCTAACTCTCTGCCAACTGCCTAGCGGGTCCAAAAAAGATATCACCTTAAGAAATCTTTGCCTCATGGATGAATGAGGAAGCCAGAGGGAGTATGAGGCTGGGGATCTGAGCAAGGTCAGCAGTGAACCCCAGAAATAGCACTTGTCCATCCTCAGACTTTTGATCTGACTTGGGTCAGAATTTTGATTTTTGGATCAGAGTAGCCCTGACTTTATGGGATTGCAGCCCCTCTCTGTCACTAACAGGACTCAGTCTCACCCGGCTCATGAAGAGCATGGGTTCATTGTTCTGTTCATGAACTTCACTCTGTGTGTGTCCTGAACTGTGGGAAATGGCATTGCAGAATTGAACCCAGACCCACTGAGCACAACATGTACATCAGAAGATACTGCAAGAAACCCCATTGTGAGCACACAGGAGAATCTGCCTTCCTTCCAGACCCTGAATAATTAAAAGCTGGTTGGAGGCCAGGATGTTTCATATCCCTTCCAATAGTCCTTTTATCATTAAGTGCAACAACTCTGGATAATCTTATTAAACGTATCTGGTCCCTACACCCTTTTCCCCCCCCCTTTTTTTTTACCTCAACCACATCCTGTGGTGATGAATCCTACAGTCTAACTGCAGCATATGAAAAGTATTTCTCTGTCAGTTTTTATTTTTGTTATCCTTTCTATGTTGTTTGAATGGCCTTTGCTTTCTCATATAAGATATGGGCTACAGAGTTTCCTGATCTGCCTTCCACATTGGGTGTTGTCCTGATAAAGCACATACACACGCATGCTCTGATCTGCCACCTTTTGAAGGTGGCAAATCCCCATCAAGAATAAGGTCAGAGAGAGGCTTCCTTGTTTACCTATTGCAAAGCCAGCCTAATTGTTGTAGAAAGAAAAGTCTTTGACTGTGTGTGTACACCTCTGACCGTCACAGGCAAAGGCTAAAAGCCTCAACTCTCCTTCAGGTAACAGCACGTGTCATTTAACCCAGTGGTTTATGGCTAGAAGATCAGTCTCTTATGTCTCATATCAACAATTGTGGTGGCGGTTTTTTGTTAGCATTGACAATTATTTGTCTTAAATAAATAGGAAAATTATTTTTAATCTATTAACTATTGTCTCTCACAGGCTATCAAATCAGCGCTGCCTTCCCTGCTCTCCCTAAGCCCACAACTGATTTTTCCAATGCTGATTCTGCCTTGTTATTTCAGAAATTGTCTCATGCACGCAGAGATGAATATGATGTTCTGGGGACTAAGCGTGGCGGTGACCCTGAGCTAGGAGGGAAAAATCAGGTAACTTCCCCTCGTGCATTTTGTTCCTTTCCTCTTCTCAGCTGTCTGTGCGGCACTACTGTCCTCTGCCACCGGCTGGTGGGGGCATGAGCCTTGCATGTGTATGCAGGGGCCTGCTGGTGAGCCGCTTGCTGGCTAAAAGGGCAGAAGCCTTCCTGCAGCTTAGCAGAGACTTGCCTTGTCTTGCTCAAGTCACAGGCAAAAGGTCCGGACTTGTTTAAGTAGCAGATCCTGGGATCTGACCCTGCTGCTGTCTGTTTACATAGGGCTCCCTCTTGCTGGTCTCAGTCCCCACTGCGTGGAGTCTCTCACACTGGTGTTGGTTACTGTGCACCAGTGGCACCCAACCTTCTGGCCCTGCAAGCTGGAGAGTGGTGCGAGGTCAGTCCATGGGCCCAATCTAGCCACCTGCCTGCCAGATCCAGTCATGCACCAGCAGGATCTGGTGTGCACAGCTACACAGTGGCAACTTGTCCTCAGTGCAGTGGCTGTACGGAGGCTCAGGAGGCAGCTTCCCTGTAGGGGTCATGTGCAAATGGTGCAAGCAGGCTCTACCCCTGGTAGACTGCTGCTGGGCAGCTGGAGCTGATGTGGGTAAAGGGGGACTAGACGCTGGTCCAACCCTTGCCAAGGCTGACTAGGCCTCACCTCGGTGGGACTACAGGAAACCTTTGCTGGCACAGTCATGTCACATGGGAGGGAAGGATTCTCTTGCAACTATCGGCTGAGTCAGCAACAGCTCGTGTGTGGATTGTGAGGCAGGTGAAGTTGCATTAATGGCAGAGCTGCTTCTGCTGCCCAGGGGCACTAGCATAAGCTCACCTGCTGGTTCTAGCTGGCTACACAGTAAGTGGGTTAAGTCAGCAGAACATTTTCCCCCTTCTACTACCCTTCCTCCCCTACCCAAACTGACAGCAAGGCTGGCAGAAACTTTTCCTGTAGAGATTGCCCAACAAGTCTTCCTTTGCAGTAAGCCCATGCGCTCTGGCATCTGCTCTTATTCCAGAGGGTACTTGGCACCCTTCATTCAGGTGCCTTTGGGTGGAGCCAGAGCTGTCCTAACCACAGCATGGCTGGCAGCTTTGATGCAGACAATGAAACTTCCCCTTTGATCTTTTCCGCTTGCCCCCTTAAGAGCTTGCAACTACTCTGAATGGGAAGTGACACCCAGCGGATGTGGGGCAGGGCAAGGACCAAGTGGGCGTCTCTGGATGCGATGCTGTGAAACAAGTGCCAGCAAATTGAAGTAACAGCCCAAATGACTGTTCTCGCTGCTTCTGGGGAGGAAGAGGGAGGGGATGACCTCTATGAGTACTTCAGGGCTTGCCTATGAGGTCAGCAGCCCCATGGAGAGAGGAAGAGCTGGGCTCCATGAGCGCAAACAAAGAAACCACTGGAGCAGCAGCAGCCCTTCAACCCACACGCAAACATATTCCAGGCTGGAGAGCAGCAGGCAGGGAAGGGCAGTAAGGGGTGCACACTCCATGCCTAGGACACACAGACAGTCTCCAATACACAGCCACAGACCATGATAGCACACAGCCCCATGTCTTGGAGGGAAAAGATGCTGATTACCTGACATAGACAGCTTTTCCTTTTGTTTTACAGCAACGAAGAAAGAATCCTCATGACCCTCTCTACACGGTGAGTAAATGGAGTTGCTGCCGGGGTCAGGGCAGGAGGGAAGAGTAGCAGAAAATCAGATTTCCTTGCATGGGAAATGGAAATTCCACTTAAGTCCAAACAGGGCCAAAGTTCCCTTGTGAGCTGGAAGCCCCCTCTCCCACCCCTGCATCAGCTCAGCAACATGGACAGAAATTGCCAAGAGATCAGTTTCATCAAGAAGCTGCAGGGAGCTTCCAGGAAGACAGACAAGGTCCTTGAGGAGCCTGCCCTGGACAGCGAGAGATCAAATGCACTTTTCTGAATGAAACATATAGGGCTCGTTGAGCTGGGTTTGGCCAATGCAACATCTGTCATAAGCTTTCTGGGCAGCTTGAGGTGAAAGTGGGGGAACTGTTTGATTCATTATGGAGGTGGGGGTGCAGTCATGGTCTCTCAGAGAACACAGCAGAACTTAGAAAGGGTACAGAGATGGGCAGGAAGGACGAACAAAGGTGTGGAGAAGCTTCTGTGTGTGGGGAGCCCAAGTAGGTCAGGATTTTCCAGCTTAGAGAAAAACAAAAGAAGGAGGAGAGAATAGAGGCCTAGGAAAGAATGAACGGAAAGGAGAAAATGCGTAAGGATTTACTGCAGGTATTCCTCACTTAACATCATCCTGGTTAATGGCGTTTTGTTATTATGTTGCTGATCTATTATAGAATATGCTCATTTAAAGTCATGCAACATTCAGGTATAACGTTGTTTGGCCGCTGCCTGCTGGTAGGTAACTACTGTGACATAACTGGATTTGCTTAATATTGTTTCGCTTAAAGTCGTGTTTTTCAAGAATGTAACTACAACGTTAAGTGAGGAGTAGCTGTGCAGCTCATGCTAACAGAACAAAGGGAGGACATGCAAGGGAATTATTAGGAAGCAAGTTTAAAACCAAGAAAAGCAAGTTCTTTTCTACACAGTTTGCACTTAACTTGTGGAACTCATTGCCATGAGATACTAGAGAGGTTGGCAGTCTGTAGCAAAAGTAGGGCAGAGCAATGGGGGCAGCTGCACCAGGCACTGGCTTGGAGGATAGGGGGAAGGAGGTAAAAAACACAGCTGCTGCTGAAAACCACAGAGTCATGATTGAAGTCGCGCTGGCGGTGAAGCAGCAACTGTGCGTTGCCACTGCCCCTGTGCCCTGGGCATCCCTGCGTCGCTATGCTGCTGTTGACACTTTAACCCTGTTGAAAAGAGGATCATACAAATAAATACACACAGGATAGGTCCAGCAGTGAGTCTTATAGTTACAGATGCAACCTCCAAATTAGGACTTTCTAGGTCTCTAAATGCTGGAAGCTGTAAGGGAAGAGTGGCAGGGGGGAAAAGTGTACCTGGCTGGGCTCTGCCTATATACTCTTTGCCCTACCATCGGCTCTGCCGCTGTTAAATAAAGGATTCTGGGCTTTGATTGGACCTGGGGTATGACCCACTATGGCATCTCCTATGTTCTTACAGGGGAAGGAAGCAGCTGTCTCCCCTTGTTCCGATGCTAGGGCAAGACAGGTTTCTGATGTGCTCTGTCATCTCTCTGTCCCTAAATCAGTCAGACCTACCTACTTAACACACAAGCCACGAGACCTGAATAAGTTCATCTTCCCTCAGCTGGTGGGAAGGATCACTCTGCTCTGTGCATCTGCTCCCAGAGAGCACTTTGGCATCAATAGCTGTACATTTAAAATAAGCTGCGTCCCTGTCACCTCTTAACTCTAACTGACCTGAAAGCAGCAGCATCCTACTTTGCAAGGCAGCAGCCAGGACTGGGCAAGGTCTGCTAGAGTTGCCAGCAGAGGAGTCTCTACTAACCCTGGCAGTGCCTACAGCACCACTGGGGCTCTTCAAGGTTTGATTCACAGCAGAGCATGTGAGCAGCCCCTTCTTGGGGCCCACGGAGAGTAACAACCTGCCTCCATTCCCAGCCCACTACATGGATCCCTTTTTTTCCAGCCTTTTGGGCCCTTAGCTGTGCCCTGTACCTTGTTTTCAGCTTCAGCTCCCTCTGAACTGGCTGCCATCCACACCCATGCCCAAAAGAGCGGAGGCAGGATAACTGATCACTATGGCATAAACAGAGGGATGGGTGTGGAAACTGTCCAGGATTTGCTAGAGGAGGTTGCTGCCATCGGTGGTAAGGGATGAGGTGTTGGTAGAATCGATGGCTCATCCAGATTAATCTGTGCTCTGTATTCACTGGATCCCCCACATGCAGCCTATTTCATAGTCAGTCTGGAGTCAGTAGTGTGAGCCAGGGCAAAAGGAAAACAATTAGGAGTGGAGCTGAGAGAAGCAGCAGTGGATTTTGGGGGACGCAGTAGGGTATATGCGGTGACAGCAAGAGGGTGGCTTGGCTTCTTGCACTACTAATGCTGTTCTTTGACTTTGGGTGCCAGTCTCTGCAGAAGGACAAGATGGGCGAGGCATACAGCGAGATTGGGAAGAAGGGAGAGGTGAGTGGTACATGCCATCCAAGGGCAGGTGGGATGCTGCTGAGAACTTTCCATCCGATCCAACACATGTGCCTGATACAGCCCCTGCTCTCAGTACACTCTTATGCAAGACATGTTCTCAACATCCAAAACCCCCATGCCCAACTACAGTTGTCTTTTTCCAATAGCACGCACCCTGCTAGCTTCCAAACAATGAATAACAAGTGCAACCTTAAAGATACAGTAAGCACAAAAGGACAGGTTGGACATTTGGTGTCCTCACTTCAACCACAGAAAGAGGAACTGCCCCATTGCTGAGGCCCGTCGCCAGAACAGGCAGCTCTGTGCCAGCAAATCAGCTTCAACTTACCATTTTAAGAATTCTTTTCTTTAAAACTGTTATACCAATTTTCTTCTTTCCCTGTTGGATTTACAAGCTCAGTGGGACATGGAAACAAAGCCATGTCTAAGGAAAAAGAGTGCCATTATTCCTGTTGGGAATATTTCTGCTTCCTGCAGTTTCTGTAGGTAACTGCAACTGCTCTCCTTGTCTAAGCCAGTGTTTACAAACTGGTGCATAGATGAACTTCTAGGGGATGCATGAAAGGAAGCAGCAGGAAGCAGAAATATTCTTGTTGGGAATATTTAAAGGTGGCACATAAATTGTGAAGTGCATCTCAGGTTGCAGAGCTAGAGTGCACACCTGCTACCCAACTTTCTTATGGTGAATATCCCACTCTCCCATGTGAAACCAGCAAAGGTTTTTGTGGTCCTGGGTGAAATCTATGCCCTTGTTGAGTTTCAAATGTCAATCATCTTTTTTACAGCAGCTCTCTATAAAGACTGCGCGACTAAACTTATTTTGAAAAGGAAAATGAAACTCACGCTCTCTCCACTCCCCATTACTCAGACACCTGAAGAGCTTTTTCTGAAACTTCCCAATACAAAAATCACCTTTGGGCAAAGACAAATGGCTGGTGCCCAGCAGGGAGTGGGAGCAGGAAAAGGGGAGAATTGATTTTG
Source organism: Crocodylus porosus (assembly GCF_001723895.1). Lineage (NCBI taxonomy): Eukaryota > Metazoa > Chordata > Crocodylia > Crocodylidae > Crocodylus > Crocodylus porosus. Next base: position 11,931,021 of record NW_017728906.1, read on the forward strand.
TGGCCAAGCCAAAACTATGGGTGAAAAATCCAGCTTGGTCCACTGGCACTGGGAGTTTTTGGTTTTCTCCGGCAAAAAGATTTTTTTTCTGTGAAACCCAGACGCTATTTGACCCCAAAGATAATGCTTTGTTCAATTTTCAGGTCATTTAACCCTTTAACCATTTTTTAACCTAGACCACTTTTTACATAAAACAGCCCAAGATTTGTTTTAAAAAGGGCAGAAAAGATATTTTGACACTTTCAGATTTCCTCCCTTCTTTTGGCTGACGCTACTTGCCAGACTTGCTCAGAGTTCACACATCTTTGTGCCCATGGCAGACCGTGGTGGGGCTCACTTGGAAGCCAACATCTTACATGATGGTTAGATGCTTAGTCTGAAGCCCCCCCCGACACGTTACATTGAGGACGTGATTAACCGGGTAATTGTGCCTTAAGCTGTGACCCGGTTACACGTTCAACCAATTAATGGCACGATAAAATAAGCACTAAGCTACAAAGTTGTTCCACAAAAGATGCTGGCTTCCAGGTGCAGGGCTTGCAGTGACTGCAGCGCTTCGTGCACTGCCCCTGCTATGAGCCCTGCAGCCCATGCTGCTGCAGGGCTTGTAGCGGTGGCAGCTGGAAGAATGCTCCTGGTGCTGTGAACCTGAGCTGCGGGGCTTGCAGTGGGTGAACACTGCCCCACTTGCAGCTCTGGAGGCTCACAGTGGTGGCAGCTTTCTCCCCACTGCCCCTGCTGGGACTCCCACAGCCCATGTCAGCTGTAGGGCTCACAGCAGAGGCAGGCAGGAACACAGCTATAGGAACCAGTGCAGGGGGAAGCTGGGATTGTGATCCCAGGCTCCACCTGTACTGGAGGTAAAGTGTGATGGGATCTAATAATGCATGATCCCCACAACCATGCCTCCTGCAAATTCTGTATGGCATGGCAGGAGGCATGATTGTGGGGAATCGCACATGAGATCCCATTGTGTCTTTACTTGCACATGTAGGGGGGCCTGACAGACAGCAATCCAATGTGAACGCTGGTTTCATCGGCACATGTGCCACAGGGCTGGCTTGTGTTTTTGAAGCTGCTAATCTGAGCAGTCTTGTGCTAGTGCAGTTACATTGCATCAGCATGGCTCTGGCTGCCAAGCCCCGAGTCCTGTTGGAATAGAATTCTCTTTTCCAAAGTAGCCTGCAAATGCTTCCTTTGCACTCAGCAGCTGGTTAATAAATAAAGGCGGTGGCTGAGCCTCTGCAGGCTGCTGTTCAACAGAGGAGTCATGCAGACCCCTCTTGCCTGGCTGCCATGCCAGCCCACAAAATGAATGTGAAGTCATGATGAGCAGGCAGAACCCCCACCACAACTAGCACAAAGCCCCGTTCCCCTCCTCTCTTTAACTATAGGCCACAGCAATACCTGGTTCTCCAGTGGTGCTGCCAGGTTGCAGACAGGGCTCTTGTGGGGCTAGGGTGGGCAGAAGAGCATGCTCCAGAGCAAGAGGCCTTGACAGAGGATGCCTGGCCAGCAGCTCACTTGCTTGTGCAGAGATAGGGTGCAGTTCTAGCACCTCTGTGGCAAGGGAAACGAAGCCTTTAGGCAGGAAGCATCCGCTAACCCAGGCCTCTGTTTCTTTTCTTCCCCAAAGCCCCAGAGGCGGCGAGGCAAAGGGAACGATGGCCTTTACCAGGTAGGTGACTGCAACTGCTCTCCTTGTCTAAGTCAGTGTTTACAAACTGGTGCATGGATGAACTTCTAGGGGATGCATGAAAGGGAGAAGCAGAAAGGAAAGGGGAATAGAAAGGGAGGGAAATAAACAACAATCTCTGTAGTATGGCTGTAACAAGCACTGCTTTTTTCTTAGCCATAGCACAGAATCAGTGGCTCACACAGCAGTATAAGACTTAAAAAGGGGTGTGTGACCCACACCATTTGAGAGGCACTGCTCTGGTCTACATGTTCGAGTCACTGAAGTCCCTGCACCCCCTCCCAAAGAGCCTGGAGCAGTGGTTCTCAACCGGGTTTTTTTTGGGTGGGGGGGTGGGGAAATCAAAAAAAAAAAAATCACATCCTCTTTTCTAAGCGGTGCTGTTTGCAGAGGTTGGAGGTGTCCACTTTTCTGTCCCTTCTTCTGCTTCTATTCTCTTCCTTTGGGGTGCTCACCACCCTTGATTTCTTATCAAGGTAGTCTTACAGTGAGCTGACAGCCAACAGGATCTCTTAGTAGCCTGCTCTACAAGAGCAGCCTTAGTCACAGGCTCCATAAACAGCTGACTCAGCTCCAGGTTATTTCCAGACCACGGTGGACAATCAAAACAGGACCTTCCCTGCTACTGCTCAAAAGTTTTGTGTTGATTTTGTTCAGACTTGATATCGTGTTTCAAGGCCGTGCTGATGCTAGGTAGCATAATCGAGCAGTAAATAGTATGCTTTAAACTGTACCTGTAGGCACAGCACATCATACTTTTAGCCAGTACTTACCGGCTTCAGGAGCACTTCTCTGTCTTTAGCTCAGGAGGCTGTAGATGGAGCCTTTTGGGCCTTGTTTGTCTGTGAATCTTGCATGCTGCCTGATCATCTCTGAAAACACTTACACCTGCTGCAAAGAAGGCCAGGACATGTTAAGTAAATGAAGCCACTTGGCTGAGCAACAGCAAGGGGACAGTTTGGGAGAAAAAATATCAGGGGCTCATGGAATGATTCAGTATCCTACACTCCTCTTTCCATCGAGAACAATGCAATTAAGCCACACACCTGGCTGAGTTACCAGTGTTAACACTGCTGTGCTGCCCAAATTCCAACTCTGGAATTAGGGAAGTCCACGGAAATGGTGCTTACTGCAGTGTGGACACAACCAGATGACTGGCTACATCTGTGCTGGCCAATCTTCTGCTGCTGGAGTTTGCAAAGCACTGTGTGACCACTTGTACCAGATTGCTACATCCATGTTTTGCTTTTAACCCTTTTTCCTAACCAAGGGCCATCGATATTCCACCATGAAGAAGGAAATGCCAAAATGAACAATCCTCTTGTAGCAGCTACGTTAATCCAAATTTACTTGAGCAAGACATTGGGCAGGGAGTACTCTGTTACCTCCTTCACTTTGCCTTTTTTCTTCTTGTCACAGGGACTCAGTGCAGCAACCAAGGACACATATGATGCCCTCCAGATGCAGCCATTGCCTCCCCGCTAACATGGACTTGTGCAGTAGATGGGCAAGACTGAGGGAAGCCCACACACTTTGGGGGAGGAGAGAAGGGAAACTCCAGGAATCCAAACAAGATGATTCTGCCAACACCGGTTTTTCACAGTGCAGGAAACTCCTTTTAGTCATTACGCAGCAAGGAAATAACTTCATCATTTGGAGATTCCCCTTCTCCCTTCCCCCCTCCAAGTCTGCAACAGCAAGCTTCAGCTTTTCAACATATAGATCTGTAAAACTATTCCCCATGACAGTGGTTGTTTCACAAGCTAAATTTTGTAAGAGTATTTGTAGCTAGAGAAAGGGACTAGAGCAGAGTATGTAGGGGCCCCGAGGGCCCTGGCCCCCCTCTGCTATCACCTGAAATACATAAAACTTTCCACATGTCCATCTTGGGGCCCCACCCACAGCAAAAATAAAAATCGGCACCTATGGACTAGAGCCTGGGATTTCTGGGCTCTTCCCCTGCCTTGGACTAGACTTAGGTTCCCTAAGTGTTTAAAAAAACCCAAAACAAAACATGTTACCTACCTCACAAGGGTGTTGTGAAGCCTCCATTATGGTGTAAAGCTCTTAGGGGTCCTCCCATGGAAGGCGCTATAGTTGTGGCCACTGTTTCTACTGTGATCTGCACTAAAGTAACTACAACTGTCCAGCTAAATTATCTTCCGCTGTAAATTCAGCTTAACATTTCTTTAACTGCAAAGAACTGGAAAAAAACTGTCAAGTTATTATAGTGTGACACAAATGCTAAAAGCATGCTCTGCTTTTCAGTCAGAAAAAAAACCAGCACTGGCTGCAACAGGGGCTCAAGAAATCACATCCGGCACGACTAGCTCCTGCAGCACATGAGCTGTATCCAGGAATATGGATGACAATAAATGAAAGCTAGGTAACCTTTAGCAGAGAGGTTTCTTCCTGCAGCAGGACTGGTGCAGCATATTAAGTGAACCATCCCTATTCATTAGGATGCGAGCTGGGACATCGCACACCAGTAACGCTTGACAATGAGATGATGCTGGGAAAATTGGGATTAAATTACAGGATGCTTTAAGATTGGTTGAAGATCCACAATTTGACCTTTTCTGCCGACATGCTTCAGTGCTGTATTTTGTACGTGATAAAAACAAAGCAAAACTTACTTGCTGGGAAAGGAAATGAAGAGAAGCCAAAAAATGTACATTTTAAAAAAAAAAAAAAATCTCTTTGGGATCTTTTCCAAGGTGAGCACAAAGGCATTGGTGCTCAGCAACAGAAAGGATCTCTGGTGAGCTAATAAAGCTGATGGGGAAGCCATGTGTGTGTAATTGTGTCTAACTGGGCTGGCTGATTCTGAGGCACGGTCTCACTGCTACTGGAAAGCAAGCACTTGCATCCACTCTAGTTTACCTTTACATTCAGGGAACAAGACAGGCTGCCAGCTATTTTAAGCAAGAAAAAGGCTGGACAGCGCAGGGGTGGGGAGCAAAAGCTCTGAGCTGAGAAGCAGCAGGCAGGAGTGGCAGTCGCACACATTTAAAAACCACAGACAAGCGCATACATGTTAAAACACTTGGAAAATGGTTTAATGATGTTTACAACAGAAATGAACTGTACAGTTACAGTAAGTTTAATATATATAAAAAATTACAGCAGACAAATGCATCTACACAAAATCTACCATTTCATCCTGATTTACTGTAATCTACACAATCTCTCAATGCCTACAGTCACCTGCAGGCAGCCACTGGGAAAAAATAATAAAGGGCATCTTTAAAGAGACAGCATCCTCCCCCAGGAGACATCAGCCAAGCTTCAGAATCATTGGGTCTTTTACACTTCAGACTCGAGACAAGAGAAAAATGCTTTTTCTTTAGGCGCAAGTACCCCAGTCCCACCCCGGGCTCAGGGATCTCGCTGACCCTGAGGGAACACGTGAAGTAAGTGAGAGGAAGGGAGGAAAAGAAAAACAGCTCAAACAGTCATGCAAAGCAAACCCAAGCAGTTAACATTTGAACTACAATGTCTATTTTTCAGAAGCCAAGCATCAAGACTCCTGACAGGACACTCAGTATTCACAGATCATCACTCAGAGGAAACCATTGGCTGGAGTTAGCAGGAATCCCAGTTTTCCCCAGAGACCAACAGAGTTTAAAAACTAGCATGCACTCAAGGTTCTTCTTAAATAAATTGTGGGCCTCTCCGGCCCCTTCCTTAAACAGCAGGAAAACACTCTAGGACCCAGTTACAGAGAGAGGAAACGTGGGCCTTTAGGGAGAAAAAACAAAGAAAGACACAAGGGTGCTGTCTCTTTAAAAAAGAAAGAAGGAACCCCAGTTGGGTGCGGCGCTCAGTGAAAATGCCATCTGAATTGGTGGAAGTTTGTCATGGAATATTATGTACACGTAGAAACTCTCTTTAATTATGAACACCTAGGCAGTGAGAACTGTTATGTTAATACATACATAGACACACCCAAAACATACAAAAATACTATTATTTCAAACTACTAAGAATAGGACAGTTCAGTTATCTCCATGCTATGACTTTAAGAGCATTACACTGAAACAAACAAGAATTTAAACGACAATTTTTTAATATCCCAGAAATATACCAAAATATACATCTAAGCTTTGGAATTACTGAGGTTAGACTAATGCAAGTGCTGGGTAATCGTACTTAATACACAAGTCTAAGGTTCTGCAGGAAAGAAATTATCTTTGGTATCTGCATCAGGCTAATAATATTAACATTTGGATTTTGCTTTGGGATAGAGCTTGTATGACCCTAGAACCAAACACCCCCCAATCAACTGAGATTAAAAAGATCCATGTAAAAAGTTCCTCCATTTGCAATCCCCCCCAAGTTAAAAAGTCACAGGCATCTACCTAGCATAAAAGGTTGAGAAATACAATGCATAGTTGCACAGTGGTGCTGCAAAAATAAAATGAAATATATAGAAAAAAGGAACTAGAGGAGAAATGAAAAGCTTTTTCTTCTGCTTTCAGGGATTTCTCACAACAGGACAGCCTCTTCCAAGCAGTTACGGGGAGGAGGGGAGGGGGGGAAGCTCAGAAGTGCACCTCAGCGTGTATTAATCAACATCACCCAGCCCCCAAAGGGTTAAAGCACCCATCAGAGCAGCCAATCATGCACCAAAGTCTTCAGCTTCTCAACCAATCTGTGGAGTCCTGCCAGCTGCATCGCTCTCCCCAGCGGCTGCACCCCGGGTTTGGGCCAGTTTCAAGAGCAAGTGTCTTCCAGAGCTAATTGGTGCCGGTGGGGTGGAAGTCACCTGGCACAGGTGGAGCCCACTTGGCCAGGGAAGCAGCCACAGGGCACTGAAGCAGGAAGTCCGTCCTGCCAGGCTGGCAGCCTGCCGAGACCCCCCCCACCAGGGCTGGCTCACAGATGGAGTTGGTGCTGAAGACGCCCCTTTGTCTTTGGTTTGTTTGTTTGTTTTGAGTTTATACAATCATTAGGAAATCTTTGGTTTTGGCTGGAAATTTTTAAAAGAACAAAACAAAACAAAGAAACCGCCCCCCCAGCTTATAGCAGCCACCGTGACCTGGCAAAGCTTCTCTCTCCCATGGGGGTGGGGAACTACATTCAAAGTAAGATGGAAGGGATCAAAGGGGCAGCTTCTGGTCAGCCTGGGGGACACAGGATTGTCAAATAATAAAGACAAACGTAAAGATTTGGAGCATCTTCTCTTTTTGGTCATGTTGAAAAAACAAAACAAAAACAAAGCAAAAAACCCCCCCAAAACACAAAAGCAAAACCAGTGAGTAGCACTTTGGGGCCTGCCTTGCCCTGGCAGCTCCCGGGGAGGGACCAGGCAGCGTGGACGTTGTGTGCATGGAGGGGCAGGGGGCGGGCTATTCACAGACTAATTAAGAGGACCCCTTGTAAGCAAAAGAAACAGTAGAAGATTGCAATTTGCCCTCAGTTTGCAGTAGCTTTTAAGCAGCGACATTCAGAGGCTTTAGGGAGTCACTCCCCAGGTTGCAGGTCACGGGATGCTATAGGCCAGAGTTCAACGTTAATCAAGGGAGGGAGGGCAGACTTGGCAACTCTGCAGGGTTTGGAGAAAGTTAAAGCAAGTTACTCAGTTACGAGTTAGAAATGAGGTATACGACAGCTCCTGTACCTGTGGCGGATAAACACCCCACACTTATTCACACCTAGCCTTAGATACTACCAGAGAGGAAGGAAATGGAACAGCATTGGCAGGCACAGGGAAGCTACTGCACTGATCCTTCCAGCAGACAGTTGGCACACACTCTCTGAAAGGAGAACACCATTTTCACATCTAACTTGTCCTAATTCGCAATACCCAGAGCCAACTGCAGGCAACTCTGCAGTGGCCTTCTCTCCGTTTCAAAATGAGGGCGCTGTTGTATTCCTTGTGAATTCTCTGGGAGAAGATGTCACATTTCTCCTGTGAATCACTTGTGCAAAGAAGGCACCAGGATTCACAGATGCCAACACAGTGAGAGGAAGGACGAGAATGTGGAAGGACACCATCAAGGGTGATCGCTTTGATTTGTGCAGTAGCTCTCAGGTCTGAAGGGGCCCGTGTGCTCTCCACAGCATATGACTTGGCCTACAGTCTCCAGGGTCTTGGATGGAGCCAAAATAAGATTTTTTTTTTATTTTTTTTTAAAAAAGAACTTAAGATTTGTATAGCACCATAGATAGCATGCCAGCACCACCCACAACATCGGCACAGCGCAACGAATAGTGTTTGAAAACACGCTGCTGCTACAAAAGGGGCAATACAGAATTTTAGCAGGTTCCACAGGAATAGGCTGAGAATTTGGAAGAAAAGGAGCTAAACTGGGGGGACGGAGTGGTGAGTTAAACATTTTGCGGTTTATATAAACTTGAGGGGAAACCATTCCCCAGGCTGGAACAGTTCCAAGGCAAATGGTATTTTTGGCCTGAGCTGCTTGAGGTCCTGCTTGGTAGGGAGGTGAAGTACAGCAGAAGGGGTGCTCCATCCTGGGGCAGACCCCTCAGCAGCACTAACGAACCCAAAGGACAGCAGCTTCTCCCCCTTCCTATGGGTTGTTTCATTTCCTTCCTCAGATCTGTTTTCCTTAAAGCACACCTTGTTTTCCACATCTTTTGTTCCAAGTGCTCTTATCTTTGAGAAGTCATTTCTTCAATATCCCTATTACCTACCTATAAATCTAACTAGCTCTTTGAAAAAAGTCACACAATATTAATACCACTTTTACATCATGTCAGAACAACAAGTCTATTAGTAAAGCTTTCAGTGAAGTTCTGCAATCCGATTGGTTTCTGGAGGAAGAATAGCTGGACAACTCATCTATTTCCCCCCCTCTCCCTTTCTTCACAAGAGCTCACCAGGTTCACTGATAAAGCAACTCAGCCCAATAGTACGATACACAACAAAGTATCAAGCTATTCTGGGGAGTAAACAAGGACTCTCCAGGCTCCCCCACCTTAAGAAGAAAAAGATCACCTGCACAAGTGTTTCAACAGACTCTGATTTTGGTCATGCTGTTTCTATACTTGAAGGGAAAAAACCTTTTCCCCTGATGATTTCTCTGCAGCAGCTTGAAACAGGGTGCTGCAGCACTGGGCAATCTTCACATGCAGTCTATCGTCGCAGAGTCCAAACAAGCGTGTGCAGAAAAGGCAGGGTTACCCAACAAAGATGAGAACCTTACCGAAAGGGATACAGACCCACAGCTCTAAAAGGCCCAGCGTTTTTCCTCTTACCCGCTCTGAAAACAGCAGAGCTGACAATTTATCAGTGCCTTTGGTTCCCTACCGTGCCATTGGAAATTCTCCTGGCCCAATGGAGCTCCACGCTCCTCTAGAAATCTACCTCTCCAGATAAAATACACACACACACACACACACACACACACACACACGCGCGCGCGCGCGCGCACGGCCCTCTTCCCCCACCCAATACACCTCAGGAAAAAACTGTGAGGGATGCCTTGAAGTCGGGATAGAAGAGGCTAGGAGCCCGTCCCAAGTTAATCCCACTTTCTCCAGCACTCCCATCCAAACACCAAGACAAGCACTACAAGAGGAAGACCCTCTGCCCCCTCCCCAGCCAGCCAAGCCCTCCACAAACAAACCCGCCCCCTCCCGACTGTCTCACAGTATTTCGATCCTTTCAGGTACACCAGCCAGGCGCTAGGAGCAGGTTAGCTTTCACTTCTCAGTTTGGTTTTTCTTTTGTAGTTTTTGGTCTAGACAGGATTAGCATTGCTATTAGAAAAGGAAGTGTCTAAAAAATCTTCCACCTATTCTCAAGCACTACAAGCCCTACATTCAGTAACAAGACAGGGGGATAAAAGGAACCTGTTTCACTTTTGCTCTCCCAGTTAGATTAAGATGCAACAACCATTCTCCTCCCTCCCCAAAGTTAAATGCAATGGACCAAATTCAGCCCTGATGCAACTCCACTCACCGACATGGATGCCACCTGGGTTGAATCTGACCCAATGTATCCATCTCTCCCCCAGCCTCACAGCATACACACACTTTGCCAGACCTTTCAATCCCTGCAAAGGCCCTTATTATTCGTAAGGAAAGGCAGGGCAGGAGGGGAAGTGTGCGCGCACTGTAAAGGACCCTGAACAGCAACCCAATCAGTAACCTGCATGCCATCACGTGCTGTGCTGCAGATTAGACCACAGATAAACCAACCAAACAACAATCCCAAACCCAGGAGCGACAAAATGTTTCCTTTGGCAAGACAGATACAAGGAAAAAAATTCATGAGCAACATTTTCCTTCTAACACAGTCAACCCCATTCTCTCCCCCCGACCTCCACCCACCCCCACCCAACCCTATAAAGTTGTAACCTATAAACAGGATCTCAAATACATACAGCATAATCATGTTCATCAATCATAATAAACGTCAGTTCAACTAAACTCTACAGCTAGAATTATCTCCACTATTTATAAAGTTTGCTTTTCTCTTCTGATTTTTTTCAGTTTAAAACCAGTTCTGCGACAATGCTAAGCTATGCTGAGGTATTTTATGAAGGTGCCAGAAGCCAGCTACTACCCGCAAGCATTGATCTCACAGCTCTGTGGTGCTACCTCTTATTGAGGGGAGAAAGGGAGAAGAAAGGAAGGGGGGGGGGCCCAGATCATTCCAGGTGGCAGACACTGTGCTGAGGACAGACTGAACTGGATCTCAAGGAGATTCTCCCCAGTGAAGCACACTTTGCTAGGAAGCTGTAGCACTAAGTCCAGAAGATGCTCCACGAACAAGAATGTAGTCAGAAAAGCAATACCTGATGCACTCTAAATAACTGACCGCATCCGTCTGTTCTGGCAAACTGTACTCTCTCCTGTCCGAAGGACAGTGCTATCTACAGATCAATGCACTCGGATACAACCCTCCAGAGAGAGAGGTGAAAACTTAGAGAAGCCTGTCCATTATGAGCAGGTCAGGCTGAGTGAGACAATGGAAGGACAAAACTGTATTAGTTAAGGTGTGCAACAAGACTGGTATCTGAACTACAGTGTCTAGCAACAGAAACAAAAGCATACATGCTAAATTGATAGGAAGAACACAGAAGAGCTCAGCCCTTGGGCAGCAAGTGGAGTTAAATTATTCCATTCCTCCTCCTGATTGATGATAAAAGCAAGGAAAGGTCAATCATGTTTTAATCTGTGTGGGTAGGTGTGTGCACCAATAAGGGGGTCCATGCACTGCCTCTCTTTCACTGCACTGAAACCAGTTTTGATTAAGGTTTGTGGAATCGGACTTCGATCTGAATATGTGGCAAAAACTATAACAAACATCTTAATAACTTGAAAACCAAGTCAAACAACAGACTTGCTTTAGGTTACAGCATGTGACAAGCAACGACATGCAATGTCTACCTCTAAACTAAAATACATAAAAGGAGTGAGATCATCTTAGACAAACGTGCATGTAAAGTGTTCCATAAGGCTGGGGAGCCATTTTCCCTACATCTTTTAACTCTGGTAGGCTCCGATCCACCTTCTACCGAAGACTTCTTGACATCTATGGGAACCAGAGCCACTCTCCCACTCAAGGGGGCCACTTTTGGGAGAAGAACCTGTGCAGCCACACCAAGTGAAGCCATGCTTCAGCCACTTTAGGAGGTCACATATGTTGTTGTAATTGGTTAAAAAGTCTTAAGCAGGCTGGTTATGGATGAATAATCATGAATAAAAAGGATGTAAGCCTTTTTCTTTCAATAATCTCTATGTTTGCATAGTGTGTGGATACACACATACATGAACTGGAGATAAACTCAGTTCTATTGTTTTGAAAGAAGATGAAAAACTAGCCTTGAAACAGAATGAACTGAACAAGCTGGCACTTATAGACTGGACTACAGTTTAGAAGCATGTTATCAATAGCTTGGATAAGATACCATGTTTAGTCTGCTCCACTTCCACTGCATGGCCAAAACCAGCTATTTATTCTATTAAGGATGTGGTGTCAAGTTTCAGTTTGGCATGTTTAGCAAAATACCAACCGTTGACAAACAAGGTAAATCTGAAGTCTCCTTTATGAGCAAGAAACAGCCCCCTCTTTTTAAACTCAATGTTATTCTATGCCAGGGATATACAACAGAGTTGAGGAATTAGTACAATGGCTCCTTCAACCCTTCCAACAGGAGGACCATAAGCCAACATGGACTGCAGGGTATCTTCTATTTAAAGAGTGGCTCCCACATCCAAAACAGCTTTCCACTAGCTACTTGTTTTCACAGTGGTCACAACTGAAGGTAAGACTGAATATGCATATTTCATTTCAATCTCAAAGAAAAGAGTCAGCTATTGTCTACCTGGAACAATGCTTTGGTGAGTGGCATGGAGAATTCTCTCAGACATGTTTTGGTAAGAGCCATCATGCTGCCCCCTGAGCATCTATTGATAGACTATTTTTATGAGAGAGAGGAATAAGCTAATGTTCTTGTTACAGTGTCTGTTAAAGAGATGTCAGTGACTCTGAGGGATATTAAAGACGGACAAAATCTGCAGTATACAGCAATATCCTCTTAATGCTCTGAAGGGGTAAGATCAGAAAGGGGATGAAGGATGAGAGGCAGTGCGATACAGTGCAATGTGAGAGCTCCACCATTTTTCTTAACAAATGGAAAAGGTAAAACAGATACTTAGCTGTGTTAAGGTAAATATCAAGTTATAGTAACCCCAGGGGAAATGGATCAGAAACCACATTGCAAAACAAATCAACCAATGCATTGTTACAGATTTCCTGAGTGTTTTCACTAAAAATGTCACTGTTAAATGGGCATAACAGCAGGCTCCCTTCCAACTGAAAGGAAAAAGGAAAGTTGCAGTTTTTCGAGTCTTCCAATGTATGCAACTCAGATTACCCGGCAGCAGCAGGCCTCTCACAGGCATGGGCAAGCCCGGAAAGAAAGGGGGGCCAAAAATGGTAATTTTTTGATTACCATCATTATCTCTGGCGAAGGGAGGCCTGATACCAAAAGTTTGCCTGGGGTTGCCAGGAGTCTAGATGCAGTGCTGCTCACTGTGCTCTGGCATATCATCTGCCTGGATGGTCTTGCTAGTGGAGCAGCTGCTCAGGAACAACAGCAGCCCATTCTCAGACGAGTACGGCTTACCTTAGCAGCATGCTCCCCAGGGCCCAGGTTTTATGGACTCCACAGCACAGTGGCCTTTTCTCAGCTTGATTTGGCTTTTAATTAATTTGTGAGGCTTTGCTTCTTGAAGGCAGACTATTTATTTTAGCAAGTACTGGGGCAACAGTGCATTGGCACAAGTTATGCAGAAAAATAAACAAACGTAAGCTACCCTGACTCTAAGCTACAGGCCTGACAGGTCTATTTTATTTTGTTCAGATGGGTATTAAGCTGTCTCAGCATTAATTATGTATATGTGCGCATGCATACATATTAGATGACAAATTAATCTGAGAAACTAGTGAAACTCCCTTTTCACCGGTTTACACGGGTTCTTACCTTATGTCAAACACATGCATAGCTCTTATAAGCAGCCCTAACTGCAAGTGAGCGTGTCACAGTATAGAAACAGAAGACAGGCTGCCCATCAGATAAGTTATATTAAGGGGCCAGTGAACTGTAAGTGGTTTAGGTGTATCCAAACCAAAACTTGAATGACTTCTCCTAAGACCAAAATTCACTATTAGTTCTCTAAGCCTCAACCCAAAAACAATTCCTCATCCTCCACTTCTCCAGCCCTCAGGAAACAGTCATTACTTCAATTGTTTTATGTGCCTCTCCTCCCCCTATGGATTTATATAGAGATCTTAACTGCCCTTGGCCATGAAGTGAATCCTTCTGCCCAATTTTTTAAACCTGTTTTTTGTCATGCTTGCAAATGTGAAAATGAGCCCCATCTATACAAATATGGAGATTTTGAGAGTTGTCATGGGTAAGATGCCCTGGATAACTATTAAACGCCCCTGGGATGTGCAAGGCAATTTTAGGGAATTTCTGCTGGCTCAACCTATACAATATGATCAACACAAGAGTTAGAGAGTATATCAAGGGAAGGTGAGGAAGTCCTGCTGAATTCACTGTCCTCAGAAATAATAAGAGCTATGATTTCTTTTTGAATTAAAGTTAACTCCACTCTTTTGAGTGGAAAAACACCACTTCTGGAAACTAATGTTCTCAGTCTGTCTGCCAATATTTTAAGAAATGGGATTAACACTTCTTCACTAATCCTGAAGTCCTTAGAAACAGAGTCTCAGCCTCTGGGCCCTCGTGCAATTGCTACAGAATCTCCATCTAGATGCTTCTATTTCTGCTGTAATCATAATTATGGTTTTAAAACAGCAACTTCCACTGAACTCCAGTAGCTTATTACGTATGCCTCTCAAACTCAGAAATGCTGTGCATATTCAGTCTTACCAGGTAGATGCATGGTTTGGAAATGATGTGAACCTCACCACTGGGTTCTTAGGCTTTGTCCCTTAGCTAAAATACTAAAGGTGACCAACATCAACAAAAGGAAACAGTAATATTAATGAGAAGCAGGGTCTAAGCAGATCAACAGGAGGACGGCACTACAACCAACCATTGACAAGTTTGAGCCAAGCAGGGAGAGGACGGTGTGGTGTTTGGGTCAATTTACAATCAGGTGTTCAGGGTAAGAGAAAACATTTCAACCAACTCGCTGTGGGCAAATGGCTACTCTGAGTCTGCTTTCTCTCAAGAAAAGGTCATTTAAGAAGCTCTCTGGAGTCTGGGCCCCACAGAGGGGGTTTGGGTAGCACAAGGATGAAGGAGGGAGGAAAGAAGGGAGGGTTTAAGGTGCTCGCACCAGAAGTCATGTGACCAATGCAAAGGTAGCCAGGAAAAAAGCAGATTTTTATAATAAATAACCGTCCCAGCTGCATTAGTGTTCCAGATACGTACTTATCGAGACCCTCTCTCAACCACAAAGCCGCAAGAATACGAAGTGGAAAACCACCCTGACAGCTGATGGCACAGTCCTTTTGATCCATGAAGAGAAGTTCTGATGCTGATTTAAGGCCCACATTCTTTGAATTTCCTGGATAAATGAACAGGGCCACTCCTTCCCCCACACCCTGTCCCAAATCCAAAAGGGAACAGAGGATACAATGGTGCAACGATCATTAGCATGCCCATTAGCAAATCAGCTCCTCGGTAAATTTTACTTTTGAGCTTGTGTGGTGGCGAGTGGGAATTTTCAGACTTAAGTACACACATTACAGTTGCAGCTTTCCCCACCCTCTTACTTCACTGAACACAAGTCCCAGGGGACTGATATTTCCTTTGGTAAAAACTGTTGTCAATGTTATGGTCTTGAGACCAAACATAGTGGGTACCAGCATCTCCTCTTCCACTTTTCCCCTGCCTCCCTGAATCTTACCCATCTGTACCTTCTACCACTCCAAAGCCGTTACTATGGGCAATTTATATCCATGCAGTATTAATTATAGCCCTAAAATCTTCTGCACAGACTGAAGTCACAGAGACACCAGACACACCAGGATATCTATATCTATCCGAACCGGTGGGGTGAGGGCGGGGGACCTGTTGGATTAGTAATCCCCTGACATTGTAAATAGAATGGCAAACCAAACAAAAGAAACTAGTCAAAAAAAAAAAAAAAATCAAGTTAAGAGTCTGCCCCAAGGATAATACAAATTACCAACCGACCAACCAAAAAACGTTAAAACAAGCAGCAATTTTTATATAAAATTAATAATAAAAAAAGACAAATGAAAAAGAAATTGTCAGTAGCATCTATCGCCTCTCTGCGTTTGAACTGCACTTATACAAACTAGTCCATTAGTACAGCAGCTTGCTAGAAATTGACTTTGGTTCAAGCTTAGTTTTTAAAAAAATAAAACATAAAAAAAAAAAGTCAAAAACATTAAAAACGGTGGACGGACATTTGTTAGTTTCCCTGCTTGCAGTTCACTAGTTTTGAAGTATTAGGGATAATTGTTTTAAATAGTCAGTGAATTGGGAAGGTGGAGAGTCAGAGGTGAGCAGACCAAGACCACGAGGGAGAGGAAGAAGAAATAGAGATTTCTGCCATCTAAGTGCAAATGTAAATCCCACGCACTTGGGTCACAAACAAAAGTGCACTCAGGTTTTAAGATGCTGCATGTTTGACTTCAATTTATAAGAGATTCCAAGATGCTCCAGGACCACCAACAAGACCAGCATAACGAACTGAACCCACCTTCTTGGAACTCAGTGGCAACCAAAAGAGGGGCAGGGGCTGCTGGAACACCTTCTCTAGCTAAGGACAATTTTGTTTGACATGTGTGGCAGAAACCTTTAAATCCAACAGGAAGGGAAAGTTCGAAGTGAACCGCACTGCAGTGATCCAGTCTTCTCTTTTTAGAAGTCTTTTTAGTTCAGGTACTAGACGGATATATCAAAGAATATACAGAGCCGACTTCTGTATAATCAACTGCTCTTCCTCATCCATTCTCTTCAACTCTCCATTCCTAAAATGCTCCTTGTTACATGGACTGGAAACAACCCTGGAAGGTAGCTACAGTGGCAGGCCAACCCTGACTCTAGTCAGAGATACTTATTGCCATTCTGATCTAGCTAGCAGCATCACTGCTCAGAGACCACATGAGACTATCAAGATGTGTGCAAAGCCCCAGCATTAACTAGGCAGATCAGTACCATCCACTGTAACAGGATGGCCTTTCCACCTGACTGCTTACATCTTCCTTTTTCCAAGGCACCAAATCAGGTGGTAGAGAAAGCAATCTATAAGCTATTTAAAACAGAACAGGGGAGGGTAGCAAGGAACACAAGACTGCTTTCTCACAAATGTATTGGCATAAAAGATGGCAGCCTTTGTTCCAGTAGCCTCAATTTTTATTCTTGTAGACAGAAGCACTTCCCAATGGAAAATTCCCCAAACATTAGAAACACCTGAAAAGTAATATTGCTATGATGAAATAAGCCAATCTGACCTTTCAAAGTCCTGTACCAAGTCCAGCCGGTGGGCAATTTGGACTGTGGATGCCTCTCTCCATTACCAATATTGGCGTCCACGGGCAACTTTTTATTTTTAGAATACTTTTGGTTTTTAAAAAGGCAAACTGGAAACAATAAAGCAGGAGAACCACCACCGTGTACTAGAAATAATCTGGATGCGGAGGGCCAAATCTTACCCTGTGAAAACAAAACGTGCTGTGCCCAGACAAGTCAGATCAAAATCTATCCACTCTGCCAAAGCAACTGAGTGAAACAGAACTGAAATACAGAAGTAAAGAGCAGATTAGCTTGGAGATTTGCACACATCACTCTCTGCCTCTACACTGAGCTTTTTGCTTAGGTGATAAAAACAAACGCGTCCAATCCCTCTGTAAAAGTCACCATATAAATCAAATTCAAGGATGAGGAAGTCATACAAAACATCCCTAGGAGATTAGGACAGAAAGTCTCTTTGTCTCTCCTCTTAACCCTCCCGCTGTGGCATGGGAGCTCACCGAAAACGATCCAGGAGCAAAGACAAACGCGTCCAAACTATATATATAAAAATAATAATAATAATAATCATCATCATCATCATAATAATAGAGATACACCAGTAATACAGGCCTGCCTAAATTGTACCAGTTAAGAAAGGAACCCCCAACATGATTGATACGATTATAAACACCTTGTATGACATAATGGCCTGTACAACAGACCTATAAAATGATAATTAAAAAAACAAACAAAAAAAAGAAAAAAGAAAAAAAAAGAAAAAAGATATTTATTTATTTAGACCAAAAAGAAATGAGAAATCCCCTTTCTATGTTTGAGTTGATAACCCACCTTAACTTGTCATTGTGACTGCTGGAAATGATAAGTAGTCCTTTCACTTTTTTTGTGGTTTTTTTTGTTTTTGTTTTTTTTTGTTTTTTGTTTTTGTTTTGTTTTTTGTTTTTTTACATTTTTGGTTAGAAAGTTCTCCGATCCATGAAGCGATCCTGAAAAGACAGTGTTTATTATAAAATTAGGCAAATGTCTGTCCCAGCTTTATATCCTTCCTGTTTTGCTTTTGTTTTGATAATTTTCCTTCTCTCCCTTGTCCCCAGCAACATGGCGAGAGGAAGCCAATCACATTTTTCAGTTCATAAACCCAGCTGGTAGCCAATCCCACTGCAGAGTGAAACAGGCTGGTAGCAGCACAGCTCAGCCCGGCTCACTGTGCCTTGGAGGCAGTAGTGGTGGTGGAAGTGGCCCCGCTGGCGGAGGCCACTGTGAAAAGAGAGTTCTGGATGGACTCGGCTGAGGTGGAGGTGGCATGAAGGCTGGCGACTGGTCCAGAGGCCCCTGCGGAGGCTGCAGCTGCAGAGACCAAGCTAACAGGGTTGCTGGTGAGCAGAGAAAGATTCTGAGGGTTCAGGAACAGAGGGGCAGTTACGATGTTAGGAGTACCTCCAGCATTGGCAAATACCAAGTTCCCAGTTGCATCCAGTGATGTTATTGGAAGAGAGCCACCAGATGCAAGAGCTATAAAAGAAAAACCAGACAGGGAGGAGACATCAGCATTAACAGCAAAAAATAATGTGGCTATGTGCAACAACTCTCTAGATTTCCCTCCTATGACAACAGTACTCTTTCCTCTACAGATTCCGTCCTCTTACCTCACCCAATCATAAAAAGAATCAAAATTACTTTAAACTGGGACATGGGGTTATTGAGGCTGGCAGAGATAAGAATGTAAGAGGGAGAAGTCCCTCAATATCCCCAAATTATGGGAAGGAGAGAGTGGGTTTCCTTCCCCACTCATCATTGTTTACATCTCCCCAGCGTATTTCCTTATCTGTAAGGAAACCAGAGCCATTGCCATGCAAAAACAAAGCCAAAACAACAATAATGTTCTGAAGTAACATTTTAATGAGTTATATGCAAACAGTGACATCTGTATCTTACATACAACCTTAAGGCTAATTTTTAAATAATTTGCAAATATCTTTTTCATCTGTTTCTGAGAAGACAGGACCCATTTTATGGACTTGCATGTGGTCAACCTAAGGCAGGTGAAGTGAAGTAACTGTGCAAGCATGTGCCACAATTCAACCGTGTAGTACCTGATATCTTTGGAGCACTACTTCACACTACCCAGAGCAGTTCCAGTTGCCACCGGGCTGGGTTTTGGCTGGCAAAAGCTGAGCAGCTGAAGCTAAGCAGAAGCTAGTTTTAATTTTTGTAAAATGATAAAAATATATAAAGTTCCTACCTATGAATAAAATGTAAAAGGTGCGTCTCTGGGTGATTTTTACATTAAAAAAATATAGACTGTAGGCTCTTTCATCTGAATTTACTCAGTATTTCCCATCTAAATATACCTCAAAAAGCATAGGTTTACAGTGAGTTATTTTTCACCAGTTAAATACTGCTGACCTCCTGTTCAAACTGCCCTCCACCGAGTTGTCATCTCAAAATAGAAGACCGCATTTATGATGAAAAAGTTCCTTAGGACCAATGTCTAGTAAGAGTCTGCAGGCTATGGCTGCAGTGCACCTGATCTAAAAATCAACTAAAATCAAAGTGAGTCGTTCTAACCATTTCAACCATTTTGGCTGACGACCCTAATGGGAACCCACACTCCCATTTTACTGGCCAGGGAAGACATACAACTCAAGGGACACAGCAGTGGAAAGGACAGAACGTGTATGTACATGGAGCCATTACAAGGCAACACTGTTTTAAGCACGGCTTTTTAATTCCGAATGTGTTGACAACAGTTACTCTATGTGCCCATTTTTAAAGTCTTAACATTGGATCTTTGCACTGAGGTGGTCTGCTCTTTGAAATGCCCTGCAACAGGTCTTAAACAATACCATTTTCAAGCTTCTGACAAAAAGCAGCTGTAGAAAAGCAGATATCTAAATGTGTTATGACAGATGATATACCTTCATGCCCACCAACTCCCCTTCTAAATCCCTAAGAGGCTACATACTGTTCTAACTGCACTTCCAAATCATCTCTTACCATTTATAACTGAGGCACAGAACAAATCACAGAGTGTACAGATCTACTCTGTAAAGTCTGAATGCTGACTTTTGGTGTGGAGGAATAAGAGCTCTGTCTCTCTCTGTTAGCAAAATACACAGACAACCCAGCTTTTTTAACTCAGAAATGCATCCACAAAAATGTTACTGACCTTGAATAGTTGCCAGTGTGCTGTTGCTCATCAGAGCTGGGCTGAGAGCACCGCCTAATGTCCCTGGATTGAGACTGAGTAAGGCACCTCTGCAATATTGAGACAATAGGAGAGGAGACAAAGACATGGGGAGGAACTATTAATTTCAGGTAAGACCAGTCCATTGTTCAGACATACACCACCATATAAAGAAAAAGGGGAAGGTAAGAGAGCAGAATTCAGGAGTCTCATTTTATAACTTTTCCTGTAATATCAGAATTTCTCAGAGAAAAATGCAGCCTTGAATAGATCCTTCATAGTTGCCTTTCAACACTGTGTTTAACAAGAGGCTTAAAAATACAGGCATCCCAACTGCCCAAGTTAGTGCACTGCTGGTGCAAGTTAGGCTCAAAGTGACTACAACTCTTTTACAAAATAATCATCACCACCACCACCACCTCACTACTTAATTTCATTTTGATCTGAACATCCTGAAGGAACTGTAAAGCAACTCTTACAGTACTATTTTTTAATCCAAATGCCTCGACAGAATGGTTTCCGATAAAAATTCAGGTGCCCTCCATATCAACCTGAGTCCCAACAAGAAAAAACAAATGCAGAAGAGTGAGGGGGATTTATTCTATTTGGCTACAGTTAACAGTACAGTAGGTGCTATGATTTAGTCATGTATGATGACTCAGAGCTCTCCCTGGTTTTATGCTCAGCTCTGCCACTGGCTTTCTAAGTCATTTAATCTTCTTGGACCTCAACATCCTCATCTTTAAAATGGGATAATTTCTATTTACTACACTGGAGTGCTGCAAGGCTTAATGCATTAGCTCTTTGTAGAAATACTGTGAGTGTCTTAGATGCTACAAGTACTACGCATTCTATTACGAAATGGGGATTCCTATTTTTATTGGTCTTACAAGTGCACAACAGACCATCCTTACCCAGCTGCAAACTGTGAGGGTGCCATCAAGCCTGGATTTAGTCCCGCTGCAGCAGCCATGGCAGCGAGACTCGCATTTGCGGGCAACTGTGCAGCTCCTTGTAATGCGGCTGCTGCCGCTGTTTGCAACCCTGATGCCGTCACCATCACCTGGCTGGTCCCAAGAGGGGAGGACAAGGGAGCAGAGGTTGTCTGTGTTGTGCTGGTCTCACTGGCACTAGATGCCTCTGAAGTGGAGGCTGAGGCAGAAGGGGAAGGACTCAGAGAGGGTGATGTCACAGCTGAGGAAGCCGGAGGTGCTGTAGAAATTACGGTTGCCGTGTTGTTGGAGGTGGTTTCTGTTGTGCCTGGAAAGCACATTCTAGTTAGAGGAGTAGAAAGCAGACACACACCTGAGCAAAAGTCTCTAGCACTTGGACTGGACAGTGGAGGTAAGATTAAGTGGAACAAATGTAAGTCGCTGTGGGACTGAAGAGCACAGTACCATATTTACTCAAGTCCAAGACAACCTTCCCTCACCCCCCATTTAATAAAGAGAAAAAAAAAATCCCTTTGTCTTGGATTAGAGTACAAGGTGATTGTGGGAACAACAGGTGCCTGCTATGGCTGTGGCTCCAGCCCTGATCCAGGATCAGACCCCCAGCTATTGCCTACCCCCAGCTGCCTATGCAATGCCCCCCCGCAACCTGAGGGGGTGGGGAAGGCAGAGAGTAGCAAGTGCCAGGATGTGCAGGCATGGGGGGAAGGCAGCAGAGGAAGCAAGTTGGTGGGGGGAGGGGAAGCTTAGGCGGCAGGGGTCAAGTTACATGGGGGAACAAAGGGTAGGGGTTAAGCTGCTCAACTCCCCCACTATCTGTCCTCATGCTATGCTCCTCCCCCCACTGTTTTCCCCACTGCAGCAGGGCTGAGGGTGGGGAACAACTTTAAGACAGTCCTCTAATAATTAGTTTAGGTTCCAGACATAGAAAATTATAACAAATATATCATTTTTCCATGTACAGAATCTAATTATTTGGGGGTTGTCTTAAATTCAGTCATCTTGGGTTGGGTAAATATGGTAAGTTCTAAAGAGAGATGGACTAGTGCACATGGATCTTGAACTGTAATTAGAATGGCTCTTCACGAAGAGGCTGGGTGGTACAGTAGGCTGTCAATGGAAAATAGTGCCTTTTACTTCTAAGGTACACTTTTTTACACTTGTGGTTGGCAGCAGCAGCTAAAGACGTATTGGAGAGTCACAGAGACTAAATTACTGAACACAGGCATGAAGGCAGGACCGTGCTGGGAAAGCTTGCCTTGACCTCCACTATACCATTAACCCTACTGATGTGGATGATGATGATATTGTATAACAACAAGAAAAATTACGAAGTGTCAGGTGAGAGTGGGGTCAGAGAAAGTTGATCAGTCTGTAGTCGAATCAAATCTTTGAAAAGAGAACTAAAGGGACATTTTCTGTATTGTTTTGTGGCTGTGTGTGCTTAAGCCACAAATGTATACATACACAACTTTAACTGAGCATATCTGAGACCCCAAACTCATGCTATTTGGCACGGGGTACAGAAAATCCACAAGTGAGTTCCATATGGAAGTTAAGCAACAGAATCCAACAAGTCCTAGCATCTTCCAAATGACAATACAATATTGGAGTATATGAAATCTGGTAAAATACTGTTCTCCTTAAACAATATGCTACTCGTTTGATAGGTACACGGTACTACTGGACAAAACTGTCACACAAATTGTTTAATTGCTGGCTGCTGGGAGTTTATGAGTTGCTGCTGTGGGGTGTCTCTTACCTGCGACTGACAGACTAGTTACAGCAGCGCTGGTCAGAGGGAGCACAGGGTTGACAGTCAGGGTAGTAGCTGCACTGCTTGTCACAAGGCTTGGCGTGGTTGCCACCTGGAGGTCAGAAAGGAATATAACTGCTCAGTTCTGAGCACACAACCATGTTTCAGGGTTAGTTACCAAACTAAAGTTTCTTTCTTTCCATCATCAGCTGAAGAGGGTATTAGGGGAAATACTATACAAATACATTTCTATTAAATTCTAATGCCTTGCTATTTCAACAGAAAATGTTTTGGCTTACATCACCACACCCTGACAGAGTGGGAGAGGGGGCAAGAAACTCTTTGGACCTTTGTAAAAAAGTAGAAAAGGTAGCACACAACCAGTTAAGAGCAACCATTTAAAATGATGGAACCTCAAGCAGGGCTAGGAGTGACAAACAATAACCCAAGAAGAACAATTAGATAACTTGACCATGAAGGAAACTTTAAACCTCCCCTATTCCCACACACTTGTGACCACACTTTAAAAGACCAGCTGGCCCTCTTCCACTGTACATAGGAAGCCCTTAGTGGCCCAGTAGGACACACACCGGTCCAGGTTTTACTTTAGGACAAAGTGCCAAAACTCAAAGGTACTATGAGGCATTGAAGGAGTAGGGTGTCCTTTCCAGCAAGTCAGTTCTAGCAGCTCTTCAGGTGTAACTGCCTTAGCCTGCCCCAGGAGGAAGTAAGCCAGGAAGATTACATTCTCTCAGCAGCCCAGTACAGGACTGAAAAGATGTATGCCATTTCACTGAAATCTAAGCCCAGCACACAAAAGAGCGTGATAGAGCTGCAACGAGCAGCTGCAGCCAGAGGCAGTCAACACACATACGATAGAGGGTCTTCTCCTCCATCTTGCAAAAGGGGCAGGCTGACAATGCTGCCAGGTCCAGATGGCAGACAAAAGGTATCAGTGGCTAGGGCCCTGTGCAGCAGGTGCCAGTGGAGGTCATCAATCCTCTTCAGGATGGGCACTTGTACAGAGTGCACCAGGCTGGGTACACCTGCCTCAGCATCACTGCCACCAGGTGCTGCCTCTAGACAGTGTCAGGACAGGCGCAAGGATGTGAGCATGGTGCACCTGGACCACTCACATATCTAGTGCCTTTCAAGAGAGATTCTCAAAGCAGAAACTCCAACATACATGCTTCCCTCAGGCACTGGGAGAGACAGAGTGGCAGACACACTACTCTCCTCACTGTCCACAGCTGGGACGATAGGCAACAACAAAGTTGCTATGTCCACAGACATGGTCAGGAGGGCTTGCTGTGGGCTGAGGTTATCCTCCAGGGCAGCTACAGCATCATCAAGGAGGGCTGCTTTCACTTTGGCCATGGTATGAGCAGCCAGGCAGATGGAGTCCAGGCCCAGCCAGGAGCCAGGCAGACTGTACAAGGAGGTGGACAAACTTGATGGTTTGTGATGAGACCGAGTTGACCATGAAGCTTTCTGAAACTCAGCTTGGCACTCTCCAATGCAAAGTCAGGTTTTGAACCAATGGCTCCCATAGCATCTCAGGAAAAAACTAAGGTGCCTGGCTTGGGGTCTAAGGCAGAAAGAGACTTGCCAGGGCCAGGCAAGGCCACAACAGAAGGCCATGAGGGTGTCCCCACTGAGGCAATTGGGATCCAAGAGGAACAGGGCTGCAGCTGAGGCAGTGCAGAAATGAGAAGGCTAGCTGGCACCAGGGGAATAGTTCACCAGCAAAGAGCAGATGCTTAACAGCCTATAAGTGGAAAACAGACACCCCTGCTCACCAGATCAGTTAGGTGTTGACCCTCCTGGTGGTGGGCAGATAGAGGACAGCCCACTGGAGTCAGTGGTATCCATCCCAGAATAAGTCTACAAGGAGCTTCTGGAGCAGGGATGAATGTGAGCCCTGGGCAGCAAGCCTGTACCACAGGGCAGCAGCAATCAAGATGTTAATAAATTAGGACTCAGTTGTAGTAAGAGTGGCTGGGCAGGTGCCAGCACTGACACTGTAGCTACTCCTTGAACTCCTCAATGAGGCTTCCCCAGTTCTGGACTAGGTATGAAGGTAGGCTGAGGAAGACCTTCAGCACCTTTAAAATATCACAGATGCCCACCAGAAAGGTATTACTTTCAGCCCAGTTAACGCAGGCTGAGGAGGTATGTTCATAGGTGCACTGACAGTCTATCAGCTTCTGGATGTTGTTCTCACTGCTCACAGAGACAGTTATATAGTTAGACTATCCATCACTTTGACTGGAGGGCTGACGATTACGGCCAATGCTGATAGGAAGGCCAGGCCTGTCAGGCAATGGTGCAATGTGTGGAGCAGTGGCTTGATGGTGAGGGTATAGCACATTCCAGAAAGAGGACTAACCTGCTGAATGCCTCTGCACACAAGGCGAAGCACTCCATTCACTTTTGGGAGGCTTGAGATATCCTGGAACAGGATGCAGATGGTAGAAGTGAAGGCAGACCCAAAACCAAAGGCTTATAGCTTGAATACCTCCCATGCACCGCTACGTATTATCCTACTCTCTTTTCCGGGTGTTTTATCATTGCATTGTTTTATGTAGCATGTTTTACCTTTTCTTGACCAAACTTCACTTTGGTGCATTTCCTTCATTTAAAGGACCTCTGAGTTTAGGGCGTTCAAATGAAACCAGCATCTTAATAAAAGCAAACTGCATATAAACTGGAAGAAGTTCAGAGAAATACCACCAAGATTAAAGGTCTGAAAGAACCAACTTACAAGAAAAGATTAAAAACAAAACACGTAGTTCAAGGATTAAAAAGTATATGTGCAGCTAAGATGTGCTGTCCATTGAGCACAGAACAGTGTTGGTATGGACATACATAACATCTGAAGCATTTAAAAAAAAAATAGAGCACTAACCACAGAGAGATGCACAGCCTCCTGAATTGCTACTGCATATTCTCTTAAAGGAAGTAATAAACTCCCTTGTTTGTTACATCTGAAACATGGAGAGGGGTGGAATAGGATAGAGCAGCTTTTAAGAAATGTTCTATGAACACAAATAATTAGATTTGCAGTGTGCCTCAAAACAATGCCAGCTATTATGAGCACATCAAGTCTGTCCCATGCTCTATGCTTGTTTCCATCACAGACCCATCAAGTCAAGGTCCCATGCCTTATTTTCAAAGGCAGTCCATGGCGCAGACCTAGCATGTCTACAAGGTCAAGTCAAGTTTCTCAGCATAATAGAATTTTATACCACAAAAGTCTTAATTTTTCTGGGCAGGACATGGGTTTTAGGACACTGACGGTTTTAGGTGTACAGAGGAACTATAAGCCATCATAAACCTCACCACTGCATTCCCTCAGGGCAAGAACAACTGCTACAATCTTTCCCTCTCTTCTAAAAACACATTAGGGCATCTTTTTTTCAAATGTATAACCCAAACACTAATGTGCACAATTATTTCCCTGATGAGAGGACATGAGGACATAGCCAATGCTAGTTATATTATTTAATACAATATATTAGAAGGCACTCAGAGTCCACAGTGGTGAGGGCAGAACCTATACAGTACAGCTTTAGGCTACAAAGAAACAAGATGCATTTAATTTTGGCAGTAGCAGCAATGGCAACAACTATGTCCAGAAAAAACCAGACCGTCTTTAACAACAGTAGTGGAGAGATAGAAGAAACTTTATGTGTGCATTTTGTTTCCCATGTGTTCAGTAAATTTGGATGTACCTTGGGCAAACACAAGTTCTGAAAATGAGATACAAAGATTAGTTAAGCTCTTTTCCCACCTTGACATAAGTCATCCCTGGCCAAAAGGGACAAAAAGTAGTAGAGCTATATTTGGATGACAGTCTGCAAACTACTGCCTAAGAGCAGATAGAATCTACTATTGATGAAAAGCAGTGATGTGGCTGAACAAGATGGATGAGGTGGGAATAAGTTAACATGTTTCCCTTATAGAAAGGGCTTGGGTGAGTCAGCCAATCTGGAAATAAAACAGAAACATAAATTTTGATCCCTTAGCTTCTGTTCAAAGTAGCGATAAAAAATGTAGTTGCCTTACATATTTAGCCGGCTATTAATTATTGCCAAATTAAATCAGGGGTTCAGGTTAAGCATTTAGGGTATTAGAATGGGTGGATTTGCCACCTTTATCTTTTTCAGCATATAAATATGGCATTTAAAATCCCATGCAAGAACACTGAGTAAACCTGTGCCTCTAAATGTTTTGCACAAAGTAGGTGAGATGTATGCAATTCCCACTGTTGCTATGAAGTGAGGATTAAGTAGCCTCTTCCCCTTATGACATGCCTCTTCAGCTTCTTGATCCTTACCAGTGAGGTTGGGCAAGGGAAAATTGCTTTGATGGGCGAGCTGCTGGTTCCACCACTACTGGGTGGGTTGATCCTTTTCTCCTTCTGGCGTCGGTTACAGAACCAAACGCGGATCACCTCCTTCTCCATATTTAGCTGGTCAGCTATCATGGTGATCTCCTCCGAGGTAGGCTTTTGGTTCTGAAAAATAGAAACAGTATTTGAAAAGTGTGGAAATGACACTCTGGTATGTGCATTACAAGTCCTCCAGCAGCTTTGTAAGCTAAAGAACAGGAGGAAGAGATAAGCTGACCCCAAACCATATGTTTTCTGATTTATCAAAGCAGATGTTGTGAGGGATGAATTAAGCAGGAACAGGATTCAGATACACCTTTTTTATGGCCTTTATAGACCCCATCCATGGTCCTGGCATCTCAGATGGACGGGATGCCTCCTGCGTGGCATCCTCAACTCTTGAGGTTTCTTTCAAATGAAGTAGACCTTTTTTTCTTCGTGGCTGCCAGTAGCCAAGTGAGTCACCTTTGCAGTTCTCTCCAGGTACACCCCAGTACTCTTTCTTCTAAGCATCTCTGTTACTCTTTTGCATTGCAGGGACCTGGATTATGATTCATCTTGCACACCAGACTGCAGCAAAGTACCTTACAAAAGCTATATGAAGTGAATGAATCCTGAACAGGGATGATGTTTAGATATTTTCTCCCTTCCTATGTGCAGAGACATGTCTCCCCTCCCCCCTTTTTTCTTCCTTTTTGCAGTACACAATATTAGGCCCTACCCCGTTGCCTGATATATTTGAATTAGGAAGTAATGAGAACCAACAAATGGATGAGTTGGCAGGAACCAACAAAATGACACTTTTTAATGTATTAAAATTAGGTGAATTCTTGGTAAAAATATTTGTTATTCCACCTTTACCTGTAAAGACATTTTACTAAGCAGACTGAAAGATTGCTTACTTTAGCTTTGAATTTAAGCTTCTGTATGGCTTTTATGAGGTTATGTTGAAATAATGCTTACTGACTGTTCTGCAATATACTTTTTCACAATTTATCAGATTTTCCTCACCATCTACAGTGAAAACACATGAATATTAATGCACTTGTGCATACACAAGCACACAAACGCACATGCACACAGACCACGGAACTGCAGATTTCAGCACTTGCATTCAGAGTTATGGCTGAATGATGGTACTTTGAACTTACAGTCTGCTTTTCAGATGTGAATCAGCTGACATCACAAACATCATGCCTCACATCGTGTCTGTGAAACATACAAGTGGACTTTCCTGACTGTATGAGAAGTTATGCAACTTAGTTAATGTTAATGACTTACAGTAAGTCATGTAATGGACTCACTTGTGACATATTCAAGCAGTAGAATATAATTCAAAACAGCTAGGAGAGCCCTGACTTTTATTTTATTCAGTGTATGTGGTTTTGGCATATTGTTTCAGCCATCTTAAGGCGATGTCATCACCAGTGTGAAGAGCTTGAAGGCCACCAGGTTATACTATAGACATAAGTCAACAATGCGGGACATAATTTGAACTTGTCCACAAGGGTGTTTACTTTCATTGTGAAGGCCGCACTGGTATAGATCTGAGGCAGTGACCCTGTCTAGTTCAAAAAAGCATTGAGAAGTGCCCAATAATGGTGTGGCCAGTTAAATCTTAGTTGACTGACTGTCAGGTCAGAAATGATGTGGTGACTGATTGGTGTTTATGCTGACCATTCTTTGTGCCACTAAGTAAGGAAAAGTCAGAGGCCTTTGAAAGGATCAGCCATATTGGATGTCTTGAGAGAAGCCACGCTACTGGTAGGTGAAATATGTTTCTCGTGATCATGACTCACATTAAATGACACAGACTAGCAATATACTACATTTTAATATGAGGGAATTTCAGAGAGTAATGGCAATTTTGAAATAAAACAATTTTGTATGCTATGATCATTTACTGGACCATACCATTTTTTCTACATAGTCATAGATGATGAGTCTGTTCAACAATGTCACCATCAGCATTCCCTGCTGCTGTGCAGTTTCCCACTCGCTGAACACACAATGGTTTTATTTCAGAATTGCCATTACTTTCTAGAACACCCTCATATGTTTAAGATGCATCATAAATATACTACACTGATTATATTTCCATCTCCCTTGATGGACATTTTCCAGTGTCCTAAAAGGAGAATTCTTTCCTCTCAAGAGGCACGCTTTTGGGCAAAGCCATTATTTCCACATGGACCAGGCACAACAACAGGCTCACCAACCTCCAGGAAACTCTTCTCTAAGGCCACACGTATGTTGGTCTCTATGCTGGTGCGTTTCTTCCTCCTACGGTTCAAGCCCTCGATTCCCAGCCCTGGGGAATTCAGGGCACTTGGGGTGGAAAGAGCTGAATCAGATGAGAGGTTTTCTGAAAGAGAAGAGAGCATGAAGCAGCAAGAAATTATGCTATTTCAATACACTGAAATCTAATGGAAGCATCCTGCATATATAATGACTTATGTGAGAGAAGGCAAAAGGCACCCGGTATTTGTTACAGGCCTAGCAGTGCTCCTTCACAACACAAGCATTCAACTTTGAGATGACAATTATACCTAAAACAGACATGCTTTGTGCAGGGCCTGTTGTCTTCTATGCCCTGCACTTCACAACAACATTAGTTTATTACATCTCTATAAAATATCTTTCATTCCCACCCTTCTCCCTATTTTATTCTGACACATGGTTGGAAACATCACCAAATTGTCTCACATACCCACAAGCCCCCAGTAAACCTTGCACTGTCTTGGAAAGGCAGAATGAAGAAGAAAACGAAGACTTTTTCCCCCAGAGTCATGGCTGAATGCTGGTCACATGGAGCAAGTTCAGAATCCATTTGCCAGTGTCACTTGCCCACCCTTTGCTGCCCAGTCAAAAAGTAGACATTTGACCCTGTTACAATCACTGCCAAACTGGCAGTAGCTTATGGATGAACAGCCAAAAGCTGCTGCCAATTCAGCAGCAGCCTTGGCAGGTTTACATTTCTAGCTTTCAGCTGAGCAGCAAGGGGAGGGCAAATTAACCCAGGAAATGGACTCCGCTCCTGTTCCAGGCAGCCAGAGGGGAGCACAGCTTCTACAAGTCATTCCAGCATCCCCATGCCTCCATTCCAGCACAGAAATCAAATTTCCTCACTTAAGAAGGGCACCCTAATTTTGGAGAATTAATGTTTGGGGAAAAGATGTATTTGTATGTGAGTAAATATAGTAACTGAGGCACAAGGCAAAAAATAATTTTCACCAGTGATTCTTTTTAAACAATCTCCAGACAGCCTTGTTCTGTGAGCTATGACACTTGTGCTACTGTCTAAGCCCACCAGCACAGAACTGCCTTCCCCTGCTCCCCTCTCTAAGGGAAGGAAGAAGTTTGTAGTTAGTTTCAGTAGTTCATCCATTCTACTCCCCCAGGTCTTAGCCGACATCTTTACTAGGCTGCCTACTGGCTGCAAGGTGGTATTTACCTCCCTGATTCTCTTCTACATGGCTCTGTAAGATACTAAGGAAAGATACAGAAACTGAGTTGATTCCCCCTTGTGGAATAAGGCAGAGAACAAAGGGAAGCTGCAACTGGCCATATTAGGACAGGGCGACTGCAAGCGTCATGCTCCTGGATGCAACAGAAACTTGAATTTCAGCTGCAGAATCCTGGAGTTTACAGGGCCCTGGGTGAGATGAATGGGCGAGGCAGATCACACTGCTCAGTGCTTCTATTCTAGTTTCTTTGCAGATTCAAATGGGCATATATATTCAGTCTGTATTTTCAAAGTTATTTTTGCAATTATAAGGGACAGAAATTTATTTATTTTAAATGAAAGTTGAGATGCTGGTGGACACATCTATAGCACTTAATAAATTCTATGACAAATTCTATGATCACAGAATAGATGAGATGTCGCTAATAATGTTTCTCTGTGTAGGTGTGCCTACTTAGGTTTCAATCCAATTCCAGCTGAAGTCAGTGGAAGCCTTTTCATGGCCTATAATGGGAGGCATATCACACACCAACAAGTTCACCAAAAACCCAGAAGTGTCATGTCCCCAGGCCAGTAAGTAAGTTTCTGTTGATATTTCATGTTGGCAGACAAATGCAAAGCCCTAAAGAACTCAGTGGAACTTCCCTGTTTGGATATTATGAAATATTTCATCGGCACAGTTAATCAATTTTAAAATTTCAGGGGACAAACTGGACATCAACATGTAGAATCTTATTGCTTCGGTGAAAATCAAAAAAACAGAAGGTAAAAAATGAGGGAAATCACGGAATCCCTGACATCTGGATAGAAGATCGATCAGATTCTGCTAGACTTGTGTCTACCTGAAGATCAACTAACTGTTGGATCAACACCCGTAATACTCTTAACCCATCTGAACTCTATTCATTGACCGTAACAGAGGTTGAAAGGTTGATACCATAAACGGTTTATCTCCCAGTAAAGAATAATAAACAGGCAGAAGAAAAGGGGCATGAAGAGCCCTGGGCATGGGTGAGAATATACAGAGGCGCAGCTTGATGAAGGGAATGACTGTGGGGAGTTCCTAAAACAGGGTGAGATGGGAGGAAACCCAGTGGACAAGCAAGGGGGCTGACAGGACATGTGTGTATGCAAGGTGCAACATTGTGTGCAACAAAGACTGCTGACTGAAGTAACAGCACATTACACCGCTATGAACTACAAGACCTAGACAGTTTAGAATTCATATGCATATATGTACACTAAAAAGCATGGCATATACTTTTCCCTCACTCCATCCAACAACTCCGACTGTACAGCCCATATGAGTGCTTCAGAGGCTTTTTATTAACAAGCCTTGTAAGGCTGAAACCAAACAGATCAGTAAAGTATTTTTTACAATCCCACTGGGTTTGTGGCAGGATTGTGAGATCTGTTGACTTGCTCACCTGCATCATTAAGCCACTTTTCCAGAAGTGGCTTTAACTTGCACATGTTCTTAAAGCTGAGGTTCAAGGCTTCAAAGCGAGAGATGGTAGTTTGGCTGAAGTCATTTCCATAGAGTTTGCCCATAGCGAGCCCAACATCACCCTGCACAGAGAGAAAGAAAAAAGTACTCATTAACATAAGATTCTTTGCTACAGAAGCCCCTGCTGTTCCCCACACAGCTCCAGCTGACAGACATGCAGGCGTTTGTGTGCTTTCATTGTAATCCCATTGCACACTAGGAATTCAGGTGTATAGAAATTTGCTCACTGCTAAGAGGACTTGTGAGAAAGTAGATAATCATGAATGAATGCAATTCTTGCCTATCCTCAACTTCCTAAGTTTCAAAGAGGTACCAGGAGTTTTGCTTTGGTCTCAACAGTAAAATCACCGGGCACCACATCCTACTTAGTATTAAATCATAAGAGTGTTTCCTCTAGTAAAAGATACAGCCAGGGATCTCTTGCAAACTGAGGTGAACACATACCAACTTAGCATCAAGGAAGAAAAGTTCTCAGTTGTCTTGTTTGAATTCACTGAGCTGTTAGCCCCTGGTCACTAGTCAAACTTCCAAAAACTGTGAAAGGACTGGCTATGTTCCACCACCATATTTCAAGGACATTATAAAAGGTGCTCATTTGAGTTTCTACTAAACTTTATCTTGCAGCGTTCACATCAAACATCTCCATCTAATCTCTATTTTAGAAGCGAGAAAAAAGTTGAACTACTCCCAATAATAACTATCGTGGGGTTTCCAACACCATCACACATCTGTCAAAGGGAAATCAGGAAGCTTATAGCCAAAGCCTGACAACTGCTGCCATTACTACATATGGCATTATTACCTCTCCAAACTCATTTTTGGCTCCATCTCAACCATTCTGCTGGCACTTGCATTTATACATATGGCTCTCAATGTGTTGAGCGCTCAGGAGTGAGTTGTTATCAAATTAAACTAAACAGGAAGTGGTGTCATTATTATTTGGACTGAAGACCTCCAAGGAAAACCCCAGATGGTTGATTTTTTAGCAGGTGATACCCTATTCCCTTACTTAGTCCTAAGGTACTCCCTCTGCAGACACTCAAAGGCACTAATATGCTTGTCATTTTTTAAAACTAATTTGAAAATATAGTTCCTGACTGTGGTTATTAAAAACAGTCTCTTAGTACTTTCTGCAAGTGCAGAGGTGCTGCCCATGTTGTAAACTTAATCACATTTAGAGAAAATGTATCACACTACAGAAATAGTGGTTTGCATCCATACCATACAATTTTACAATTTTGAAAGGTTGTACAAAGAGACATTGAGAGGACTGGTCGTGATGGACACAGTTCAGTTTAAAATGCCATAGCTAGATTGCAAACAGTACTTGCTTTATTTTCTCCCAAGGCAGCCCCACTACCAGAGACTGGTCTCAACAAACTAAGGGAATGCATAGAGGTTACTTTCAAACCAGCAAGAAAGATTTTAAAAAACTGTAAGTTAAAAAAATGCATGTACAAAAAATTCCTTCCAAAGATGGATCACAAATCACTGATTGTTCACCAAGCTACTTGGGCAGAAGAGAAATTGGGTAACACCTTACAAATATGGCCTCTATCTGTGCCATGATTTTGTGTATTCTGAAGTTCATTAAGTGACTCAGAGAATTGCATACAGGCTGTAGAAGAAAATCTTAGAAGTTAAACTTTATTTTGGAAATGGGAGTTATTTGTATATAGGCTAGTGAAAGTTGAGATATTCTCTAGCATCCTGACCAAATTCCAACTCTGACTGACTACCAATATTTGCTTTTTGATTTAAGCTGAACAGATGGTTAACCATTTCTTTGTGAGTGGTTTTCCATGCCAAAAGGTGGCAGCACTCCAGAAGTAGGTGAAGAAATTAATGTATGGGGAAAAGCAAAGTCACCAAATCACTGAAATGGAGGATAAAGCCTCTTTTCAGCAAATTTGAGGAAGCCATTTCACAGCCAGTGACCATAAATATGAAGCACATTACAATAAGTTTCATTTCATGACAGTACTACCAACAGGCCAGAAGAGAAGTGTCAATAATTAATATCCACATGACTGTATGCTACAGTAACATTTAACAGAAAATATTAAAATATGCAAAATACTGCCCCCCATAGTCTTCATACACACTGACTGAATTTCCAGGATTACCAACTCATACATAACATTTAATTTGGGTTTGGCATAGATCAAACAATAATCTTTATGGAAATTAAATTCCTAATAATGTAAAAATAAACACACACACACACACACACACACACACACACACACAAATAAAAGTTCAACTCCTTTTATTAGTTATTTTAAAATATGGTTCCAAAACCCCTGAAATACAAACCCAGTTTGTTCTGTTACCCCAAAGTGGAACAGACTAGGCAATTAATCTGTAATGCCAACTAGAGCCTTATAATTATTTAAAACAAAACAAAACAAAGTAAATCTGGCAAGTTTGAAAATATCCTACTGTGCTATTGGCAATGAACTTCTTTTATCCTTCAGCATGCTGTTTAATTATGTGACTATAGGAAACCTAGTAATAAGAATCCTTAATTACTACCCAATTACACAATTAGGTAACAGTTATTAGAACTGCCTAATTATGCACATATTTACTGAAAGAATAGGAAGGACTGATGAACTACCATGTTCTAAGTTTGGCAGAAAAAATACTTTTAAGAAGAGAAATTTAATACAAAAAGCTGCCTTTGTATATAACGCATGGTTTGTGATACTACAGCTTTAAAAGCTAAGGCTGAAATGCAATCCTTGAGCTGTCGTGTTCATTTTTCCTCCTCACAGTACTAATTCAGGACAGTATCAGTAAGGGGAGTTAACCCTTAACTGAAAAACCCTTGTTTCTGCTGTATAATTATTTCACAATAGCACAGCAGGGCAGGCTAAATGTCACAATTAAGGGTGATGGGCACAAACCAAGGCCCCAGCGTTCATCAGGCTACAGGGGAACTATTCTCTTCTATTCTGGCTCTTATATTGCACTCACCACCACAGCATGTGAGTGCCTCCATCTAGTGGGAAGAAGGAAGGGAGAGAGGCACACTATGCCAACAAAAAATGCATTTCATTTTACTGAGTACATTCTGTTCTGAGCTGTAATTAAGATTCTGCCAAGAACTTCCATTATGAACCCTGATTTTTTCAGGCATTTAGAAGTTTGCCAAAAAAATACATCTGACCTTGGCGCACATTTTCAACTGGAATGGGTTTCTATATCCTGTGCTCCCAAAGTCGGACTGACTACTTCGAGGACAGATTTTTTAAACATCCACTTCAGACTTTTGTTTGCTCTTTCTTCTAGCAAAACACACCAATGTTTAACAGAGTGCTGCCAACCTGAGTTCTTGATCTGGACAGATTTTTTTTCCCTTCAAAATTAAAATATTTAATTTTAATATCAATAGGAACAGATTCCTGGTTCCAGGCAGCAGCTCCTGTTACTAAGGGGATAATGGAAATTATAATCAGATTCTGCATTTACAATTTATACCTTTTATCTAATAAGCTTTCATAATTACTTTCTTCAACTTCATCCCAAAGCATACTGCTGCTCTGCACCACCCACCTAGCTGGATGTCACCTTCCTGGTTTAGGTCATAAGGCAAGTGGGTTTTTGCTGTGGGAAGCCTTATGATAATGGGCATGCTTTCTCTTAGTCTTTTCCCAGTTTCCTCATCCTTACTTTTAAGCACCATCTAAAACACTTGATTGTATAGTGTTTTTTTCCCTTTGTTTGTTTAAGAGAGTTTGTTCCTTAAGAAATAATGAGTCCCGGCACCTAGTTCATTGGTTTAACTACTAACACAGCCCCTTCCTTTTTAGTTGTGTTCTTACGTGAACTTGATGGAAGGAAAGAGTTGGTTAATAAACTTGTCATTACAGAATGTAACTTAAACATTATTTCAGGGACAATCAGACTTCATCCACCTCTGCCATTTCAGCACTTGTTTGGAGACCTTGACAAGCCTTAAATCTCAAATACAGAACCACTAAAGATTAACAGGTAAATGTGTCTGAATGACAAAAACCCTTCAACATCCCAAGCAGCTTCACAATTCTGACACTCTTTAAACACTTAGAACATTATTGTGCTATTATGATTTTAGAAGGTTACACTTCTGAAGGCAGCTTTTAAAGTGTTTTGACCTATTCATTTTAAATCCTGTAGACTGAACAGTGTACATGCAATGACAACCTGAGCTGGTAAATGCATGCACCTGCTGGGAAAATGGCTACCCTTTAAAACCAACAAGGGAGCAAGGAGGATGTGCTCAGCCTTTTCTGTTCTTTCCTAGAAATCCCCTACAGAAAGTCAAGAGCTTAACTCTATGTAAGAAGGCACTGCTAGGAAGGGGTACTATTGTACCCTCCCTCCAGATTTGAAAGCCAGGGATTTAACTCAATACAGGGAGGCACTAAGGTGCTCAGTTTTACCTGAGTGAATCCAAGTTTGATCCGTCTTTGTTTGAAAGTCTTGGCAAACTGCTCAAGCTCCTCAAGGTCACTGGGCTCCTCCAAGCTGGGAGTGTCAATTCGCTTTGGTGTTGACTGGCTCTGTGGAAGTGGCTGAATGGGGGTCGCTGCTATTGTGCGTGTTGGGGTTGCTGGCTGTTGACAGGAGACAGGAAGAAGATTAAAAAACACTTACGGCTTTATTCATTTATTTATTGAGAACATACAAGGAAGATAAATCTCATTAAGAAGCCGGATTATTTGATGCCAGGGTTTTGCCATTTCCGTTCTCCTCCAATATGGTCATCACAATCCACACAACTGTATTAGTATTCAAGGAGGCCTGGGCCAATGTCAATCAGGGAAAACAGTGAATGTGCTGCATACCAGCTTACCAATGGCTTCCACTTGCAATATAAGCTGCTCTAAGGAGAGCTGCTCCCTTCTTGCTTGGTTCAGGTTTACTTTCTTTTCAGAGTTTGGCACTTATCCACTTTTCTGTATTTTAAAATTAAATTTGCTGTTAGCACAAGGTGCCAGATAACTACCCTACAAACTCGACTCTCTCATTCATCCTCAGGAAGGATACAGCACAGGCATCAAGGCAAGTTGCTCTATTGCTGTTCATGAGCATGAATCAACCTTGACCTGACAGGATCATTTATGAGGGAGGCATTACTTCACTCTCCTTGGCCCCTATGTTGAGGCTGACAACAAGGAGTGTAATGACAACGACATCAAAACGTGAGGAACTGTAACTGACTGAAAAAGGTTTTTGACTCTGCAGTGTAACCGTATAACTTCCAGTAATCAGCAGGAAGTTTTCTATACTTAACCACTAGTCCAAAGATAGTAAGTGATATGGTTAGAATCTAAGAAGTGCACTGTAGATACACTCTCAGATGAGGATCCATGTAAATAAAACACGTTAAGAGAACCTCAGGGTTAGCGCAGTTCAGGTTATCACATTTTGTCTGAATACTGCAATTTTTTGACATCTGATTGCAAAGCTTCCTCCTTGCAGGGAGGCAAATTGTTATGAGGCAAAAACGAATCCTTTCCAATGGCTGCATTTTGCTTAATGCTGCTGAGACAGGAGGTGCCTTTATACTTGTTTTAAGCCCTTTGTCTAGCATTGAGACTGCTCATACATCCAACACAACTCAGAGCTGTTTTTAGCTATTCTGAACCAGCAGAAGAGGCAAACTTTTTTGGAAGGTTTACCACAAATTAGCCCTGCAGCCTCCATGAGTGTCACTGCAATCTCTTACCCCTGTCTGGTTTGTGATTCTTCCTTCTGCTCCCTGCCCCAGCTGCTGCTGTTTTTTCCTTCCAGCCCTATTTGCCACTGTGCTGCCTGTTCCCTCCCTAATCTACCATAAACCACTTATGGCAAATGTGCCACACACTGGCCACCTCTGTTCTACATTGCAGTGACTTGTAATGGCCCCTAGACGATGACTCCACAACAACAGAGACTCCATTTCGCCTACAAAACTGAATCTCCATCTAGCTCTTTAAGCTGGCTTGCTTAAGTGTTACCACTTTTCTGCAGTGTAGAACAGATGGTAAGAGGTAGGATTTGGCTGACAGTCCTGAAATTCTATTGTTTGAAATATAACATGCCTACATGGAATATTTTCCACAATCTTGTAAATGTGTCAGGTACTATAATGTTTTAATCTTACATTCAACTATATCTCATAATTATGGCAGTGTATCTTTACTGAACTTCATTTTTTATAACTTCAGTTGTTCTCCCTCTAAGTTCTGTTTTAGTAGAGAATGGGTAGCTAATCGATAACCGAGCTGTAAACTACAAAGTTAATTCAACTATCCTAGATTGTATATGGGAAGTATAAATGGTAAGAGTACAATTTATTATGTATTTTTCACAGGATTTTGATTCAGAGTCTAGTATATCCATATGATGCTGAAAATACTAGAAGCATATCCATGTTAGCAAAACAATATTGTATGTTACGTTGTATTTGAGAAACAGCAGTTACATGGTTAGAGATTATTATAAAAACAAACAAACATACAAACATGCAGAAGCAGAGTTGTAGGTACACTGCAAACTTAAGAAGTGGCGTTAAATTCTGAACGCTTAATCAAAATTGTTATCATTTTCTTAATTGAATATTTAAGCAATATTTAGCAGTATTTAATATTTAAGCAATTCAATTTTTAAAAGTAATAGATACATCGCTAAAAAAAGATGGCTCTAAATAGGAACGTATTATCCTACCCCCCCTGCTTGTGTTCAAAACCAACTCAAACTACCAAAATCTTCCACTTTCAGAAAGAGACTAAATCATGGAAATTTTCAACCAAAAGAATAAAGATTGGGAAATTATAAGTGAATAAAAATGGAGTTAATTTGAATGGAAACTGTTAGGCAGCTATAACAGTAACTGCTACTACCAATATAATGTAATCATCTAGAAAGCTAAAAACCTGTAAAACAGGTCACAACATTTACTATGCAGCTAACATCTAGGTACCCTTCTTCACATGCATTAGTTTAAGGGCCCCAAAGAACTGCTGACAAGCTGCAGAAAGGGAAGACTGACCTGCGAGGCAAGGGTGATGCTTGGCTGAGACTGCAGGAGGTTGGCTTGGCTTTGCTGAGGTAGTTGCGTTAAGAGATTCTGCGCTTGCAGGAGACCTGGAAAGAGAGGATGGTGATTTGGAAAATTATTTCAAACCCTTTGAAAAAGGTGGCTTTATGAAGCAGTAGCCAATTAAGTAAAATTGATGAGAAGTTGGGGGGAGAGAGGCGCAGGTTTCAGCTTCTGTTCTCTTCTTTGGTTGAGCATCTTTAGCATCTTCTCAGTCCACATTTTCCTGAATTTCTCTAAGAATGGGGGAAGGGGAGAATCAGATTGTGGCACAGAGCCTGGGACACAGTACAAGATGCCTGAGGCAGTGCCTATATTATAAGTAGGAATTATTTATTATTCTTCCAACTTACAGCCTTTGAGGGTATGTCTTTGCTGCTTCTTTCCAATTTAGTACCTAAGTAGCTAAGTGGCCAAGGGTTAAATGGCCAAGTAAAAATAAATTCAAATAACTGACGATCATTAAATGTTATACTTTCCAAATGGAATTTCAATTGTCAGACTGTCCCTTCCTCATCACCCCTCCACCCAGAGAAGGTAAGTGGCTTCAGCAGAGTAAAGTAGTATGACAGACACAAGGAGAAACACATCTAGATACCCTTTTTCTTGTTTCTCCTCTTTTTTTTTTTTTTTTTTTTAAATCAGCACAGGAAACTTTAGAAAAATTAGATGAAGTTTTAGAAAAGGTACTAAAAATTGTTTAGGTGTTACATGATAAAAGATACATTTTAAAGGGAATACAGCTTGGAACCCCATCTAATGAAAAAGGAGAGGCATACAAAGAGCAGTCAGGCACAATGACATCAGTACTGGTTCCAAGTCAACAAATTACAGCCAACTGTAAGCACTAAAATGTAACTCAAAAAACGGGATCTGTCCCATGATGCAGCCAGCTCAGAAGGTATTTCTCCTTGCAGGCAGCAATTTGCACTCTATGAAATATTTCAGGAAATGGAAGAGTCTTAGGTCCTATAAAACAAAGGCCAGAGAAAATTACCCTGCACACTTCAGGTGAGAGAGTTGGCATCTAACACACAGGTACATATGTGCTCATAACTGTTTTTGTGGAAGGAGTTAGCCAAAGGTTGGTTTTAATTTCCAAGAACTAAAAACCTTTTCAGTACAAAAGGAGTAAAATAATACTGTATCTGGGCGATTAAAGCTTTTTGGTTTCTCACCCTTGTGTCACTTTGTCCAACAGTGAAATGATTGGTGTTATTACTGAACTATCGAGATGCAGTGTTTTTGTTCTTTTAATTAGCATGTTATTAGCACCCAGTGCTTTTTAACTTCAGAATAATGAAAAAAAATGCAGAAAGTTTTGACACATTAAATTTGGTGCTGATAAAGCAACCATGGCTGTATCCTCTCACCTGTTAGGTACCAACATGGTGCCACTCAGCTACAGCCTCTGATTAAAACATTAAACACATTTGTTTTTTAGGAATAATCACAGAAGTAGCATGTAGGAGGACGACTCATCTACTTTTTGCATCAACTGCTTTTCAGGGACTCAAGCAGGATGGCACAGGATCACACTCACATACCTAATAGGTAAAATAAGATCTGGTCCTTAGGATTTACAGTTGTGGAGAATAAAGCCAGGTGTTTAAAGCAGAGAAAAGTTACAGAATACACAGTAGCAGTAAAACCTTCCCCTATATCCCTCAATGTGCTTCAACTTTGCGTCTGAAGGACCACAGAAAGTGCGTATTTAGCCTCTCTGGTCTACTTCATCCATGGCATCCTGTGTCAAACTAGTGCTAATTTGTAGTGATGGTTTTTATGATGCCGATAGCTCTCCACTAGCAATCTGACAGAAGGAGCCCAAATTTAATCAGTAAATTACTGAACAGCCATTTAATAATGAATTCTAAGTGGTTACTAAGAAAGCCTGGGCCTCTTTGGTGACCTAACTGAAGCTGGATAAAGATGAGATTTTTATGCTGGCATTATCAGATTCCTTATCTGCCTTTAACATCACTGATGACGAGGTGTTGACTCATTTGGTGATCTCTGCAGGTGTAGGTGGTGCTGTCCTTTGGCACTTTTGTTCTTTTCTCTCAGAGAAATCCCAGGGATTAGAGCTTTGGGCAACATCCCTTCTGCCTTAAACTTTCAGCACAGCAGAGTTTAATAGGTTCTATTTTTCCTCACATGCACATTTTAGAAGGATTCATGTAGAAGACAAACTGAAGCGTCTGAGCATGATACAAATGCCCATGTTTTTTGTACTGAATTTGTCCATTGAAACATTTTTGTCCATCTCTCTCAGTATCTAGCAGAGATCAGAGGTTGTTGAAAGATGCTCTGAAAAAGAATGAAGTAATGATCCTCCCACTAGATGATGAGACTGAGTTCTCTATGAAACTACACCTAAAAACAATTCAGAAACAGAAGCAGAAGAAAACGGCAGTCTGCTTGTCACCTTGCCACAAAAACTACCACAGTACTCTAGGATCCATGTTAGCAGCTCATAGGTTTCCATCTTGACTTGTAAAACACTAAAAAAAGTACTGAGGGGTTCTTGGATTTTAAAAAGCAGCAGCCATAATCTGTGGCACTTTAGGCTGGTTGTTTACTGGATGACTTTCTAGGGACTCCACAAAAGGTCCTGTCCAACAAAGTAGTCCTGTACTGAGAAAAGCAGAATAAGCTTGTCCAGAACTTGCACTACTCAATGGATGCCTAGCTACTGCACAAACATCATTCACAGGGCTTAGTGTGAAGAACCTGGACATGCTCAGAAACAACCTGGATGCACTGATACAGAAGGACCCATCAGCAGGACCTCACTGGGACTCTTACCTTTTAACTGAAGTAACAAGCACTTTCCTTCTTCTGTGAGATACTGTCTTACTTCTAATTAGAGATGCAAGAGTTAGGGCACCTTTGATTCAAGCAAACGCGTTACTAGCAGAGCATTTTGACTCTGAAATATACCTCTTTGTTAATTTTGGAAAGCTTTCAGGATTTAGTGTTTCTGGTTGTCTACAAGTTTTGTTTTCCATGACTAGTTAGTTTATTTGGTGGGGTCTGGGATGCGATTACTTGCTTGTATTCTACTGTTTGTTTGCACTGGGTTTTCATCTGAAGTATGTGACCAGAGCCTCAAGTTATATACTGAAACTAAAATAAATAAAATAACTTTTATGAAACACAGGGATTCTTTTATGAAAGATAGTGGTACACAAAATACTGGTATTCCTACTAATGCTACATTCTGGCAAGTGAATGACACTGAAGGGATTAAATGCACTTGTGGATGGTTTGTCTTTTGCATCCACATGAGTTTCCAGTCAGCTAATTTGAACATGTAATTTATTTAATCTTTTAGGGGGCACTGTATATATATAATGCTCTTTTTATATAACTGCTGTCATTTTTGGCATTTCAAACTTTTCTGTGGTTTGGATAGCATATAAGTAGAAACAGCAGGGAACTCCCAAAAGAACAGCAAATGAAAATTTGCAGACACATCATTAGCAATCTTTGGGTTTTCACTTAAAATTAAATACTGTACCACTGCCATAAAGCATTTCTATTAGCTCCTGCCTCAGGTGTTAACAGCACAATAGTATTACTACTACTATAATTGTAATAGAAAACACATCATGTTTGTGAGGCTCAAAAAGAATGACTGTGCTTGGGAAGGTAAGAGTATAAGCAAGAGAAGAAGGTGATTCCATGTATATCTCATTTTAAAAGAAAAAGTTCAAACAAATTCATGTATTAACTCAGAAAATTTCCTGGAACACTTAATGACTGGTATGAATTAATGGCCCAAGGCAAACACTCTCCTTGCCAGCTAACAATCCCCAAGGAATGATCTAGGACTCAGTTGTTACCCTCTAAAATTAGCAGAAGAAAAATGAAAAACATTTTAGTACAGTTTTTCATTGCATAATTTAAAAAGAAAAATCAACCTAGAAGCGCAACACATAATTCATCTCTCTAAGTGAACTCCCAACAGAGGAATATTTTCCATTGGAAAAGGAAGAACTCCTTTCCTCTACAAAAGCTGCTCATCTTCTAGTGGTCATATCACAGAGGTCAGGAGTGCAGGACAGAACTATCAGACTGACTCACAGAATGATTAATTGG
This sequence comes from Crocodylus porosus, assembly GCF_001723895.1. Lineage (NCBI taxonomy): Eukaryota > Metazoa > Chordata > Crocodylia > Crocodylidae > Crocodylus > Crocodylus porosus. The sequence continues at coordinate 11,974,106 of NW_017728906.1, forward strand.
AAAATGCCTCGGGTGGAAATAACGGGTGCTCCATCACTCTGTATATGTGGTAACTCTGTCATTTGAGAATCTTGGGTGAGCTCAGATGATGCGAGAAATATGTAGTTGCTCTGGTATAAGTGGGTCCTAATCCATTGAGGTCTTTCAAGATGGGGGCCAAGGCCTTAAACCTTACTTGGAATCTTCCTGGGAATCGACATCTGAAAGCAGAGTACTGATCTAATGTGTTCCCATAAAACCGTTTCACTGGCAATCCTTCACAGTTGAGAATGCTCATCTTCCATGATTCTCTTAATCTGTGGGTCCTACAATGGCCGACAAAGCCAAATCTGGGATAGACAGGTTCAAATACAACTCAGGCACATGTTTCCTTATAGAGTGGGTGGCTCTGGATTTTTTATTTGGCTCACAACACTCTGTTTCTGCTGCTCCATCTTCTGTTGTCATTGTGAGGTTTTGAAGTACTCAGATCCTTGCAGCAGACACTTCCTCCATTTGGGGCAGTTGTGGTCAATAGCCTCCCAAGAGTTGATGTCAATATTGTATTTTTTCAAGTTGACTTTCAGAATGTCCTTGAAGCATTTTCTCTGTCTTCGTCTTGGGCGTACACCTCGACTGAGTTGGGACAATAAAACTTGCTCTGAGTCTAGTGTTGGATAATCATCACCTCGATGCTTGTGGGGCTTGCTTGTAAGAGGATGCCAATGTTGGCGTGTCTCTCTTCTCACTGGATTCAAAGATTCTTCCACAGGCCACATTGATGATACCTTCTCCAGTTACTTAAGGTCTCTCTCTGTACGCTGACCATGCCTTGGCTCTACACAGTAAGGCAGAGATCATGATGTCAACACCACTACACCTTTTGCAGTTCCCAGGAGCCTTTCCAGACCAAGTGTGGGTAGAACATGTTACAACAAGCTAGCCTGAAGCTGACAGAACTGCACTCTGATAGGAAACTAAATCCCAATGATCCATGTAAAAGTGCAGATTCACTACCAACCTAAAATGAAAGGCGATGTTCTACCTTTTTGTTGTTGCATTTGGGATGCTTGGAGGATTTCAACAGGAGCTTGGCATTAAGTTCTCTCTTAAGCATCAACCAACCATTCGAGGATGGATATCTTTAGTGATGAGAGGCTCACCATTTAAGCCACTTCTTCCAAGTATTTCCTTTTTCCATTTAACACCTCTTCCACCTTGCTCATAATGAGCTTGAACTAGCTCATTTTTATTCAGGGTCTCACTTCATTCAGAAACTGAGTCAATAAACATACTGCATTAAAAGAACCTCCTGAAGAGGAAGAGCTGGGTACCATATCTGCATATTGATGGCTCTAAGTCTATAGTGTATTCACTGCTTGAACCCCATGGAACACTGCAGACACATGCATTAAGAGAAGAGCAGCAGCTACTCTTCATAACCTTGATGTCTCTGAGAGAAAAAAAAAAGAGAAGAGACTGACATGCTTTCATTTACTCCTACAATGCTTTGTTGGTGGGGTAGCAGCACTACTTGGCTGATGGTACTCAAGATCAATAGATAAAGTAGTATCAGTATTGGTGTTTAGCCTCCATCCACTCTCCTAAAGAATTTTTTTTTTTTTTTTTAAATTACACAGGGGCAGCCTCTCTGCTTTCTCTAGGTCTATACAACAACTGGAAAGGATCCAGAACACTGATTGAGGATGATACTGGAGTTGGCCTGCCATCATCTTCTCAATTACTTTATACAAGAGAGAGATTAGACACTGGGGAATAAATGAAAGGGATCTTTGGAAATAAGTAATGGTTACTTGAGACAGAAGGATTAAGGTTTACCACTACTGTGCTCTCTCCATTTGCTTATGACATGCAGGTATATCAGCCACACTACCAACACAACAAACATGTTCTGTCCAAAAGCAAGTAGTCTCTCTTATGTGAAGATGCATATTTCCTACATCTTGAAGACCTGTTTGTGGGGTTAGTTCAAATCCTATCACATGAAAAGGCAGTACAATTTTCTGCTTTTGTTTAGACGATTACTGTAAACCCAGTGAAACTTTAATACAAAAATCAATGCTTTTCATCATGATGGGCAATATTTTTCAAGATAATTTTAATAATAGTGAAAGGCAATGTGTATTGATAATTTTAGAGACTAACACCTATTATACATAGAACAGAAACAGTTCAAAGAGTGCAAAATTCCATCACATTGCCCTACCAACATACTTGAAGTAATGATAAACAATTATACAGACAAATAACTTCCATTTAGTGGGTACCAATGGAAATATTTTTCTGTCTGTTTTGGAGTGTCAGGTGAAATCTACATTTATCAATGTTTATTGATAAAAATCGAATCCTGCCAAGCCTACATATAAGCCACTGAATAACCAAAAAGATAAGCATGGAACTGCATTACTTTAAAAACACATGGTGAAAATGTTATATAGAAAACTTCTCATATGCTGTGATTATGTTGCAGAAAACTCTCGGAATACAAAGCCTACAACTTCACAGATGGACTTCCAAAAGATTTCAGAAAATCCAAGCCTTGGAAAGATCAGGTCCTGAGATTCAACCTGAACAGATAAAGCTAAGAATCCATATTTTTCAAGGGTAATGTTTCTGCTGATATCCCCAGATTCCCTGTATTTTTATCCAGCAAAATTATTTTTCACTTTCCATCCTGTGAGATTTTTATAGTGTCAACAACATGAAATGGCTGTCCTGCTCATCTTCACAGGCGGTTACATGATAGCCATATATTGGCAAAGTTTATATATTGATAGAGTTTATAAAGCGCTTTCCCCCGCCTCGAGACTAGAATAGTGTTTTATAAAACTTTAAAATTATCCTGTGGTTATTAAAAGCCTATATGCATATACACACAAACATACATTTATATATAAACACAACAAACTGCATCAAGGTTCCCCTAAAGAAATCAGACAGCATCTGCAAATAATCCCCAGAATTCAGTGTCAAGATTTTCCAATAGTTCCTGTTGGATCAAGAAAATCTACGCATATCAAGTTATTTCCAAGGTGTATGCCACTGCAATATCTAAGTACCACTCCAGGTGATGAAGGGTTATCCACTGGAGTTGCTTTTAAGAATGCTGTGAATCAGCTCCAGGTTAGCAAGTTCAGAGTAACTTTAATTTTGTAGTAGGAAATTTACTGATAAAGCAATAAGATTAGAACAACCCAGAAAATCCAACCTAGCAAAAGACATACATATTACTTCACCACTGACTACTCATGGAAGAAAATCAGACTTGTTCAAGCATTTCAGTTTGTAATTTTGTTACTTTCTAATGGCTGAAGGTCTGACTAAAGAATAGACATCCTTCTACATTCCTAAAGACATCTGGTTGTCCAGGTAGCAAGTGAACAGTCAAAACGCAATGTTTCTACACATAATGTCATATTTAAGTTGTTGTTAACTGCAGATGAGTAGTTTATATAAAAAAGTAACATATTTTCAGAATATAGCCATGCAAAAGGTATTATCAAATTCTCTTCTAGTAGAAATTCCACTTCAGATGCTTAAATGTATGTTTTGCCATTTGCCCATGTTCTTTTCCATCTTTCAAACAATTCACAACTCTTTCACATTTTTAGAACCGACAAGTTTTCTTAAATACCTTCTTAATTTGTGAACCATCTTAGCCCCATAGCAGTAGTTAAACTATCTCCTATGAGAGACAGGTTGCAGACTATAGGTCTACATAAATAGTAATGGTCTTCAAAACTTCTTACCAGGGGGTTTCTGGTCTTAAAATAAGTAGATTGTCTGGAATTCTGAGGCTTCCCTGAACAAGATTCTGGAAGTTTTGAGGTGCAACAGTTTGGGAAATTTATCTTTGTGAACCTGAAGAACTCCAAAAGAGTTCATGAAACTGCTGCATTACTACATACTTTAGTGAATACTGAATCAACCATATGCCACCAGGGTAGGTATAACAGATTTCCCAGAACAGGAACAAATGGATGATGTTAACTTCTCTAAGTTTCTCCCATTTGAATGGGGAACTAGAGTAATGGAAGGGCTGCAGACTAAGTGGAAAATGAGGACCACGATACAGGCATTACGCTTGTACTTGGAAAATTAGCATGGTCTCAGTTTGAAACTAGGAATATATTAGTGCTCATTCAAGTTCTCTCAGAGGAAACCTGACCCCTCTGGGAGAAAGATCTTTTAGGTTAACACCTGGAAGATCTCCGCTGTGAGAGATTTTTCTCTTGTATGAATGAACACCTGCATGCTGCTCCATTTCCCTCCCGGTTTGGTCTGGTTAAGAAGTGGAGCAGCACGGCATTGCTCCTCCACACCTCTTCGCCAGACTAAGGACCTCCTGGTGAGGAATGGACTGGGGATGGGGAGGGGTTTGCCCTGCTATTCCCTCTATGCTACTCCTGGAGACCAGGTCAGAGTAGAGGAGTCTGCTGCTCTTCTGTTCCCCAGACTAGGAGCCTCTGATCTGGTGAAAGTGTGCAGGAGTCTTTCCCTGCCATTCTATTCCCTCCAGGGACTGGAGGAGAAAAGCAGCTGATGCTCCTGCAACTGGGGTCACCCTGGTCTGCTGAAGGGGAAGAGGTGGGTACAGGTTCCTGAAAAGATTTCTAGTGGTGGAAATTTCTCAGAAATTTCCAAATAAATGCATGTTTGTGGCCTAAATCTACCCAGAAAATTCAGGAGAAGGAAGTGGGACACCAGCACACCCGCAGCAAAAAAGGGATAAAGAAACAAGGTAAAAGACCTGCCTTTTGAAAAAACAAAGACTCTGAATGATGTTCTCAGTAAAAGGAATCTACTGACTGTTGGGTCTCAGCAGCAGAGGAGAGCTCACTGCTGAACATAGAAAACACTCTAAGAGAAGACTTATCCTAAGGGAATGGGAGTCCAAGAGAGGACCTGGGATCCCCCAAAGGATGAATCAAATCCTGAAGAGCTCTAAAAGTTGGAAGAGCACTGGAAAAAGAGTTTTTACAGGAAATTATTCCTGGTCTCCAGGAGTAGCGTAGAGGGAATAGCAGGGCAAACCCCTCCCCATCCCCAGTCCATTCTTCACCAGGAGGTCCTCAGTCTGGCGAAGAGGTGTGGAGGCACCCCAGTTGAGAGCCACTGGTTAGGACTAAAATGTGATCAGTTTAAGAATTCCCGTGAGAGGCGAGGCTTTTTGTGCTATCTTTTACTAGAACGACTGTATAGCTGGAAGAGCTGCTGGACAAGCTATTGGACCTCAAGTGCCCTTCTTCAGGTTAGGAATTCCTTTGCAAATTTCCTGTGTTACTTGCTTTAGTTATCATATTCCTGAAGAGTTGAAAAATATTAACAGGAGTATGCCCCAAGGATGGAATTTTCAAGGACAGAGAGACAGTTGGGCATAAGGTTTAGCATGGTTCCTGCAGCCTAGGACAGTAGGCCTGTGGGCCCCACTCCCATAAGCAGAACAGATAAAGCCTGTGCCTCAGATGACAGCCAGAGATTACTGCTCGAGCCTGCTGAAACCCAATGGAGTTTGACGCACATGGATACTATATGTATCCAGAACATCCTGGAGAGCATCTATGAACAGGTCTACAACCAGGACAGAAGAATTATGTAATTTAATTTCTATATTATGGCTTCCTGGAAGTGCCCCTATTAGCAGGGCTTGCCTGTTCTGGCTTTGGGACTATCCATTCTCAGATTTACCTTCCATCTTGCATCAATTAAACATATCTGGTGCTTTTGCAACATCATTTCCCTTTCTGGATATGGTTTATTAACCTAAAAGCTTCCTCAAACTTTCCAGCTCCCTTCCTCTGCTCAATTCACTCTTTCAGCTTATAATGAATTTCAGCACCCAGCTAGACATGAAAGTCTCCTGAATCATTTATCTGACCTTCTTCATGAATTTCTGCCTATCTTATGGACTCTCCAGCACTTCTGGCTGCAAAGTCCATGGGTTCACGTGCAGGGCCCTCTTCTGTTTTGGGTTTATAAGCTCCAGAGAGTTGTCAGTTGTCTTTTTCCATCAGATTCTCTCTGTGCTCTTTCTGACTGAGCTCAGACTACCTTTATGTTTGGATGGCTTGCTTTCTAGCAAATGGTCTTATTCTCCTAGAGAAGCCTCTCTGGAACAGTTGAGGTTGAACAGCAAAGCCCTTAAAAGGATCAGCCTCACGTCCTCCCTTTCTTTCCCACCCCTCCATTTTCACGAAACAGTTATCAACCAATACTGGGAAAAAATATAAAAAGTACCCCAATGCTACTCTTATTGACCCCAGTTTCATATATATTTCTCTCAGGAAGGTCTCACTCACCCTGCTGCCCCTGCGGTGTTTGTGAGATGATGAACTGTGCTGGCTGCAAGTTGGTTGTTGGATGCACCAACACAAACTGTTGCAGGTTGAGATTCTGCTGCTGGAGCTGCTGCAGGTGCTGCAAATCCTTAATGAAATAAAACAGCTGTGCATTAGTCACTTAAATCAGCCACCATTCCTAAAATGTCTTGGATAAACTAGAACCTTTCTAACCGATTATTCCTAGCTGTGGAAGATAAAAGGTGACCAAGCCCCAAGCACTCCCACTACTACATAACTTTGTATTTGTTGTTCACCATACTCCAGCACCATGTGGAATTGCACATGAACAATTTACTAAATGCCCCAAGTAAGGGATTTCTACCATCTCCCCTACTGTAAAAAACAAAACAAAACAAAACAATGCAGTATTTAGGTTGTCATGACACGATCATCTGCTTTCAGGAAAATCTGGAAGATCTATAACCACTTCCTCCATTTCCATTTCTGTGCTAATTTCTCTTCCAGAATGAATGAAAGACATCATGTGTGGTGTCACTTGCTCTGGTTTGGCAAGAAATTTGGTCCCTTTCTCATACAATGCACTAAGTTAATATATTCAATAGTGGGAATAAGAAACTGGTCTTATTTCTTGGGCCCAGTAACATGACATGGATCAAGGTTACACACAGTTATGCTGCATGGCAGGGGGTCAATATTACAGGTAGGAAGAGATGAGTTCTACTTCCATCTCAAAGGGTCAGCAGGACTTCATTTTAAGGATCTAATGGAGTGGATGGAGGGGTTGCAAGAGGTGCAGGGTGACAGCAAGAGCCCGAGAGCCCCTAGGGGGAAGACAGACAACTTATGGGAAAGAGAACGTAAGAGGTCAAAAGCTAAACAGACTTAATTCTTAAGAGAAGGTGGTTGAGAAGGGTACTTCAAAGATGGAGCTGGGGAGAGAATCTCCAGAGGAATAAAAAAAAAGCAGTAGCTTACCTGGAGGATGAGGAGGAAAACTGGGACACCAGCACTGTGCACAGCTTTTAAGGCTACTGCCACAGCTGGTAGCTGGCTACCTCCACCTGCAGTGCAGCAGCCAGCACTGCTGTGCATGCCAAAATTGCCCAGGGTGCAGAGCTGCCCTGCTACACCTCTGTAACTTGAGTGAGGGGACAATGCAGAGAAAACAGAATGGACAGGCATCAAGTGATTAAGGGAAGACCTAAGGGGACAAGGAAATCTCAAGGAAGTGGGGAGAACCTGATGTCCAAGGAAAGAGAGAACAGGAAGAGAAAAAGACAGACAATATTAGATCTTGGAGAGGAGAAGCGATAGGAAAAGGAACAGCTTTATTTCTGGTCTTACGGAAGAGAAAATGGAGTGGGGGATTTGATAGCAGCTTTTAACTACCTGAAGGGTGGTTGCTACCCTTCTACATGAAGAGGATGGAGTTAGACTGTTAGGCAAAACTCCTATTCAAGTTTTGACACTGCCCTACAGCCTTCAACAAAAAACAAAAACCTGCTATGGTTTGGGAACATAGTTTAATTCTCTGGACATAGTTTAATATATCATATTTTGGTAACTGCAACATTCAACCCCCAGTGTATTCTCTGTGTACATCTATTCAGTGAACACACTGGGGGGTTAAATACACTTGGTACATCCACAGTATCTACAGCTTCCAACCTCTGCTAGACTACCTCAGGTCTTGGATAAGGCTCATTGGGTCATCCAGCTCCTTTCCCCGCCAGCACAAGCATGCTTCTAATATGGTTTAGTTGGTCTTCCAGTCTAGGTTTAAGACCCAGTCATCTAACAAAACTTTACTGCCAAGAAGCATCACGTGAGATTCAGCCCAAGTTTTCCCTTCCTAAATTAAACTGCCTTCAGATTAGCATGCTAGCTTTAGGCCCCACTCTAGCTACCTATGCCTTCTAACCTTGGCATTTACACTCTTAAAATAAATTTAAGGATGAGACAGAGAAATTATGCTGCATTATTTGAGAGTATGTTACAAATAATTTAGGATTACATGAGCATGCGAAGGGGAAGAATGAAGGTTTCACTTTCAGTGGTAATATATTTATTCTTTATGAATGTAAAATTGTGCAACATTCAAAACTGTAATTACATAATGAAACCCCAAAAACTGAAAAAAAGAAATAGCAACTATACCAATATTTGAATTGGCATAAAACCTGGGAAAACAAACAAATCATGCCACAGGTCAATGTAGCAATTTCAGAAGTTGTACTGGTGTGTGTACTGTGTGGCATTGTTTTCTTCTCCTCTCTCACTTATCACATACATGTGGTATTACTTATTTATTTACCATAATGCTTGACAAGTTTCACATTGTATGCCACGGCATTAAAAAAAAAAAGGCTATAATCTAGCCCAGAAAGTAAACTTGCAAACAACTAAAACGTGAGGAGGGGGTGAAAAATGGTCTTGTGTTTAATTATTTTGGCTGAGAAAAGAACATAAAAGCATGATAAGAGTGTATCATTCTCTGCATCTGCGTCTTGGCAAGCATCATCTTGGCTGAGCCTTACGTAAACAGGGAACCTCATTCTAAACACAGTGCTAATAATGCTGAGTGGGACTGACGCCCAAGGAGCTGGTCACTCATTTGAAACTCTAGTCTTCCACTCTTGTCAGACTCATGTAAATTCCATCAATTCACTTGTATTCATAATTCAAATCTTACTATTTAGTTATCTATATCATTATCAGTCTCTCACTAAAGATCATATATGCACAGCTGCTGATGGTTTGTTTTGTTGTTGTTGTTGTTTTTTGGGGGGGGAGTTTGGTTTATTTATTTATTTACTATTCAAGTATCTAGGCTTTCTCCACCGTGAAGACCAGATTATGCCATCGCAAGCACTACAAAAGTTAGAGTTGTAAAAAGGACTTATCAGGTAATCTAGTCTAACCCACTAAACAAAGGAAGACTGTCAGGAAATATATTTTAGCTTTTTGTTGGGATAATTTAAAAAGATCAAAGTGATTCAATTTCTACCACTTCCCTTAGAACATCCTGTAACTTAGCAGACTTTGCCATAAGAAAACTTTTTTCTTGGCATCCCATCTGAACTACTTAGTTCTATGCCATTAATTCTAGCTATAAACTGGATACAAAACTAAATAGTATCTCTATCCCTTTGATGTTTACATCATGCAAAGGCTACTGATGGATCCCAACAGCAGGTGAAGAAAAGGTTAGGCAACATAGTAATTGTACCAAATGTTGAGGCCTCTGTTAGTGGCAATTCTGCATCAGGTCTGTAGCAGCACTAGCAATCTTACCGACATCTCCACAGTAGATTCCTTGTGCTAACTGCAGAAATTGTGCTTGTGCAATTAGTTAATTAAAATAAATACGGTAATCCCCCTGCTGCAGAGACCTGCCAGTTAATCAATTATTCAAGAATCATCAATTAAAACAAACAGTCAGCTATCTGTGTAATCATCGATGTGTTTACAATAGCAAGCAAATAAGCAAACCTGAGTGCTGTTTACAGATCAGCGTAAAGACGATTGGAGAATATGGTCTCATCTATCTACAATAGTAGAGAGTAACCAAGTTTTCCAAATTATGCTCAACACAAGGCTGTACTTTCATTTTACCACAAAGCCAACACCCCTAAATTGTTATTTTTAAAGAGCACAGAATATAGCCAGTCTATAAATTACACATTGCAAAACCTATCTTAAGAGAATGTTAAGGTTGCAAAGTCAAACACTAAAAATTACAAAATGCCCAAACCAAAGCTGTCTATACAACCTTTATTCAGTTCCCTCACACATATATGTTTTGATAGACCTCACTTACATGATCACAGACTATTTCCACAGGACCCACCTAGTGTTATTCAGTGCATACAATAACAGTGCTTTCTTAATGAGCAGCTATTTTATATTTTGTTTTCACTTCACTGTTTACTGTAACAGCACAATAGCCAATAACATCCTCCAGCACACAGCCCTGAGTCATCCCCAGAGCAAAGGTATCTTTACATGTGAAACAGTATGCAATCATATAATTGAACACTATCACCATGGACAAAGGGGCCAAATTAAGGTTGCACAGGCAACTTCTGTATTGTGATTTTAGTGTGTGTGTGCATGTGCATATAAATTCCCAAGTTAAAAAAAAGACCTCCCCCTGTGTAAATTCCATCATGTAGCACCATGTTGACACCTACATGGGGCAGCAGGCCAGAACCTTCCTGCCCACATTAACAGATCTGTCACTTCAGCTAAAGGGATGCCCTACAACAGGTGTTCACAGCCTTTTGCCCATGTGGGCCAGAACCTGCAATCCAGCTGTGGCTGCAGGTTGGAGTCTCCACCCCCTGGAAGGGCCAGTGCCAGCACTTACCCTCACTGCAGATCCTGACCCTCTCCTGAGGGAAGTGTAGACAAGGTGGAGCAGCAAGCTCCTCAGCAGAGGGATACATTGTGGAGGGGATGGGTGGCATGGTGCTTATAGTTTGTTATAGAGAGCACAGATACTTCCATCAATTCTCCCCAGGCATGACACCTTCTGTACAGTCCCTTTTAACCTGTTTCTCTCCTTTCTCTCCCCTGCCTCACCTTCCATTTCTAGTTTTTACATCTTAGTTCTACCCTGCACATTTAGTCAGTCTTGTCTCCATGCCCCAGACTTTCCATTCCAGGCCTAAGCAACTGAAAACAGAGTCTTAAAACAGAAGGGTAAGAAATCTTGATAGGTGGTGGTACTAATGCTGTCTAAAATACAAAGGCACAGAATACTCTGCAATAGTCTTATCGTGACTGTAAGACTATTACATTCTGAGAACCATAATTCCAGGGGACCTACCCTCCACACTGAGGATAAGGCCAAAAATATGAACCCTGTAGACCACACGTGGTTCTCCATGTCCAGAGAATTAAGGAATCTCCTCCATGCTACACATGCTAAAAGCATAGAGTCAGTCCAGGTCCTCCACATTACTAATTCAACCCTAACAGATCCAAGAAAAACAGCTGTTCTGGTGAGCATAGTCTTTCTTTGGTAAATAGTATTTCAGAACTAAAGACGCCACATCCACAGCACCAGATTGCAGATCTGGATGGATTCAAGCATCAGAACACTTTAGCAGGAAGCTGGTTCTCTAGACACACAGGGCACTGGGCCTGTAGTCTCTTGTGGCAGTGGTAGTGGAAAAGGATGAAAAGGTAGTCCTTTCACTCCCATAAGTCACAACAATAAGCGTCCATAAGGGCATCATTCTCTTTAAGAACAGAAACCTAAGAAAACATCTCTTCTAAATGGCAGAAAAACAATGACAGGAGAAGTATATAAAATGTTGTAGCCTATAAAACAGCTACATGGAACTGAAGAACTGAGGGAAGAACTTTTTTTTAATACTCTTGAACTGCATCACAGAGGTGAGCATTCCAAAGATTTGGGAGGTTGGCAATACAGATGCCTTAATCCCACAAAAAATATGAGTGGTGGCTGAATGTTTCCAAAGAACAAGCAGATTTCTGCTCAGGCTCTATGGGATCAGGCCTTCACATTGAAACCTTCAACCCTCTCAAGCCCCAGCGCTCACCTGTGTAATCTGTAATGGCTGAGATAGAGGGATCTGTGTCATCGGCGTTGCAGCAGAGGCCGAGATGGTGGCGCCTGCAGCACTGTGCTGCTGACTGGCTGAATGCTGCACTGCAGCCGCCAGCAACTGTGCCTGCGCCTGTTGTAGTAATAACTGCTGCTGGGCTGGCGTCAAGGTGAGCTAAAAACAATTAGAACAAACAAACATTAATAGTGAGAAAAGCTGTTCCCGTTACAAACTACCAGCTATTTATCCACTAATGACTTTGGCCAACCCTACATAAGGACAGCTGCCTACTCAACATATTATAGGCTTCTACCTACAGCACGTGTGACATGGTAGAAGCATCTGAACTTGGATTGGGACCTGAAGAACATGCAAGCTTCTCCACAGCTCTACTTCAAGATTCATGCAAAAAGTAATTAACTAGCAAGCCAAAAGGGGAAAAAATAAGCACTGACAGGATTTGAAAGGAAATCTACACCCAACAGAACAGCAAGCGATTAGCCAGATGAATGAAAAGCAGGAATGCTGGCCATGGCTACTGAACAAACTGATAACACCCCAGCTGCCACACATTAGCATGAATCCCTGCCATATTCCATCATTTCCATTATGCCCCAAGATATAAGTAAAGAACATGAGCTCCATTTGTTTCTCTCCAAGTCTCCCCATCTGCTTTTTAAAAAAAAATAGAATAGAGTTGGCAAGTTTACATCCCTTCCCTTTTCCAAACACATATTATCTCTATGAAACAGGTGGTGACAGTCTCTCCTTTACATGTAAATGAATCAAGATGTCCACATTTACTGCAATCCCCAGCTACACAGATCTAGAATCCTGAATGTCTCACTACTGCAGACATTCATTAGGCAAAACAAAAACAGCTTGTTCTCTTTCACCATATATGTTTTTGTTGTTATTAAAAAGAAACATTTAAAAATGTCAAAAATAAAAATTATACTAAATTAACACAACTTTTTTAATTTGGATGCCAATTTGCACAAGTAGTCTTTGTATCTTTCATTACAATTAGCAGTGAAACCCTCAGAGCATCTCAAATATGCAGGTAATGGCACCCAACGCTTTAAAATCAAAGATCTAATGCAATGACAGAATAACCCCTTAATCCTTCATTCAAGCCTTCAACTGCAGACCTGATGAAATGGAAATAAACTCTCTAAGCAAGCCATTCTACTCCCAAATTTGGATTAAATCCATTTATGATGTTATTGGGATTGTAATAATTTAGCAATAGACCTTTAATAACCAACACCATAGACCTTTAATAACCAACACCTTCCATTTTCTTTGTTCCTCCAAACATTGCCATAATAAAGAAATAGAAATCTCAAAATTGATAGGTTAAGGCTGGAGGGGATTGGTGCAGATGTTCAGAGCCTACTTTTTACTGTGGCTTTTGCAAAACAATTGAAAAGTAGGGGATCTAAAATTGTAATTGTTCCCATCACTTTCTGCTTATCAGATATACTCCTTTTTTGACCAAGGGTTTCAGTCTCAGGCTCATATCTGATGATGCAATTAGGTCAAAATACTAAATTTTTTATATCCACTTCTACAAAACTACCTAATGTCACGGTTTTGATTTCGTTGCAGGATCAAGAACTATATTATTCTGATACAAATAATCTGCAGGAAACCCACAAAAATATCTTACAGAGCTGGCTTTTGGGAACAAAACATTCTCTAGTTCCCCCTGCCACCCAAGTTTTCCCCAGGTCAAAGTCCCTGTTTTAATAAAGTGATAGTAACCCCAGATAGTCACTCTACTGCTGTTTGGTTTGGTGTGCAATTCTAATTGGATGGTGAACAACAGCAGTGTTGCTGGACAGGAGGCTTACTACAATTCCCTTGGGTAAATCTTACCCCGGTGATCTGTCCTCCGGCCAGCATGAGCTGGGTCTGGGGTATGGCCGCCTGCACTGAAGGCTGCTGGGAAGGCTGGCTTGGCTGCTGGGAGTCCCCAGATTCTTCATTAGATTTAGACTAGGAAAAAAATATATATAACTCTTTATAGTGTAAAGCAGATGTTAATGTGTAAACTGCAATCTCTATTCTGTGCATTGCATATCTTTCATCTGCATTCAAAAAGCCCTTGGGTTTATTTTAAGAGTGGGTTAAGCAACGGCTCTGTGTGCCCACCATGTCAGCTATCATTGCTGTAACATGTCTGTAGCTAATGCAGTTTAGGGCTCAAACAAAACAAAAAGACACCCAGTCTTTTGTACCTCAACATGAAATATTTTCAAATCTCATTTTATTTGCTGCAGTACCACTGAAGCTGAGGTTACCTTTTACTATAAAGAGGAAAAAAATTGCCTACCACAAAGCACTTAAAATTATTCACAGTCTAAAATCCCAAACAATGGAACAAGGGGGGGGGGAGTATTTTTTCTTTTTATATAACTGCATCTAGTACCTCAAGTCCTCTGGACAGCCAGCATTGTGAGGACTGCTTTAAGATGCCCTCATATTTAATTATGTCCAGCAAAAATCCCAATGGATATACTGTGTTTAAATAATGGAAATATAGCATTTATGTAGTGAAGCATGATTTTACTTAAAACAGTTTTTATTTCTTTTTAAACAGAGAAGAAAATACTGCAGACATGAGGGAGGAAATGCAGGAGAGTGCATGAAAAGGAAAGAGAGGGTTTTATGGTAATTAAAACTGGTTATGCAGAGCATTAAAATTCTGCATAGATTTGCATATTTTCCACCACCTGTTTTGGGGACTGCAGAGCAGGCTAATTAACATAAAGGCTCTGATTAATTCTGCCAGTCATTGAGAGATAATTACAGCGCAGGACTGTAAACATTCGGAGCTAGAGATACAGCCTGTTTGCCAACATCTCTCTTAGGGATGGAAGTTTACCATGGCAACCAAGGCAATTTTCTGCCTCCTTTCTCTTAGAAAGGAAGGTCAGTATATCTCCCCTTTTTTCCAAATTGTTATCATGTCTAACTGGGCCTACATTCTGCTAGGTTTCATAAAATGCACTGTCCAAGTTCTTTAGTACCTAGTAATAATGAAACCAGTTTTCAGTAAAACTAATCTCGCTACCCCCTTAATACTGTATTGAAAGGAAGTGTCCCTTTGATTTAAATACTCTGAAAATTATCATAAAAAGTTTGAATACTTTGCTATACCATAGAGATCAATGAACAACAAGTAACCCAGCCTATTTTCAAACTACTGAGCATAATTGATTTGATTCTGTCAGGTATGCAAGTGATCCACACCAGCCTCATTAGCAATCAGTGCTACCTTAATAATCCTGTGTTCAGCTTCCACAAATAAAAAGACATCTTGTAAAGTAATCCACATTTAAAAAGCAGGCCAAAAATGGAAGAACGTGTCAGATTAGAGAGTTCTGTACTGAACATGAGACTTGTAACAATCGCCCACTAATTTGATACAATTATTAGCACCAGTATACTACACAACTCCCATTGCTGACTGCTGACTAGCACCTCTCTCTGCTCTGGAGCTACTACCACCCTTCACCTTTATGGACACAACCATGTAATTAGAATATGAGAGATCATGGCCTGAACGCTCCTTTTGATGGAAAAGACACTTGTTTGGGCGGAAGATGGAAGGAGGAGGAAGCAGTCCTTACCTGTACATTTAAGGACTGAGCAGCAGCCTGTAAACTTGTTCCAGCGAGCTGGACCTACAACACAGTGCAAAGAATGGAGGTGAAGTAAAGTAATGGTTATATAAAGATCTGAAAGATAAAACACCAATCCCCTCAAGCATTCTGCAGTAACTTGATGCAGGGGTAGTGCTCAGAATGATTAGAGACAAGTCCATATGGACCTTGCACAGTGTTATCTGTCCACCTCTCGCTGAAGACATTCTGTTGGTCTAGGACAGTGATCCTTAACCAGGGTGATGTGGGATCCTGGGGTGCCATGAGATCCTTTCTAGGGAGTTATGCAAATATCTCACAATTCAAAGGATAGATCCAGAGATTTTAAATAGAAATTCACAGAGGCAAAAGTACTCTGACCTTTTGTGGGCTTTGAGTGCTTTGGAACAGAAGAATTGTGGAATCATTTTCCCATAGTCAAAAAATTAGTGAAAGCTATGAGCTGGCATTTTCTGTGGGTTGCCTTGAGTCTAAGAAGAGTGAGAATCACTGGTCTAGGATCTGTGGGTGTTAACCTGAAATTGATCAGAAGTGGAACACTTTTGGGTGGGTGGTACCTCTATCAACATTTCCATGAGCCAGTTTCTTAGGTTTAAACAAACAGAAACCAAAACAAGACAAAACAAAATTCGATTCCCCATCTTCTTAATGACAGCCCAGGTGCTACCTCAAAACACACAGCATTCACCACCTTCCTTGTGCAATACAATGGGAACTACACACATCAGGAAGGGTGGGGGGAAAACACACCTCACAAAGCATGAATACTGTCCCCATACATCAATTCATTCAAGCACTCTCAACCATCTTCAGTCACTGCAAGAGGGAACTGCATACAAAAGGAGACTGTACCTTTAGTTAGGCTGTATCGACTCAAGCGTACTAATAAATTCAAACTGAATTTTTTTGATTGATAACCTGATTCAAAAGTGTTGCAAAGAAACTACTGAAATTGAAAAGCAGTATGGCAGAATTTGGGATTCTTAAGGAGCATTAGAGAGAAAAATGCCACAAAACAGGAGCTTCTCTTCTGTTATTAATATATATATATGCACATGCTGTAGCTAGCTTCAACAAACCTCTTCGTGCTACCATCATTGGCATCATTGTTACTATAGTGGCAGACTTATGTAATTGCCTATTCTTTCAAAGGTCAGGGCTATAGCTTGTAGGTGTTCCATCACTGCCCATGCTTGGGGGGGAAATGCTAATATATTCCCCCCAAGCTATATACATATACACAGACACACATTACTACTTTACTGGGAACCAGGAAACACAAGAGGACAAGAAAAACAAATCATCAAATGTGGCATGCTATTCCTTTATGAAAAGGAATATACACCCTCATGTGGAGATGCATTACTTAAGGGAGCCCCAACATATCTATAACTATGCTTGCTTTCCCCTTGCCCTACAGGGGTTGGAGGTTTTTTCTCAAAGCCAAGCACAGGAATTGAATAACTTATTTCACCAAGTGGAAGCTCTAACTTCATAGCTGTGTTTTGAAATACTTCTTACCTTTCTGGGTAAGATTCGACAAGGTTTTTTACCACCAAGACAACATCCTCAAAAAAGCTCCTCTTTTTCACATACTGCTGAAACTGAATTGAGTTTGCCAGAATTTGTGTTCTGAGATTTTTATATTAATTAAGGAGAATAGTTCACTGTCAAAATGAAAAATGGATGTCCTAGAATACAGCTCAGGAATAATTATTAAAGGGTGACCTTACAGATATAGGCATTGCATGCAGGCACTACACACCTGAAAAGACCTTTAAACCCAATACTGGGCCCTCCTTCCCTACCAGACACATTTTCTGATTAGAATATTACATTACGTTGTTTCGGAATGGCGCCTCAGTTTTTACTGAGACTGATTTTGGTGTTTATCACTAAGAACTGCCATACTGGAATAGAACAACAGCTCATCTACTGTGAGAGCAAGTCTAACGATGGCCACCAGCACAGGAACCATGAGGCTTAGAAACTTCTTGAAGGTAGAGATTCAAGAGGTACAGCAACGTTCATCAGATAGGAAATTAAGGTCCTAGCAACTTTTTAAATAGTTTGCAGGGCAAAGGGATAAAAATATTGTACTGATCATAACTACCATCTAGTGTAAAACCACATCATAATGCATACTAGAACAAACTTGGTTGAAAATGCAAAGTCTTTCAGAGCTCTTCTAGCTGTGTGTCCACCATGAAGACAGTCATATTGCCACAAACATGCCTAGGGGTGTGATAAAGGTGTTCTAAAGCAGCATATTAGTTCAGCATGCTCAGTGTCACTCCACGTTTCTATGTAAACCTCATCCACTGGAAATTTATAATTACGTGACTAAAAATGTCAAATGCTCAGTACAATAAAATGGCACCTCTAGGCTCTTAAAAAGTAAGTATAAAAGCCTTAGTACCTCAATTATATCACAATAACTGTGTAACCTCAGACCTTGAACACTCAGGGTCAGCCAATTAGCAACAGTATTTTTAAGTTTAAACTTGGTGCCAAGGAAGAGAAAGAAATTAGGACATTTGTTTTCATACCTCAAGTGTGATCAGACAGACACAAAGCAGTCCCCCTCCTACTTGCCTTCACCCAGGGATGCCCCATTTCCCTTCAGTCTGCATCTGAAGTTCAGCTTTGATTCTCTAAGTATATCAGCAGTAGAGAGGAGGCAAGGAGAAGCCTGACTATCCTACGGCAGAACATCCCCAAGAAATAAATCTCTCTAAAACAAAAAGTCATTCCCACAATGTATAGAGATAGGTATGGTTGCCTAATGTCATCATTTCATGTTTTTAGTTGGCATGTAGGAAGTTGCATCAGGATTGGGAGCCACCAGCAGTGGAACAAGGCACAGGGTGATCAGGCCCCAAGCCCCAAGGGCCAACTTAGAAGTGCAAGAATGGCAGCCATTGCTATTCCAGGTGGCCTAGCCCTTGCCAACCCTGCTGCCCATTACACAGACCATGGCAGCTATGTCTCTGGAAACCATCACTGCTCTCTCTACCACTCATCCCTTCTTACCCAGATAGTGAGAAATTTCAGGGCCATGTTGAGGCAGCTGCTAAGTATAATTCTTTAAAAGGAGACCAAACCTGGCCTTGTCTTTAGGATAAAGAATAGACCATTGGGGTTTACTGTTCACATCTTCCTTGGAAAAAATTTCCTTCATATCACAAGCATCTAGAGTATTTACTTCTCACTTCCTACCAAGAATATTGAAAGAACTATTAAATTCAGACAGTATTTTAATTATGTGCTGGCACCCTGTGACAGCATCTGTTTTCCAGGAGTAGCCAAAATATTGAATATGTGGGCTACAGATCAGTACAATGAGGTGACTGCCCCCCACAATTAGAAAGGAGAAAAAAAAAAAATCATATATTGTGCTTGGGCTGAATGACTCAAACCCCCTCAGACTCTCCTTTTTATTCATTGATACAATCATGGCAATGATGAAGAAAAGACAAGCAAGTCCATTTTCCATCTGTCTCCTCCCCAAATCTCCTCCACGTTAGTAGGCGACAATCTTACCTGATGAAGGTGTCCGAGGAAGGCCTGGGCCTGGGCTGTCGAGATTGCCCCTCCAACGGGCACAGGCTGCTTCTGAAAGTCCAGGCCATTTGTTTGCGTGCCTGAAGACGCAGAAAAAGATATGACAAACTATTCAGTAGGACTTTTGAAAACAAGCCTTCAGAGACCATTTGATTTACAGATCCTTTGGTCTCCTGTTATTCTGGACTAGAATTTAGTGACATGCCCCCCAATACCAAGAGCAGCTCAAGTCTTTCCTGAAATAACAGCAGTACCATCATTACCAGACATTGATTTACAGCATGTGCCAGCTGAACCAGAGCAGCTTCACAGCCCCTCAACACCATATTCTATGTAATACTGTTCTAGTCATTTTGTGCACACCACAGCACTCTTGGAGCTGACAATGGTCTGATACCAGACACACTGCATATTGCTAGGGTTCAGCTCTTACTTCAGTTTTACATGTATGCTTTGCCTAATAGCTTGCTCTTGAGAACGGTTCTTAAATTCAGACTTCTGGGAAGAACAAGGTTAACAGTAGAAAGAATGTTTGCTTTCTTGCCAAGAGGACAGAGCAAGAGAAAAGGAAGTCGCAGGTAAATGTAAAAGCTATGTATGAAAAAGAAGAAGGGTCATAATTCGGCTTTCTTTTAGATAACTACATTCCACGGATTGTACAGAGATAGAACAAGAGCAATTATTTTTCATCTACTTTGAAATAATCGAGGTATAATGGTTTCTCTGCAATTTCTCTTTTCCCCAGAAGGCCTGGAAAAAAATGAAAAACACAAGAGCTAACCCTGATGCATGCCAGTGAGAGAAATGAAATGATCAGAAACTGTTCCCCACAACAGATCAAAGATTTCTCTTTTGCCAAGAACTATATAGTCTTAGAAAACATTTCTTTATGCTGAAGAAAGATGTCAGAATTAACATTACTAGCAACTGTTTTGGTGCACTGATAATGCTGTTGCTATCTTTATTGCAACTTTGCCTTTGAATTTATTAGTCACTGCAGCTAGGGACAAACATTACACATAAACCAGATTAAGTGATCATCAGAAACTAATTTAAACCTGTAACAGAACAGATGTTCAATGCACATAAACCAGTTTGAAAATGGCTGAAACTGGTTTGAGATAAACGTGGTTAAATGTAGTATCAGATTTAACTAATTTGGGGGCAAACTGGTTTAGGCAATGTCTGTCCCAGCCCCCTTGCTGGTTTAAGTTAAATCAGACGCCTCCAGCATCCTGGCATGCTCTCTGGGCTGGGATCTCTGCTCCACAAAAGGGCTTCTCCCCTCTGCTCCCTGGCTGCAGCTCCAGCAGAGACTTGCAGGGTGCTCCCTCCCCTCCCCCTCATCACCGTCCCAAGCAGGAATTCCCCCCTCCCCTCTCTGCTTTGCTGAGAGGTGTCTGTGTATTAGCTAGCAGATCACATGCTGGCTCTGGTCCATGCTGTGATAGGCAGAATCAACAGCTGGTAATGTCCCTCCACTGTTTTCCTAACGGGATGATAAACCCCACGTTAAGGGTGATAAACACTGTTATCAATTCTTTGCTGGGCTAGTCAGAGCTTCCTGCCAGGCCTGGCCATGCCCCCTCCTCAGCTCAGTACTGTACAAGGGAAGGGAGGGCTGCTCTAGCACCCCACAGCTTGTAGCCTGAGCCAGTACAGGCATGTGCCTACATTTCTGGAATGAAAAGGGGATTTCTATCCACCTCCAAATCAGTTTAAGCTTTGTAGGTTAGACTAACCTGCAAAGATTGAATCAATTCAGGCTCAGGCTTTCTGAATGTCTGTCCCTAGTCCATGACATGAGAAATCTCTAGGTTAGACAATAGCATTGTATTGTCTGCTCTAGAAATTCTATCTAGCTAATATAAAAAGAAAAAGCATGCTTAGATTTTGATACAAGTTCAGTTAATCAGTATACCACTTCACATTATAATGGCTGTCAGGCTTTGCACAACTGCAGTGGGCAGGCTGTACATGACTTTCCCTTCTATACTTTACCATGTAACCAGATTAAAAATTCACAGGTATTGAATCTACATTATCTAAGGAGTGAAAGAGGTGCTGATGTTATACATGGGGACTTTGCCACCCCTTTAAAACATAGGAAAGCAAATGTGTTTTAATTTTCAGGAAAATCAAGGAGGCATTTATTTGATTGTTGGCCTATATGATCACATGTTTTATACTGATGTTTTACCTTTATTAAATTATGATTGTACGCAGACCCTTTTAGTCACAAGATGAAGAGTCTAGTAAAGTTTTTCAGTGCCCTCCTACAATACATCTAACAGTTTCTTCTGTATGAAGTGATTTTAGGTTAATTTTCATTTCAATATTAATACTTTGGATAAGGTTGAGATTTAACATTTACCTTGATCTATATCCCAGAAAGCTGAAAACAAATTGGCCTACTACTCCCAGAAGTCCTTCCCTGCATTTATCAAACCACCATAAGCACCAACTTGAATGTAATATGCAATCCCAGAGAAAGCAATAGTAGACATTAAAGATGTAGACAATTATTATATGCATCTGTTTTACTGCACTTCATCAAAAGGTCTAAAAACAGCTTTAAAAAGTTGATCATTTTTTTCATGGCTAGGAAAAAAATAAGTACAGAAAGTAGTTCAAAAATCACATAATAATTTGTGTTATAGAATCAAGTCTTCTGATTTGTATTCTGCTCTAGCTAACAGATGTGTAATCTCTCTACTTTGCATCTCTCTTATACTAAACATAAGATTAACATCAAATAATACTGAAAAACTGCAGTTGCAAGAAAATTGTGCATTTTGCAATGTTGTTCTTTTCTCTAGATTCAAACACTGCCAACACAACGCTTTTTTAAAGCAACCTACTACGTAGTAACCATGGAAGACCTGCATCAGAAAAATAATTCTCCAGCCAAACTGAAGCTATGAAAAGGTAAAAATAATACTATTACCAATTTAAAAAGCTCCGTGTATTATGTCCAGGTCTCCAGACATTGAAAAAATATTAATCCTTCTCAAATCATTTATTTCAAATCAGATTAAGTTTATAAACTATGGGCCTGATCCAAAGCAGCAGCTTTTAGATTAGCTTTTGGTCATTGGCTTGAATTAATTTGGGGTGGCTATGGAAAAAGATGTAGTTAAAATGTACTAACATTAAGCATTACAGTCAAAACGAGCAGCAACTTGTTTTTAATGTGCATCTGCTCTCACTGCCCCCATTGTACAAACAGAATCTTTCCCTCTAAGCTCCTTTACAGACAGAAAGCTGTTGTAGGCTGGAGTCTGGCCTGCTTTTTAAAGTTTTCGCATTTGTACCGTTTCATGTCCAGGGAGGATAGTTCCCAAAAAACTTGCACATTCAACTAAAAACTACGTGCAACTGACCTGTAAACCTTCAAATCTCTGTCTTACAAATCTAACAAGGTGTGCAGGTGTTTGGCTTTGTTTTCCCCATCTTTTATTTTTATCTAAGCAAAGTCAAAATCCGACTTGTGTGTGCACTTTAGACAGTATGCTTTCTTAACTATAACTCAGGGGGGTGCCTCTCCCTCCAGCCTAGATGATGGGACATGATTTCCAAGTTTCAATGCTTATGACAGCAGGGAGCAATCACCTGGTCTAAAAGCAACCCAGCTGCACTCCCATAGAAAAACATACGGGCCTGTAGCCATCTTTGTGCGTGGTAGGTAGAGGCCTCCACTGATGTAGTGTGGTTCAACTGTCTCAGTTTGCTGCACTACAGCCAGCAGTCCTGTAAGGCCAGAACTCCATAGAAAAGTGGAAAGTGAGTAGGAGGGAACACTCCTGACAAATGGTGACTGTAATTAAACATTTTTCTTTTTACTTCAAGGTATGCTCAATGTAGTGCCTCTTTTGCAAATCTAGCTAGCAATACACCCCCAAGAAAATGAGATGAGGCTTTCTAATTAACTCCTTCACAAGGAAAGCAGAAAACCCAGATGCTTTGAAAGACAACTGCTATGTACATGCTGCTGCAAGCTGCTACAGATTTTTAGGATGGAAATATTACAGAGCCATAGCATTACAGTTGCCTTGAGCCAAGGTAGAGTGAACCCAGCAGTTACTCCTAATGTCCACAGAAGGGAAGGTTTCTCATGGGGGAAAGTTCATGAAGGAGTTTCCAAAAGTTCATGAAGGAGTTGGGGAGGTGGGGCTGTGATTGGCAGGCATTTTGATTGGCAAAGGAGCATAGGCAGCATGAAGGGACCAAAGAGATCCATTCCTGATCACTATATAAACTAAACATAGAAACTTGTGCTGTGTAAAGAGAAAGCAAGAGACTTGGCTCAGATAAACAACTATCATGCCTCTCCCGCCCAGATCCACAGGTGTGGGTGAGGGAACCTCTTGGTGACTCCATACCAGCCTGGTTTTCAGATGCTAACGTGCCAGTGAACTAGGGATTGGGGCAAAGGCACACAATTCAAAGTGGCTACCTACCCCTTCCCACCATGCTCTTCCCTATATTCTTTTCCAATTTAAGTGGGTGGCCTATATTTTGAAGTAAAGTTTTAATAATCTGCTATGAATTCAGACTGCTTTCATCTTTTTGGATAATGATTACCTCCTGCACTACTACCACTGAATGTAGACCATGCACAAATACAGAGAGAAGTTGTACGGGTTAGTAGTTAAGTCACTTGACTGGACTTAGGACATCCAGATTCAGTTACCAGCTCTGCCACAGAAGTTACGTACTTTCCCTTGTACCTCAGCTGCACACCTGTGAATGGATTCATACACTTTATTTCTCCCATTGTATATCTTGTCTATTTAATGTCTTATTACCTGTTCCAGGCCACTACTGTTCTCTTCTTATGTACAGGTGCATTACCTAATATAATGCAGGATTAATATAGCTTTTTTGTGGTTATTTAAAAAGAAACCCTAACCACTATCGTCCATGTAACAATTTGAGAAAAAGAGATCCAATACTATGCCATCCACCCATATTTCTCACATTTAACTTTCATATATGGGCCAGACTCCACCCCATTATGACCTTAACATTCATTTTACTGAATACAGTACAAATATAGAGGGCATACTTAAATATTCCATTCACAAAAATCTTGGATATACCATGTTGCAGAGGGAATTAAATTTGCAGAATTTACTAGGTTTCTTGCTTATGTGATAATTAAAAAAAAAAGGCGGGGGACAGGATGATGTAATCAAATTCATATTTACAATGGTGATGGGCAGGTATCATAGAATCACACAAAATGAGGGCTGGAAGGGACCTCAGAAGGCCATCTAGTCCAACTCTATGCTCAAAGCAGGACCATCCCCAACTAGATCGAGGAACAGATAAAAGAAAGAAGGCATAAAGGAGCAGATAAAAGAAAATGAATTAACAGTTCTGTTTAAATATTTAGTTTTTACAGACTAAATCATATTCTTGTTTAATATCGATACATATTCATGACCTCTGTCAAGTACCTTTCTCCATTTTTCTATCCTCCTCTCTTTAAAAAAAACATGCAACTGAAAAATCAGTCTTAGGAAATGCAATATCAGAAAGCAGAGTGTTTCCTTCACAATGTTGCCTTCTTTTTTTGCTACCTGTACCAGTGTAAGTTATAATTTATTTTCTATGAAAGCAAGGATATAACTTCAGAAAACTCTCAAATGTTGTACTCATATGACTTATGAAAAAAACCCAACTAAATTAAAAGCAGAAATCTGGTGAACAAAATTGAACAGTTTGGGGGGAAAAAAAATCTCATCGTCTATTCTGGACAAAAACAGAGGCTCCCAATTTACCCAGAAGATACCTAGAAAGGGATTTCAGAGGAAATGCTCAAAGTCTTTACTCTTTTTCTTCTCCAGCAGACATCCCTGTTGCTTTGCTGGCTATCATTTGGATTTTGGGGGAAGGAAAGGTTAGGAAGAAGCATTCAGTTTGTCTGGGTAGCATGGACCAGTACTGAGCATAAGTTCTATGCTTGCTGAATCTTGTAAAGGTCACTGTACTCTTCAAAGCCTGTACCTGAGACCATATTGCATGGGAGCTTCAAAAGCTACAATTTATTTTAAGCATTTGAGACTTTGGTCTTTGGGGTTTCATTAAAGTTTTAAAGGTTAAAGTTTTAAGTAAATTAATTTAATTTGTTTACTTTCTAACTTAGAAAATGTTTCTCTCTTTCATGAACCTGGCTATTAAACTCATAACCCCTAAATGCAACTTGTAACAACTACATTTTGCCTAGAATTACAAACTCAGCCAGATATAAACTGCATGTGACCCAGGTACTTGTATCATGAAATCTGCAAATCTGATCAGCTCATGGGAGTTTGCTACATGAATGATTCAGAGATAGAAACAGCAATGATTTGCTGTGGTTAGAGATCTGCCAGCACTGTATACATTAAAGACTCACAAGAGTTGCAAGCTCCACTGGGAAACCAGCACAGTTCATAAATTCATTCTGGCCTGAAATAATAAAAACTCTTAGACTTGCATCTCCTAATCCTGCCTTAAGTCCCCAAAAAGAAATGGGTCACAAATATTAGTAGCTACTATCTTACTATCTCTACTGGATTGCAAGCATATATTTTTAAACAATGACCCTCCCCCTGAAAGATCCAGTCAGGGGCATGGACCAAGGTGGTCAAGGGCCCAAAGGCCCGCCGCACCAAGGCCCCTCCCTCGCCGGAGTTTAGCAACAAGTTCGCACCTCTTGCAGCCCCAGCAGAGCCTGCTCAGTTGCCAGCTCCCGCAGGCAACCCAGGCTCAACCGCAGCTACTGCCCCCGCTCTCCCCAAGTCAAAGCGAAAGGTGTTTGTTGTGGGAGACTCCATCCTGCGGGGCACTGAGGGGGCAATCTGC
>NW_017728906.1:12000081-12065728 GCF_001723895.1 Crocodylus porosus
TGGATGCTTATCTTGCTGGGATCCTATGACCCCAGCTGACTTCCTGCCCTTTGGGCAGGGGGCTGGACTCGATCTCCTGAGGTCCCTTCCAGCCCGAATGTCTATGAAATCTATGAAATTTTTTTGGTTTCTATCAGCTTGCCTATCAAGCCTGTAACATATACAAACCTAAAATGAATGACCATAAAAATTTTCAATATCTAGATATGATGCTTATGAAAGGTCCAAAAACATGCTGTAATATGATCCAAAAGTTTTAGCCTTGTACAGTACAGTAGTCCCACCACAAGAAAAGGAAAATGCAGATGCTAGCCCTATTGTTCCATAAAGAAATAATCTATGAACATATTCATAAACTAGGAGGTTACATTAGGATAACCCTTCTAGTTGATGACCCACGACCTTCCATCTGTTCAACAACCGAGTTTAAGTATTACCGAAGAGGTGGGATAACTAGTTATACGTGAAGATGGAAAGCTTCATGTAGGATCCAAATCTTCCTTTGTGACTAGGCAAAAAGGGCATCATCACTGCTTGCAGTGGAAAGTTACACTGAATGTAAAGTGAGACAGTAGTGCACCCCCTCCAGTAATTCCTATGGGATACTTCTAAGTTCTATTCTTCCACTGAAGGGCTGTGGTGTAGGCAGCAAGTTACTATGACAAAAGCAGAACACCAATTTTTCCTTAGGGCTTTTATGCACCTGGAGGAATAGCATTTTTACATGAAAAAGGGAAAATTAGAAGCAGGATTCTTCTGAAAAGCCTACAGGTTTCCAAAAGTAGTGCCACCATTTGAAAGAGATGAGAGAGACAGTCCACTAAGGAGAGTCAAATGCATAACCAATTCTTTTTATAAAAAGAAAAAGAACAACCGGACACAGTCAGGCACTCTCACTGTGAAAGAGAAGTTACAGAAACTGTGAATGCAGTACCAACGAAAGGGCTGGAGCCAATGATCTAGCAAGGTCCCTTCCAGCCCTAAACTTCTGCGAATCTGTGTATGGACAGACAGGAGAAAAAACTTGAAAACTTTTTGACTAGCTCCACCTATTGGCAGGAAAACATCCTTCAATCTTACATTAGCACAGGAAATGTTTGGCTCTGGTTAACTACATTGTTATTAAAACCTTGCATACAGGACACAGAAATAACAGACAGTTTAAAAATGCTGTGACTGCCAAAGAATTTCTAGAGTTAAAATTAAAGGAACTGTATTCTTAATAATGATCATTTAGAAAAGCAAAGGAGAAAAAAGTTTTCCCTCTACTGTTGCCACATCTATACAAGATGGTGACTGCGCAATTGTTACGGCACAGTCATTTAGTACTTGAACAAATAAGTACTAAATGACTGAGCAGTAACAAGAGTTACTGTGCAGTAGCTTCGCCAAACAGATTTTTGGTGACGCTAACTGTGCAGCAGGTCATTACTACTGTGCAGTAGTGTCATGTCACACTTCCTGCTATATGATGTTATTGTAATTAGCATATGCAGTAGTAATGAGCTACTGTGCAGTCAACGTCTCATGTAGATGTGGCCATAAACTCAGATTTCTCAGAACAGTAAGTAGTAATTACTTGCAATTTAAAAATTTTCCCATCCAGCCAATAACCTGGACCCAGAGTAGAACTAATTCTCAATTATTTCATCCTATTCACTTCTCATTCAAAGTTCTCATTTCTGTTCCTCATTTCCAACAACAATCAGTGTGTTAAATAAATATAAACAGACCCCTTTCCGTCATCATCTACAGTCAAAAGTTTGAAGAATTCTTATATTACGCAAGTTAGGATCATGACAAACGCAAACAGAAAAAATCTATCACGTATAGTTAATAACTGAGAAACTTCTGCCAGCAACCCTACTTTTACCTTGCATACAAAAAACTGTATCAGAAGAACATCAAGTTCCTCAAGTCAAACACCCAAGTCAGGAATCACCAGATTCACACTTGCTTGTTACATCTTAATTTGGCCTGTTTGTATGCATGCACGGTGATACAGCCTCTAATTACATTGCCACATATGTACACACCACACTGGATCATTCAACAAAAAGTAAAGATGGTGCAAATTTAAAGGAAAGTTAAAAATATTTTATTTTCTACTCATTGTTCAACATGTTGGCGCAAGCATTACTTACTATACAGCATTCAAACTTTACTCTTAAATAGTAATTATGAATTTTATTGTGAACTTATCTACGGATCCCACAATTGCAGTATTTAAATAGCTTTGCTAACATTTTCATACATCCTTGTGAAGAAATGGATTTTACATGTGAAGACGTGAGATGCAACTAGATTATGGTCAGAAGTATCCACTGACTTTGGGTGCCCAATTTGACAAACCCAGGACTCTTCCCCCCCCCAATTACTTAGCATTATTACAGCACTTTTTATTCTCAAAACGCAAATTCCATTGACTTCAGCTGATGCTACACTCCATATTTCTGCACCTCTCAAGTTTGCAACTCGGAAAACAAGAAACACAGTTAGCGATGATATGTAAAACATTTAGTTTAAGCAATTTGTGCAACGTGGTATGGAAGCTCTGGCAGAAACAGGGATAGAAACTAGAATCCAATACTCCAGGGGTGGCATTCAATTTCCTGATCTACAAGACTGTCCTCTTATTTCTAAACTCTCCTGTTTTTTTTACTCCACACATTCTATCTCCTCTAATAAAATGTGGTATTGGCCTGACAGGTAACAGACTTGTTCAATAGTCAAACCCCAATCCATTCAGTAGGGTGGAAGAAAATGTTTGTAGGCTGGATCATAATTCATACTAACAAAAGAGCTGAAACAAAGCCTGAATTAAAAGTTGCCCGGGCAACATTAAGTTCCAACCATTTGACTGTATGACCCTATTTAACATTTTTATTTAATTTAAATTAAAATTTCCTAGGTTTTGGAAATGCATATTAGAAAAACCCCCTACAATTGTACTACAATATTGGTTCTCACATGTGTTGGAACCTTTATATCAACAATACAGACCTCTGCCATTTGAGCTAACAGAGTAAGTGAAAGAGCACGTAGCAGACTGTTAAACTCCGTGAGGACCAGCAGTAGAGACATTTGAGACACCCTAAGAATGGATTTCACAGGTATTTGAAAAATAAGGAAAACCAGCTGGGGACTTTTCTCAGGCTCCAGAAGGGAGTGTGCTCAAAGAGATGCACACTTCTTTGCCCATTCTGCTCCCTGTCCCAGACCTCTCAACCCCATCACTGGACTCCTTAGCAGTCCCATTCCACTCCATGCACCCTCAAGCTGGTCACGGTCTCCACTCTACAGGCTTTTGATATCAAATCATTCTTCTTGGGAAAGTAACACATAGTCACACCCCTTCTGATGCCCCATACACATCTCTTTCAGCCACTACTACCAACCCCAGTCTCCTTGACCCCAACTCTTCCCCTGTCGATATCCTGTTCCCAGGCTACTTGCTTAGCCAGTCCCAGTTCTCTTCCATGTACCCTACTCCTTGTCTGACTGGTCTCCTCTGCCCCACCACAAATCTCAGTTCTCTCTCTCCCTTCCACAACACTTACAACCTCTTCATTTCCTCTCCTGATCCTAACCTGACCTCTTTGCTCACTCATTCCCAACTCTGCCCCTAGTAGTCTGTGTCCCCTCTCCTCATTTGTAAAGTACTAGGGCTCAGCCATTTTTCCTCCCAGATGTAAATCAGAGAGCTTCTGACTTTATACTATGTGGTAACAGGGGAAAGAAGATAAATAGGCTCTTTGCTTTCAATTCTAATGCCTACTCCCACAGCACCTACAAGCAGCCAGAGGGAAATCCAGCTTTACCTTGGTGCCCCTTGGCTGAAGCATGCTCAGATACTCAGTGGGGATGGTGCACATGCAGCCCAGTGACACCCAGTAGTGGAGGCGACAGGTGAAGCATGCCCATTAGCTCAGTAGGGATGGCGCATGCAGTCCAGTCAATGAGGAGCTCTGAGGCTTAACATGGCCAGAGAAGATGAAATGAGATTTAAGCTGTGAAGCCCTATCAAACTCCTACTCACATTATCCAAACTGTTATTTTCAAAAGTTTACAACTTGGCCAAATCTGCATGGATTTTCACAAGGATGGTAAAAGGTACTCTCTAACCCAAAGGCAATGTCACCCTTGCCAAATGCCAAATCTTCACTGTAGTCCATGAGGGGCTTTAAAGGAAAGCTTTGGACAACTTTAATAACAGGCAATGTTACTAGCTCCTACTATAATTCAGACACCATATTAGCAAGAGAAAAAATAGTTTGTAGGCTTATACTGTTAGTATGTGCAAGGAGAAATTTGCATAAACAAAGTTAAAAACCTACCATAAACTAGAAGAGGCAAGCAGGTATTCTTAAATCTATGAAAACATAAACCCTCTGATGAAGTATACCAAGAACAGTCCAAATATATACCTTTAAAGAGTATTTCTCTGTTCTAAAGCCATCAAATTTCACCCACCAGAATTCTAGATCTGAACACAAAATGGTCATTTCTTACCTGTGTTCCCATCCCCACTCTCCATTGATGATTTACTGGTTTCTGACGGATTGTTCATTCTTGAGTCTACAAACAGAGTGAGAAGAGATATGAAAAAAAACCAAAAAAACCTTACTGACATCTTTTGTTTATGCAGAAGGACAGAATATCAGAAGCCAAATTTGCATACATGATGCCTTAATTCAAGCAAATCTCACACACCAGCATGATTTAATTGAGGGTGGGATGCAATAGTATATTTTCCAATCAAGGACTTGGCCCTTATTTTAAAGATAAACAAACCTTATCACTCACATCCATAATACAATTAAGCGCAAGGGAAAGAACCTGCCATGGCAAGAGTTCAAAGAGGACTGGTAATTCCCAACATTGTGAAAACAGTTATAGGAAAAAATCTCTGATGAAAAAAACCCAGCCATTTAAAATTTAAATATCAAATTATGCTATTACCCCTAAATCTCCTTTTCATACATAAGAAAACTGTCATTTTAGGTACGTTAGCAACTTAACTAGGTGAGTTCTGCATTCTTACTTGATAGGGATGGCACTTGTGTTAAACTTATTATTGTTAAGTCTCCCACCATTTTCCCTTTGGATGAATTTCTCAGTGTGCTCCCCTAATTTCAAAGCTTGTCAGTTTAATACAGTGCTTGCTGAGTGCCTTTCTAGATGAGAAAGAGTCTACTTTCCGCACATACTAACGGCTGCTCTCAGTATAGCATCACAACTCTAACTTAAAAGCAAAATATGAGAAGGCATTTAACTTCACCAGCTCATATCAATACTGTAAACCAAAACAGATGGAAAAAAATAGAAAAAGACAATACTGTTTGTTGCTTAGTGCAGGGGTGTTCAAGCCCTGGCCAGTGGACCAGATGTGGCCTAGAGAACCACAATCCAGCTTGAGGGGCTCCCCAAATGCCCTGAAATTTGGCAAGAAACAGTGACAATTAATGCTGCTACCACTCCTCCTCCACCAAATTTCCAAGCCCTGCAGGCCAGATGACACGCAGGATCTTGCTGGCATGTACAGAGGTAGATGGTGGGGCCCATCAAGCATACATGGGGCTAAGGCAGCAGGGCATGATCCTACCCTGCCAGGCAGGGGAGGGGGTAGCTGGCAGAGTTGCATCCTGCACATGAGCTGCTGGGGGCAAGTAGCGGGACTTGATCTTGTCCATGTGGAATGTTTTGGTCTGATCCAAAGCACACTGGGGTAGGGAAGCAATAGGGCCTGACCTTGACAGCAAGGGGCTGCAGCCCAAGCAGCAGGGCCCAATCCTGAGCACATCCAACTGGGGGCAGGCAGCAGGGCCCAATCCTTCATGTGGGAGGTGGTGTACTCCAATCCAGAGTAAGCAGGGATGGGGGCAGGGCATAGGGGCCCATTCCTGTATGCATGAATCTGGAGTCTCAACAGCAGGGCTTGACCCTGAATGAAGAAGGTGGCTTGGCCTAATCCAGAACAAGCAGAGGTGGGGATGAAATGATGGGGGCTGATCTTGTGTGCATGAAGTTGGAGCCCAGGTGGCAGGGCCCAATCCGGAGCATGCTATGTGACAGCCTGATCCTGAATGCATCAGGTTGGGGGCAGGATGGGACCTGATCCCGCACAGGGGCACAGTCTCAGCCACTATATGGTATGCCAGACTGGGATTTAATCCAGCATGTGCCAGATTGAGCCCCAGCCCTTTGCCTGCCAGCTCAGGTCCATAGAGATATGGCCTGCAGAGCAAAAAGGTTGGGCACCACTGACTTAATGGCCTATGAAAAAGAAGCCAGCCTAGATGTTTCTATTAGCATCTACTAACACACAGAGGAGGAAACTAGAGATGCAGAATTACCCCTGGCATTAAAATGCCAGCCAGCCAACAGCAACAGTGAGGCAGCTGAGATGCAGACAGAGTAGAAGGAAAAGACAGGCACCAGCTCACAGTGACGTTTTTGTGGGAGTAAGGGGTTTAAAAAGGAAGGAAAGAGAGAAAGAGACAAAGGTTAGAGAGAGGCATTTAATGGGGTTGAGGGATGGAGATTGGAAGGGGAAAGTTAAATGAGGAAGAAAGATAGCATGTTATCAAGTTAAAAACTGTTGTATGTTTTAGTATCATTTAGAGGACTTTAAATAAGAATTTACAAGTCAAAAGTACATAAACTCTTTCTTAATGCAACTTTTCCATGTAAAATTACTGGGTAGTTTATCCAGGTACAGCTTGGGGAAAAAAGCCTGCCTTCAGCAAGAAAGAATCTCTCTAGTGAGCAAAATCAGCCGTGTCAGAAATTAAAATGTTCATTTCTTTAAAAAGCTTCTAGCCCTTATATTATTGATAGCTAAACCTTTAAAATGTGAGCCAAGTATACCTAATGCAGTGATGTATGCCTGAGCTGGCTCTCACACAACCCCAGTGCCAGTCACTGTTGATGTCAAGGGAATCCTTGGTTTCATACAGCTTGGGTATCAGTGTGAGTGGGTGTGCGCATTGAATCACCCCATCTCCTAAAACAGGTCAACTTTTGTAGCAGTCAACATGATCAGGCTGAGGTACTAGATCACTGTTCTAGCAGAAGGCTTTAAAACATGACAGGATACCTACTACCATTAGTTTTCAGGCAGGCTTGGGGGTCTCATGGTTACACAGGCTAATGCTCTCCATTTTTGGTTGGGCTGGGGTTAGCTCCTAAAGCAGAGGTCTCAGCTGACTGACCACTCAGCAAAGAAGCGTTTGTGGCATCCCTCCTCTGACCACATACAGCAGATATTGTGCATCTAGGACCAGTAGGAATCGATTTACCATACCTGACAGCAAGGGAAAGACAAACCATTCTGCATTAAATTTCGAGAGAATACATAGTTTGTTCAATTTGGAAGTTGGGGAGCAATTCAAAATTAGTTTATTGTTCTAATAAGAAAACTGACTGGAAACATGCATTCATTTGCGGTACAGAATTAATTCAATGCTTGTGTGAGGAGGGGCAACTGGCATTAATTATAGATTCACAGCTTAGCCAGCAGAAAACTGGAGTCATTGCATCCAAGTAGTGATGACTGTATGACAAGCAGGAAACTGAACAAGAGGGCTTGAGGCAGTGAACAAACTTATTTCTTGGGCTAATTAACAATAAGTAATTTTTTGCCTTGGACACAGGGATGCCATGAGTTCATGTCTGGGAGATGAGACATCAGCACAATCAGAGGCAGAAGGGGCACAGATTCATAAAATAATCTCTCTATTCATAAAATAAGATGTGGTCATAGTAGAAAGAAAACCTTAAACAGCTCTGCACGAAGGAAGTAACACTATTTCCCAAGATACTTCACTACAGAACCAAATGGGGCCCACGTGCGTTACACTAATGACACTATAAGTAAATTTATTATTGAAGCTGAAAAGCAAGTACGCTGGGCACTGAGAACCCACAGAATATAGAAACTGTTTTCCTCATCTTAAAGAAAGCTCAAGCAGCCAACCTTTTGAAAATACTTGCTCCACAAGTACTACATGATTGATAGGTTTCTCCAGGATGGAGCTACTATACCCCAGACTGCATTCCATAGGGCAACAAAAACTATTTTCACCAAGCTGTATTGAGAAAAAAATACTTCTATAAAAGAGTTTTAGCGGTTTAGTGCCAGACATATACTGGATGCTTAGACTGGTATTAAAAAAGTGTGCTTGTACTAAAAATATTGAAGTAAGGAGACTGCTTCTACAACAAATACTATAGTAAAGATGGTTCACCTTTTGGGCATTGAGACATCTGCA
The DNA here is from genome assembly GCF_001723895.1 of Crocodylus porosus. Classification (NCBI taxonomy): domain Eukaryota; kingdom Metazoa; phylum Chordata; order Crocodylia; family Crocodylidae; genus Crocodylus; species Crocodylus porosus. The sequence continues at coordinate 12,008,355 of NW_017728906.1, forward strand.
ACGTTGTCACCTATCAAATCCCAAACCTTGCTCTGGTAAACAATGAGTAGAACCTGGTGCTGAAACTTCCTGAGGGCACTATTTCAAGCCTAAGCAAGAATAACCTTTATTAGTATGCATACGTCTTGTAAGGGGATACTTTTTTGTTTTTTGCACAAAAGGGGTCAAGAACGATACTAGTATTTCTGTTGCAAATAGTAGCTCATACACATGAAACAATAATCCTCAGCAAATATGCACTTATCTGTAGAACATAAAGACTCGCATAAGATTGTCAAATTGATTTATACATGCTCAAATTTTATTCTATTCAATCTTTTTAAAAAGTTAAACCTTCCTAACCTCTTCACCAGATTTTTTAAAAATCTATTTAGCCCTTCCTTGGGTTTTAAATAGAAACTCTAAGCTGCAAGTTTCTGTCAATATAATCTAAAAATTTAAACCTCCTGCACAGGAGGGATCGAAAGCCGCAGGTGCAGGATTGAAATCAAACTCTGAGAAGCTTGAACACCCTCTGTTGCTGCTCTGGTAGCAGAGCTAGAGTGTGACAAGGAGTACTGTGCCAAGTTTTCACAGCCGCTCAATGACATTTCAAAAAGGTATTCAGAAGAACTAACGAGCAGACACTGGACCAACCCTGAGTATCAGCAAATTTGCAAACTTAGCCAGGGGCAAACATAAAATCACCCTGGGACAGAATTTCATGCACTGTTCCTTTCTCATCATTCCTGTTAAATCTCCCCAATGTGCAATCAGAACCAGCAGCAAGGATTTATTGGTGACTACGGGACAGGAAGGAATTCTTCAGTGCAAACAAAAATACCAAATGGATCATTTGCAAATTTAAATTATACATGCATATGTAGGAAGTTGCAGCATATTCACATATACTCTAATATTTACTTTAAAACACCAATAGCCCTTAATGTCAATCAAATGATCTAAAACCTCTGATTAGAGAACCAAGAAGGAAACAAACATTCTTAAGCTCAAATGCACAGAACTCAGAGCCTTGAAATAAATGTTACCTGGTGCAAAACTGGGTAAGAAATTCTAAGAAAACAGGAAAAGGAAGAAATAAGAAAACAGGACTGACAACTACTAATGGTTTCTGGAGTTCTGGAAATATGTTATTGGAGTAGCCTTAAGCACAGCTTCCATCAGTATCAATGGCAAAAACTATGAACTCCACCTCATTTTCCATTATATATGAAGAACCTTGGTATACGATCAGAAACAGATACAAACACATGAAGTTCCTGCTACTGATACCCCTACTCATATAAGATGTTTGGAAACTGGTAATTTAATTTTTATTTTAATTTTTAAAGCAAGAGCACATGGATATGCAAGTCCTAAGTTTCAGTGCCTGTCAGAAGCCAAATGCTTTTCAGATGAAAATCCTAGAAGTAAAAGGTCTGTATTAACTATCACCCACACCTAAGAATAAATCTAGTCTTTCAGCTGCTAAAGAGCACAACTCTCCGGAATGATGGGAGGAGGGAAGAAAGAACCCCCCCCCCAAAAAAAGAAACAGAAGAAGGGACGAGCAGAGAGGCATTTGCTGCTGTTTCACTGGTAAGCTTCAGCCTTGCAAATACCTTCCCTACTCCCTGCATATGCGATTAAGCTTCTATGCATAGTCAACCTCACACCCTCTATTTCCATATTAAACGCCTATAAGAAAGAGCTGAGCTGGTACCCACCTAGAACGTAGTCGCTGCAATCCAGCATTGCTGTGAAATCCTCTACAGATTCAGATAGTCCAAGGAAAGGAAGAATGAGTATTTCTAACAAATCTACACTACTGCTCTCAGCAGAACAAGAAAGGGATTGGGGGGTGGGTGGGGAAGAAATACAACTTCAGTTACACCATAGCAATCTTCAACTGAACAGGGAAACTTCAGTTGCTCTGTGGAGTTTTAGTCTCTCCTGCTAGCTGTGTCTGACATTGTCAAGGCGACTGAAGCGTGAAAAGTTCCCCTTTTTGTAATAAAATAGAAACAAAGATTGCAGCTGGCAGTTTCCATAATGAAGCTTAATCAGTATGCGCCTGATTAGGGCCTTATGCAAATCTCCCCTCGTTAGCACAGCAGCCAGCACTTTGAAGTCCATGAACAATTCATTTGCAGAGTACACTGAAAGCGCTCCCTGTATAATTTAAATCACGGTATAAATATTTATCAGCTCATTTGCATATTAATTGGCAGTGCATGAAGGGAAAAATTATCTCCTGAGTGCCAGCATAATAATTAGGGAACAAAATGAAATTTCTTCCAATAGCTTGGCTTCTCAGACCTAACTCAAGCATAGTACCACAGGGGAGCAGGGAGGGGAGAGAGACAGAGTTCTATTAAAATGCCACTGAAATGACACGTACAAATTAGAAACAACTCTACAGACTTAAGCACCTTTAATCTTATTCCTGCTGGCAACAATAACTTCAGTAATAAAGGGGATTTGGAAAAAGCTTTCTACAGAATCCAAATAATCCCAAAAAAACAATTAGCAAGGTAGGAGCTGAACACATAGCTGTCAAACTAGGGCTTGCACGTCTGCATGGAGTTTTCCAAATGTTAATAGAAACCATCACGAGATGGTCCTACTCAAAATAGAGGCTAACACCATGGGCAGAGAAGCAGCACAATTCTTTTTAAATGGTCTAAAGAGCCTGGTGATTCATTATCTGTTAATCCCTTTGCAAGGCCAACTTAACTGCAGTGGATATGTCAAGTATTGTATAACATTTGACACCCACTAATCTATCCCAAGTGAAGTTGGAAATAGATTTATTTTTACACTTTCCAAATGACTTTTAAAGTTAAAAAAAAGAAAAGAAAAATACCCTCTTAATCTCATCTAATCAGTGTAAACTGATAGTAAAATTTCATCTGGATTTTAGGAGGATATTTCACACCTGGGTTGTAACTGTTTGACCATGAGCAATTGGCAGAACTTTTCCCAGTAGACCAGAATTAATGACATTTTGATAACTAAGCAAGGAGGAACTGGTGGTAGGGAGAAGTGATGATCCACGGAAGATTCAGTTTTACAAATTGGTTCATGGAATAGAAACAGTAGAGAACGACATCTTCAACTGCACCTCTTAAATAACATCTCTAAGTCTCCAAGTCCAATTCACAAGATAGCAAGAACAACCAAGTGTGCATTTTGCCACTAGACCAATATGGCTACAACCTGGATACCTGACACATTTATGCATCAACCATTTAAATGTACAGGCTGGATGTCACATTCAGCATCCCACTTTCTACTCAGGACCAGATGAAGTGATGACCGCTGCTGGGTGACTGCAGAGTTAGATTATCTTTAGATTTACAAAATGTTACAAGTGTGCAGGTGAAAAATTAATTAGCAGGTTGTATCTCCTCCCCCCTCCCCATTTCTCAAATGAATTCAAACTCCAGTCCTTCACACCCCACTCCCGCAAAGAAAGAGGGACTTCCTATTCACTCTTCCCCCCTCCCAACTCTTCCTGTGTTCAGGCTTACACTCCTGCCTCCCTTTCAGGGTGCCATACGAAACTAGAACAATCTATCCCTTGAGGCAGGTTGTAATGAGAGAAAGCATCTCCCACTACAGACTAACAAGGTGATGAGTAGGTTGTTTCTGTGTTCTGTGTCCGACCTGACGGTCTACTTACCTGTGGTGATAAGATTGCTGGGGGCACATCCCATGGCTTATATGCCTTTAGCAAGCTGCACTGCTCTATGGGTGCCTTTGCAGTGTACTGCAGGGGCCTGGAAATCATGGACCGAAACAGTCAGACCCAACAGACTCATTAAAGCAAAGCAGTTTTGGTATCAGACAGCTTCTGGGCAGCTGGCAGCATACTAATCAGACAGCCACATCTTCTCCGGGGCTGTTCTTAAAAAAAAAAAAAAGTGAGCTCTCTACTGAAGTGAATGAATGTGGGTGTTAGTACTCCAAGTGGAAGGAACAACCCCTGGGTGGATGTACATGCAGTGATGGACAACAGACACCCGGTCAAAAAAACAGGGAATAAGCAAATGGCAAAGAAAGGCCACAGCGTGGCAGGCCTGGGGTATTCTGATTAGGTGTTGGAAGCTTGCACCCGCAAACTTACCTGTGTTAGTCTATATCCAATCTGTGTGCATCATATTGGCTGCTAAGAGGAGAACCGCACTCCATTCTGAACCTACGTCCCTGGCCGTGTTAACTGACTGGCATTATTGCTACCATCACACAACTGATAGTTGTGTGCATGGACAAAGGTCAAGTGAACAGGAATACTCAAGCTGTTTTTCATGCTACTTGCTAATTAAGCTCTTAGTATCTAAGACGTGCAATTAATCATAAATTCTCCTAGATTATCTCCCAAAGACCTTTCTATTCTTCAGCAATAATGGTTGTCATCTTCTCTTCCATCCAAATTCAGAATTTTGGTCCAAAAGAACTGAATCAGTCTTTATTCAAGCTACTAAAATCTTCTGTGTACTAGGAGCTCTGAGAGAGCAATAAGGGCATGGATTTGATAAGATTTTTGGGAAAGATAGTGTAAATTTTACTGCTTCAAAATGCCCAACAAATCAATGTGGTTTCATTTCGTGTTTTTCCTTGTTTCAATCTATTTACTATTTATTCTCCTGTTGCGTTTTTTCCATCCCCCTTTTTGCCACACCCATCTGAACCTCTTTGCTGCCTTATTCCCTCCTGATATCAAGTGCAGACTCTTCACTCACAATTTTACCTCTATCTGCATCTGAACTCTGATTCCCATCTATTTCTTCCATTCATGCTTTATATTTTCTCCCATTTTACCTGGGAGTTGAACCTTTAGTTGTCTTTTACCATTTTCAACATCTCATTTTTAGTTCCACTCTGGCACCTATACCTGAAACTCTTCCCCTACACCTGTGGGACAGGAGATCATAACTCTTCTCCCTCAAGTCTTAGAGCCTTCACTTAGACTTCTATTTTTAAGCTGCCCTTCAGTGACATCAGATTCTGCAGATGGTGCCTGTCTTTTACTCTCATGCACACAGTGCCATACTATCTTGCACATAGACAAAAACAAACATTCAAACCTGAAAACCACCAATTTTGTAGTTTATACATGAAACCTGACTCACAAAAACAAATCAAAAAGACCTGAGCACCATTTGTGTAACATACAAGCAAGCTGCAAGATTTTTCCTGGAGAATCCTTCCTCCCTCCCCCTTCTCTTTTTCAACCTTTAAATGTCTAAATTAGAGACTGCAAATTCCTTGGGCTAGGAACTGCATCATGTCTCTAAAGAAACATATTTCCCAATGGTGCTATGCAAATAATTATAAAAATCAAATACCGTTGTAGGGTGGGGAAGAAGCATTTAAAAAGAAAAAGCCACCTGATCTTCAATGGCTTTATCATTCTTATGGGAGAAATATTCAAAACAAAATAAGGTAGAAATTAGGGGTAAACTTTTTACCTCCCATCCTACACAAGGTTATGGGGAGAAAGCAAATCTCATTTTTGCACAGACATGTTTTCATATTTTAGTAAAATGTCATTTGCTACATGCCCGCAAATGATGGCTAGGAAATTTCTGCCACTAGGCATCTCCGTTTGACAAGTGTGACCTTTAAAAAAAACCAAAAAAACCCCAAAAAACAACTTTCTAGGCTTGCTATCTGCCACAATACTGCAAGATTAGCCACTAGGCCCAGAGTACATTGCTTTCAATCCTGAACAGGCTACACTGAAGCCTACTACGCAAAAGAATAAGGTACTAACCATACACATCAGCATTCTCTCCCTTATTAATATACTAACCTTCAGCGCAGTTTCTTTTAAGACCCATGCAACAGAAAGGGTTGCATAAGTTCTAAACACTGCTGGTGAATAGCCACCATTTCAAATGCACACTAAAATACTCAGAGCAAGATTGCTCCCCACAGGTCACACCAGCCACAAGTAATAGGTTGCAACAAGTCCTACATTCATAACCTGAGATGTCTCAAACTCTTATTTTTCAAACTAAGTAGGAACTAACATGAAATCTAACAGAACCCAATGTTCAAGGAACACTTCTAAAGGGAACAAACCATTATAAGACTTGGGAGTCATAATGGACAGAGACAGTAACCCCTTCATAGTTGAAACTACAACTAGGTCCACTAGGACTTCTAATTTTAGCTTTAATGTTTCATTTTAGCAAGAAAAACAAGTTTCATCTGAAAACTGCTAAATTTACTTGAAAGACTAAAAAGCAGTCTTCTGCAAAGAACAAATAAAACTGGCCCATTTTAGAGTTAATGGGCAGTTTCAAAATTATGATTTGAAATTTTTAACTTAAATTTTTTTGGTCTACCACAAGCTCAGACATAACTAGTCTTTCAAACTTCCCACGTCACTTAAGTCTTCTTCATAGGTACTACCATATATATGAAGAAAACAGAAGGCTATGTCTACACAAGAATACCAAACCAACTTTACCTACATCAATACAGCTAAGAGAGGGCAACCCCTCCCACCCACCAGCATTGAAAGTCAGATCAATAAACAGGTGTTTTATATCAGATACGTCTGTATAGGAAAGGAAATGACAGTATTGGTAAAAAGTTACTTTTATACCAGTATAACTATGTGTTATATACTCTGGAGTCTGTATCAAAGTATAACTATATTAGTAAATTAAGAAAAAAAAATAAAACAAAAACAAAATATCCCATCTAACAGTTATACCAGTACAGTTTTCAAAAGATAAACCAGGAATTATTTAGTAGCATTGCATCTAACTGCATTATTATCATGGATGCATGACTGGCAGCAACTCTCCTAGCTGGAACAAGTCAGAGGACATCAAGATTTTCCCCAAATTCACCTATGTCAATTCATATCTGTAGCACATGTGCCACAAGTGGCATGAGCAAATTCTGTGTGTGGCAGGTATCAGACCAGGAAGGGAACATGCAATACAGCGGTAGGTAAGGCAGGAACTAAGAATTAGAGCAGCAGATCCAGCAGGAAGCAAAGGACAGGAAACAGAAAGCAAAGCAGCAGATTGGACAAGGCACAGGACAGGGAGCAGAAAGCAGAGGAGCCACCTGGGTAGGGAAAGGGGACTGGAGTGGTACTCAACGTGCAGAGCTAATTTGTGGCATGCCTCTCAAGAAGTTTGGCCTACACTGATCTACACATGGGTTCTTCTTTTGTTCAGGTGGTTGAGGCCTCTGTTTCTGGAGCTAAGGACTAGGATTCCAATACAAGATTAACATGTTTGCTGTTCTCCAGCCCCAAGCATCCAAAAACAAGTCCAGCCAATGAGATCTACTTCAAATCATGAGATCTGGTTGCTTTGTCTTTTAGGTTTAAAAATTTAGGTTTCATTAGCATCACCTTTTCAAGCTCTTCTCCACCAACATGATACCTAAACATTTACTGTATTTCACAGTGTATAAGTCAAGGTTTGAAGTCCCATTTTTAACTCTTAAAATTCAACCTCACCTTAGACCACATCACCATCCCCTGCAAGCGGCACCAAGCTTGGTGTTTGGCTGGTACGGTCCAGGCAGCACCACTCACAGCATATGGGGCAGCACCAGCTGAGCACCAAACCTGGCGCCACTTGTAGGGGGGCACATGTATAGGGTGGTGTGTGTGGGGGTGTGCATGTGCCCCCTGCCCCCCCCCCCCCAAAAAAAAAACTATGCCCCACCACTTTGTGCACAGCCCTTGCCTGCCAGTGGCAGGCAGAGCCCCCACCAACGTGCAGGCCCGTCAAGACCCAGGACTACATATGGCTAGGCCAACAGCTACATCGTGCAGGGCTCACATACCCAAGCCCCACACCACTGGGGGGAGTGCTGTGTCAAGCTGGCAGTGCAGGTCATGGGGCTTCGCCAGGGTGGCAGGGAAAGGGGCAAAGCCAGCCTAGCTCCACTGTGCAGAGCTCCCTGCCATTCTCCATGACCTGTATGTGGCAGTGAGCGGGGCTGATCCGCTGGCTCCAGAGACACACAGCTTGGGCGGAGAAGCTGAGAACTGCATGAGAGCTCAGGGAGCCCTGTTTGATGGAGCCAGGCAGACACCACTCCCTTGCCAGCCCAGACTCCATGCCCCTGCAGCCCTGCCTCGTGCTCCCGACCAGCTGCCGCTGCACTCCCACTCGCTGCCTCCACTCCACCCACCCACCCACCACCACTACTGCCATCCCTACCCATCACCACTGCCACTGTTCTCCTGCCCCCACCCACAACCACCACCCCTTCCCTGCACCCCCACCCGCTGCTATTCCTTGTGCATCTGCCACCACTTCCCTACCTATGGGGCCAGGGTCAAGGACATGCCATGGGCAATGGTGGGAGCACAGTGTGTACTTCCTCTGCAGGAATGAGCAGGGCAGCCCAGGACTAGGCCAGATACAGTGAATTGACAGGTATCCACCTGCAGGACGGATGAAATAGCCCAGTGGGCTGGATCCGGCCTGCGGGCCGTATTTTGCTAGCTCCTGAACTAAGGTATTTAAGAGAAAAACATCACAGAGCATGATATACAGCAAGAATGGGTTTGTATTCTGCTTGAAAAAAACAAACACATTTCAAGTAGTAGAGTTACTGCATGTTGGCAATGTTATTTTATGCTTTCTGAAAGAACCCACAGGAAGTGTCAAGATAAGCAGCACCAAGATAGTATATTAACTGGTGCTAAATGCTAGGTAATTATTACACAGACTAATGGGAAAACATACAAACCTTTTGTAGCTAGTAAAATATACTGTGTAGTTATAATATTAACTGGCCTAACCAATCCTTGACAAAAAAGTTCTCCCTTGGACTTCAAAAACCTGAAGGAGAATGCTACTTTAATGTCCTAACCTCACTGACAGAGGAACTATTAATATCTACAGAAAACCACAAGATCTATAATGAGGCTGCTTCTTTCTGAAGCCTTAAATCATGTGGTCCCTGAGGTGAAAAGGCCAAATCTCATACTAACTACTTCTGTGCGTTACAACCTGGACAAATAGTCTGTCCAGATGCATCACCTAAAAAGAAACTGGCAGAATTATCCATACTGCTGATGCTGATCCAGTTCTTTACCAACTGGAACTAGCCAAACCACACCCTATCATTGTCAAGAAGCATGTGTTGCTTAAGAGAAGCATACTATCAGAGTCAATTCACAAAATGTTAAATGATCATCATTCAGGTCTCTAATTCACAATAATTTCATGCTGCTGAGAAATGTCTTATGTTTGCTTAAGGTCCTCTCTACCTTCGCTTTTCCAGGGCATCTCTCCCCACCCCCATCACAATACACACATGTCAAAACTACAGCTATTATACACAGGATAATATGCAGCACAAACATGTATTGGTTATCCGCATGTAAACAGCCTTGAAGATAGAAGTATAATTCCCAGAACAGGAGAACAAGAAGTGGAGACAACCTTCCACCATACTACCCTGTTAGTGTGCGCCAATCCTAACCTGGAACTATTTTTCATTTATTATTTAGATACTTCCAGGGATGCACAATATCTTGACTATCTCGACCCAGCTAATGGGAAGGGACCCACGGAAACAAAGTCACAAAGCCTAAACTGAAATATAATGCAAGAACAGAGGAGGTGTTCACCATAGTCCATCCTTTTTATTTTAATCATTTGGCAATTATTACATAAAATATAGTTTCATATCTAAAGGAAGATCACATGGCAAAATCAAAATATGACACCTACAAATCATCAGGTACCCACAGAAACTTGCCCTGAATCTGCAAAAAGTTACTAAATTACTAAATAACTAGTCACTTTGGTGTAAATCTATGTACATTAGCCCTGAAATCCCTTCTATGCTAGGGATTCCATCATGTTGAGAGAGGCATCAAACCCTCAGCTTGTTGGTTGCCCATGCCAAACTAATGCATTTATATGGTTCACATGGAATATTCAGGACCTAAGCTATAATGCTTTTACTTACTGTTTAAATAATAATTTGCTACAAAAACCCTTTCAAATGGGAAGCCAATCTAAATTACTGAAGTACCATCTTCCTGGCTCTGAAGACAATGTGAAGCAATTGCACTGGAAAGTGTAACATCTTAACTGCAACTCATTCACATCTCTCAGGTGTTGACTCTGATCCTAACGATGATTTGTAATTCTGTTCTATCGGGAACCAAGACATCTTTCTGAAGGTGGCAGGGGAACAAAGGTCTTTGAAGGCAGGGAGAAAGGGGAGTTACTTCAGAAACTAATGCAGAGGGAAGAAAGGAGGAGAGCTAGCTAAAGCTATACTAGTAAACCTTTTGTGGTGTTGACCTGGTTTATGAAGGGAAAACAACCATGGGAATTCAAAGGATAAGTTTTAAAGCAAATACGTAAAACCTCTCCTTGTGGCAAAAGGAACCAAAATCTAATAATAAAATGGGAACGCCCTAAAATGTCTGGAGGGAATATGTACATCAATGAAAAAAAGCTTACATTGTTCAATAAAGCTACTGTGGGTTGATGTCTGAATCTTCAGGAAGGAAGGGAGGAAGCACCTTTTCAGAATAATCATTAATGTAGTTCCAGATAATAAAAAACTTTGCAGAAGCCTCGTTTCATCCCTCAAAATCAGCAGGGTTTTACACTTACTAATAAGAGATTCTTGCATTTCTCAGGGTCATATAGTTGTAGTAATTTATAATTATAATCTTAGTATTATATTTCTAAACTTCCACAGAAGGTCCCTGCAGTGAAGGGCCATAATAGCTTGTCAGTCCTACAGTAAGAGCAACGGCAACTTCAACCAAGATGGAAATAAGATGAGGAAACAATTCAAAGAACAGCTCTGCATACAGCACTAGTCTTGCCAGTTAATAGATAGTCATATAGTTTACCACTAGCATAGAAATGACAAACATGCAAAAGAATGCGCAAAATCAGGGAAGAATCAGAGTATCAACAGGTGCCTCAACAGAGTCAGTGTACCACCAACTCACACCAATCAGACTGTGTCTGAGGGACAGAATATGCAACTGTCTGAACAATGCTGCAGACCACTGCTACTCAACGGAATGGTGTTAGCTCCTATGGAAATTGTTCTAATGCCCTCTCAGTAAAAGGTTTATCATGGTAGACCAAAAGAATTTCCAGTGACAGATTAAACAAAAATTAAAAATCAAGCCTTCATCTCCCAACGGTGTTCAATATTACACTGGCATTTTAATACTGCGTTAAGTTATCCTCAGTGCCATTTCACAAAGAAACATTTGTATTCTACACTCACTTTGCAATACCACCATTCAGAAATCAGTGTTACAAGGCAGAAACATAAGATCAAGTTTACCGGGATTTAAGTAATGAGAGACAATAGGTGAAAAAGATGAAAACCATAGCAAATTTAGTGTCAAATCCATCTTCAAGATATGGACAAAATTCATCCCAAAATGCATACAAGATTCAGAATCCTGCATGGGTCTGTAGGAACTCTGCAGAGAACAGCTTTTCTGTCCAACATGACAGTCTCAAAGTTGCAAGCTTTTCTGACTGCCTATTGACTAGTCTATACTCCTCTTCTCTTCATTTTAAATTTTCCCCAATTTAAATTGAATGCAAATAAGCCAGGTGTGGTCCCCAGAACAGTAATCTGCAGACAGTCCCCAATGAGTTCCCACAGCAACATGTACAGCCAGCAATGAGAAAGGGTTGGATCTGCTTCAGATTGGTTAGAAAGTTTAAACACACTCACAGTGAGTGAAACGTCAATTATGGCAACTTGCAGAAGCAACATTTATGGAAAAGCCCACCTCGACTAACATTGGAGAATAAAACTAAGAGTATACCGCTAATACAGCAGCTGCTAACAGTGTAACACTGATCTGGTTTTTGCAGGTAACTTGGTGGGCACAAGTGGATAAGCAGTTTGTCACAGGGAGGATACAGAGGACAGACCCAAGGGGGGACCCTAGGGGCCAGAACGTAACAGGGAAGGCAAGGAGAGAGAGAGAGAGAAAAAAAAAAAGGAGAATCCCTTACCTGCAGCAGGCGCCATGGCGAAACTGGAAGTGGTGGTGGGACCCACACAGCTCGTTAGCTGCGTTTTTTTAAAACTGCGGCCAGCTGTGGAGAGGAGCAGGAGGAGCCGGCATGGGAGGATAAGAGGTGTTGCAGGCAAAGGAGCAGGGGGAAGAAGACCGGAAGGAGCATCAATAGGGAAGGTGTCCCCGGAACCCCAATTAGGGGTGAGAGGAGGCAGGACTGCCTCTCACGGGGCAGAAGTCTCCCTTGAAGCCCGTCGTAGGGAAGACACCAGCGACGGCACAGAGGGAGAGGAGGTGGATGCATCTCACTCAGACAGAGGATTCGAGGGAGAGGATCCAAGTAATCAGGAGGAAGAAGGTGACAACAGGGATTACCTCCGAGGAAGAGGGGAGAGTGACGGAACTCGAGGCGTTGAGCCAGGTGGGATCGGTGCGGGTTCGGAATGACTCCTGGAGCAAACCCAGGCGAGGAATGGAGAGCCTAAGCTGCGGGAGGGGCTGCAGAAGACAAGCTCCAGCTGCATAGAGCTGCTCGGCGGGGGACACAGAGTAGGCAGAACTAGAAGGACCACCAAGGGTCCAGCTAACATGCAGGGGGTCCGCAGTGTGGAAGGGAGAATGCGATAACTGCCAGGCGTATGCGTATTCAGGACAGAGCCAGCTAGAAACTCTCGGGGCCAGGCTAGCCCATTTTGGGTAGTCAGGAGCCTACTGGTATTAACAGTGTTCCTTCTTTCCGTTTCCCACTTTTGGAGGGGTTGGGAGGCCTTTCGCATAGAGCCGTAGGGTTGGCTCAATCAGAGGAAAGGTTTTGTCTTAGAGGGAATCAAGACAACTGTGTAGTCACATAAAGGTATAACCCAGATTTGGGGGTTGGGTTAAACCTAATACGTCTCCATAGGAGAGCCCAGAACACCAATAGGCAGGGGTTGGGCCAAGAGACATCAGCGACTCGTCAAGGCTGGGTATCAGAGCGAGGTGTAGGGGAGGTTGGAGTCTCACAGAAGACTGCCGTCTAGAGGTCCCAGACGCATGCAAGTTCCAGTAGTCGGACCCCACCACTGAAAGAACAAACAAAGTCGTGGCAGGCAAGATTGGGGGAGAGACTACCCCGGGGCGGGGCATCTGTTCAGCAAGACCACAGGGACAGAGCGACGGACAGCCCTACACATCCAAAGCCGGGCGGCACGTGACTGGATGATCGAAGCCTGACGGGTGCACAGTTAGATGGCTGATTCTCATTGATGGAGTCACTGTTCAGTGGCTCAATTTCAGTTTCACTAGGGACAGAAAATTACACATAAAGCGGTAATAAGTAATCAGAATCTGGTTCAGATCTGTAACACAGAGGTTCAGAGTACATAAACCACTTTCAGAATGGCCACAACCACTTTAAGATAAACCTGGATGGATACAGTATCAGATTCAACTGATTTATGTTAAATTGGTTTATTGAACTTCTGTCCCAGATTCCCTCCAGAATCAAGTTAACTCATAGTCCCCCAGCATCACCTGTAAACCTCTCCCCCCACCTTGCAGGGTAGGTGGGCTGGCCTTGACCCAAACTGATTGCTCCAGCTGATCAGGGAGATGTGCTCTAGTGCCCCCTGGCTTCTGGCCTTGGCCACTGCAGACATGTGGCTGCATTTCCAGAATCAAAAATGAGTATCAGTTCACTTGCTTATTGGTTCAATCTATGCAGCTTAGACTAACCTGAGAAGACTGAATCTATTCGGCCTCAGGTTTTCTGACTCTCTGTACTTAGCCTTAGTGGCCAGATCTTTCAGGTCACCATAACAGGTGACTGTCCTGAGATTTCCAGTTTTATGCCACAGCAGTTGTGTCCAAGATTTGGGGTCATCATTGCTCCCAGCTCTACCACTCATGAAACAGTCCAGTCTTGGCAGTATACTACCTGGCAGTTGGTGCTACCAGGTGACCAAATTGCTGAGATCTTGAAGGCGCACCCAGCCTCATGATCACGACAAGCAGGGGCTCCCACTTGGGTTATTGCCAGGGGTATAAATGACACCCACTCCCACCCCTACCCCAAATTAGCCTGTGAATCCCAGAAAACAGGTTTATAGCAAGGAGCTAAAGTTGACCAGTCCCTTTCCAGGACAAGGATTGAAAAGCGACAGAGCTCTTGGGGGGACCTAGAAGACCCACCCCCCTACTTACCACAAGTAGTAAGCCACATAACCTCTCCCCCCCACATTGTACCTGGAAACCCCTCCATTCCCACTACCCATCCCAAATGAGCCTGGGACACTACTGCCCAGTGTCTGTAGCACTGAAGGCACACTGACGCATACATTTTGCCTCCCCACTCACGTAGACGGTGGGTGTGTCTACAACAGATGCTAACTGAGCAGTAACCTAACAACACTGCACAGCACAACACAACATCACAGCACGGACAGTGTTAATATGCTACTGCGCATTACTAAAAAAGGCATTCACCAGCACTACTGTGCAGTAATTCTGGTTATTGTGCATTTATTTAGTACTTGGTTATACAAGTACTAAATTAAGTGTGCTGTAACCACTGTGCATTAATGAGTGTGTCTGGTCTGTATTCTGTACAGTAGAGTCCAGACTGCATTACAGATCACCCCTTGCCTTGCGCATGTTTGGAGGGACGGAGGTGGGGAGTGGTGAAGTCTGGGATGCCTGGAAGTCTGACCAGACCATAAGCATGGAACACTGTGTCCCAACCTAACACTGAGTACACCAGGGGTGGGTAAAGTCCAGCCCGCAGGCCAGATACAGACAGAGGTGGACTCTACTTTGCAGCACCCGCTTCCTGCATGGTGGGGGCCAATTTCCATGGACACCCCAGCAGCAGTCATGGTGCGACAGCGCAGGGCCACAGTTTCCATGGAGACTAGCCTCCGCAGCGCTGGCAGGACAGGTAGCTGCTCTGGGTCTGGGCTGGGATCTTGCAGCTGTGACAGTGTGGTTTGGAGCCAGGGCAGAGCTACGATCTGCAGCCTGCATGCTCTGGGCAGGGACATGCAAGTCACAGCTCTGCCCTGGCTCTGGACCATCCTGTCACCACTGCAAGATCCCAACCTGGCCCCAGAGCAGCTCCCTGCCCTGCCAGCGTTGCTGGGGCCAATCTCTCTGGAAACCCCAGCCCCACGCTATCATATCTGCTGGGGTCTCCATGGAAGTCAGCTCCAACCATGGGGGCAAGGGCTGCTGGGAAATTGAGTCCAGACACCAGCTGGATCATTTTGCCCATCTCTGGAGTAGAATCAGTTGAGCAGACAGGATCAAAGTAGTACTTGATTTTCCCAGGGTGTTTTTGAAACATTCGAGGAAGTTTAAACTGGTCATAAGTGGCCTGCACATCTAGACTCCTGTGCTTTCAAAGTTTATTTATAATGTTCTAAGTATTACAACTGATCACACCCCAAGATAACCACCATGCCTAACCTCCTGCCTCTCTTCACACTAACACAGCTAGCTAACCATCTCTCCTCCACTCATTTGGAAGCAGTAAGTTAGACTGAGGAGAGCCATGAATTTTATCTACATGTCAGCCAATATATCACAAACCTTTTGGCTTTTTGTATTTTATCTATTGACTCACATATGGCAACAATGTTATAATCCCTTTCTAACTAAAAACACCACCTCACATTTGCTTACCTAGTTTTAATTTTAATTCCTTTAAAACACACTCACTCCATTCCCTTCCAATTTTTTCTTTCAGGCCAAAATCAGGAGTGCTTCAAAAGAAACAGCTGAGCTGGTAACATTCAAGTGACCAAGGATATATGTAGACATTTAATGGGGTACAACCACTGGGTAAGTGAAATGTGCCATATGCTGTTAAAACTAATGACTGAAAGGCCAATGAATTAAGAGTTCCACAATTCATTAGGAAATAAAATAGATTAATAATGCCCCTTGGTACAGGGCTGGCATAAATCACACATTCAGAACCACATCAAAGTAACATTAAGAGTCCATTTTAAGTTAACAAAAACTAGGCAATTAAAAATTGAAGATGTGATCTATAGTGTCCTATATACACAATAAGTATACATACATTACAAATTGCAATGGACTTAAACCACCCAGGTCTAAAAGAGGCAGAACACACATAACACCACTTTTCTTGGTGTTACCGCTTAGTTCAGATGGAACAAAGTAACTCTAAATGCTATTGTGAAACCGCCAATTATATATAGGCTTCAAATACTCATATTTTCTTAAAGATTATACAAAAAAGTGTAGTTTCCCACTAAATATATTTCCAGCGTGATACTTAACTAAGTTTTGGAGTTTAGGAACAATTTTGAGGGGTAAATACTTCTACTACAGAGGTACAACAATGATGTCCCAGACCCACATGTAGAAATGATCTATAATGAAGCTCAATATTAGAGGCCCACTGATACATCGGTCCCATATAGGACTGGCACCAATATAAGGAAAACTGACAGTATTAGCAATTGGCTTTTTTGGCTGATGTGGCCAATAATGCCACCGATAAATGCCCTGTGCATGCATGCAGTCACAGTGAAGCACACAGGCTGGCGCAGAGCCCAGGCTGGCATTGAGGCCTGGTTACAAGCTGGTGTTGAGCACAGGGAAAAGCGGCCCCTCACTCACCCCATGGCCGGCGCCCCATACTGTAGCCACTTGCAGCCCATGTGGAGCTGCCTGTGCCTACTCCAGACAGCCCCACATGGGCTGTGAGTGCCTGCAGCAGGGAGCACTAGCCATGGGGCAGGTGATGGTCCACTTTTCCCCATGCTCAGCACCAGCTTGTTCCCTGCTGGCGAGCAGGTGGTTGGGGCTGTGCACTGCCACCTGCCTGTACCACAGGGCTGGGGGGCACTGGGAGTGAGCAGATGCGGGAGCCAGCAGGAGCACAGGGCTTGCACCGGTGTGCTGGGGCCAGTGCTGGTGGGGGCCAGAGCAGGGTGGCAGGAGTGCAGGGTCTCAGCTGGCAGGGGCTCTATGGAGCCAGGCCAGCTCCCTGCTCTCCCTGCTGGTGCAGCCCAGCCCAGCTCCACAGACCCCTGCCAGCCTGTGCCCCGCTTTGGGCCCCTCTGGTCCTGGACCTGGGACATTGGTCCCCAAGATGGTGACCAGGGGGTGGGGTACCTGTCAAAGGGTGGGGCTATCCAGCCCTCCACAGCCTGCAAAAACTGGGTAAAATGCCCTCTGCCCAAAATAATTGCCCACCCCTGATCTAACCTAAATTTCCCCTGCTGCAACTCAAGACCACTGCTCCTTGTTCTGTCATCTGCCACCACTGAAAACAATCTAGCTCTATCCTCTCTTGAACCCCACTTCAAAGTAGTTGAAGGCTACTATTAAATCCCCTCGGTCTTCTTTTCTCTAGAATAAATAAGCCCAGTTTCCTCAGCCTGTCCTCCTAAATTACGTGCCCCAGCCCCGAACCATTTTTGTTGCCCTCCACTGAACTTTCTCCAATTTGCCCATACCCCTTCTGCAGCAGGGGGCCCCAAACTGAACACAGTACTCCAGATGTGCTCTCACCAGTGCTGAATAAAGGGGAATAATTACTTCCCTTGACCTACTGGCAACACACCTACCAATGCAGCCCAGTCTGACCTTAGTCTTTTTGGCAACAAGGGCACACTGCTCATTCATATTCAGCTTATGGTCCACTGTCACCCCCAGGTTCTTGTCTGCAGAGCTGCTGCCCAGACAATCAGCTCCCAGCTTATCCTGGTGCATGGGATTGCTCCGTCCTAATTGTATGACTTTGCACTTGTCCTTGTTGAACCCCATGAGATCTTTTTGGCCCAATCCTCCAATTTGCCTAGATCACTGGTTCCCAACCTTTTTTTATACTGTGAACTGGCACAGGAGTGGCCCACCGCCCAGCTTTAACCCCATATGTGATGGCCAGCGGTGGAAGCCACTCACTTGGGCAGACAGATGGGGGTCCCTAAACCTATCCTCCCTCAGCTTGTGGCTATTGTTCCTGGTGACTCCAAGGGGGGCCCTGGTGAACAGACTTTCCCCAAGTCCCTACTGGTGGCCTCTGATAAGGTTGTAAGCAGTCACAAGATCCCCCCTCAGTCTCCTCTTGTGGAGACTGAAGAGATTCAGGTCCCTCAGCCTCTCCTCATAGGGCTGGCCACGGAGGCCCCCGACCATACGAGTGGCCATCCTCTGGACCCTCTCCAGGTTCTCCACGTCCTTCTTGAAGTGCGGCGCCCAGAACTGGACACAGTACTCCAGCTGCGGCCTGACCAGCACTGCATAGAGGGGGAGCAAGACCTCTCTGGGCCTGTTAGCGATGCCCCTGTTGATGCATGACAGGGTGTGGTTGGCTCTGCCTATTGCTTCGTCGCATTGGCAACTCATATTCATCCTGGAGTCAATCATGACCCCAAGATCCCTCTCTGCCTCTGTGCTGCTGAGAGGGTCAGCCCCTAACCTATAACCATAATGCTGGTTCCCTCTCCCCAGGTGCAGCACCCTGCACTTGTCCTTGTTGAACCGCATCCTGTTCAGATCCACGCACTTCTCTAACCTATCCAGGTCTGCCTGGATGCGGACCCTGCCTGCTGGTGTATTCACTTTATCCCACAGCTTCATGTCATCAGCAAACTTAAACAGGGTGCTCTCCACACCTTCGTACAGGTCGCTAATGAAGATGTTGAGTCCAAATATTGTAACTCGGAACAGATTTTCCCATAGAAAACAATGTTATGAAGCGGGAATTGGTTCCTAAACCAAGGCCCGATAACTTACTTTCACCAAAAATAACCCAGAATTTTGTACTTAATCCATTATAGATGAGTAATATAGCTACACTGATGTATTTATATTGTAAATAGCAATCATATTGATTTGGAATGACTTCTTTGAGGTGACTTTGCTGGACTTTTTGAAGGGTTCTTGGCTGGAGTCTTCTCAGGAATCTTGGCTGCAGGTTCTTCTGAAGTCTCGTCTGTTTTAAAGAAAGGTGTGCAAGGAAGTTTGGACAGATGTTCTCTAGGGAGATGAGCAGCGCAGCGAACTTGTTCGCTGACGTGGCGTCAGATCAAGCGTTGTAAAGTCGAAGCTGACATCAGAAAGTTGAAACAGGGGTGTCAATTTATAAACGTCCTAAGTGGGAAACACTGTAACTCAAAATATTGTAAGTTGATGACTGCCTGTAAGCTACATATTTTTTTTTGGGGGGGGGGGAAGAGCGGCAAGGAAGGGGTTGTTATAAAAGGAGAAACTCTGATTAGGCCAATGTAAAACATGAGTTCCCTCTCAAAAAAGACACACAACACCACACATGTACAAGGAATATCTATTACAACTGCCACAAACAAAAAATACAGTAGTTTCCTGGCTGGCAGTCTCAAAGCCACCAAGAATTTGAAGGGTATGCCTATCCAACGCTAGTGATGATTTCTGAGTCATATCCAAGGCTTGTTAATAGGCAAGTAAGGGGAAGATTACAATGAAGCTGTCTATACATCATGTAGGATTTTGTTTGGCAAGAATGCTAATTTGGCCCCTTTCACCAGCACCAAGTCTATTTATATTAACTTAAAAACCCAACAACTTAAAAGACATTTTAGGTAGAAAGAGGGAGGTTTTAGCACATGGGGAGAAGAGCAATATAAGCATAAATGATTCTGACATTTGAAAAACATGAACAATTAATTATGGCAGTCATTAATATTGGGCAAATTATATTAGCAATTTGCCATTCCCACAGATCTCATGGATAAAGGTGTTGCTAATGCTGCTTTAAGAAAGCCAGCTCAAGTACAGACTCAGCTGTTCTTGACAGCTTTACGGCTAGTACCAGGCCTAGTTTCATCCGGTACCTAATTTAGCAGACGTTGCCATTACACCAATCAGTCTGCTACAAGCAACAGGGACAGTACAAGGACTAGACTACATAAAAACATGGACAAAAGTTTAAGTGTAAAACACTGACATGCGGAGAAGCCACTATTATCATCTTTGTAAAGCAGAGGGGAATATCATGACTTGCATAAGTCAGGCCTTAACTCCTGGTGAAATCTTCTGGGAAGACTTAGGTATTGTATATCTTAGAAATCTGAATGAAAACACTTCCAGAGACAATGAATAAACTACTTGCTTCCCTTAATTCTAGTGGTTAAATTCTTCCCTGTTTAAAATACATGCTTTCCAGACTGTATTTGTCTTTTGTAGGAAGATAAGCTTCTGTATGCTCGTGCCTCTCGGAATTAGTTTCTAATGTGCCACTCTGCCTCTCCTGCTTGACTTCACGCTCAGACAACTAACTCTCTCTCTGTACTCCTGGACAGCCCTTTTTAGAGTGATTTTTTTCCAGGATATATTCCCCATATCTGCTACTAGAATTTTACATGCCATTTCTATGTCAGTGATTTTCAACATTTTTTTCATTTTTGGACTCCTAAAACACTTCAATTGGAGGTGCAGACCCCTTTGAATTTTAAGTGCGTGTATTCACACATTTTTGATTGATCACGATCATCTTTCACAGACCCCTTAGGCTTAGACACAGTCTGCAGGCTCCCAAAGGTCTGCAAACCACAGGTTAAAAACAACTATTATAGATGAATGAATCACCTTACGGTTTGGCTGAATTAAGATACATATTTGATTGTACCAAGTTTTCTCGGCAATTTGGAGCACTCTTAGTCACTTGTTGTCACTTACTACTCAACCATTTTTTATCGTCTGAAACTTTACCATACACGATACATTTCTTCCAGATCTCTGATACAGACATTTAACTGCACTGGGCCAAGAAGATTCCTAAGGAGTCCATCAAAAATACACTCATGTTCAGTGACAATTCCTCATCAACAACTAAACATTTTTTAAAGCTTTTAATCCTTTTAGCATGGGTTATACCAATTTTGTTTCCCCTTAATATTTTTAATAAAAAAGCCATGCAGTACTAAGGCAAATGCCTTACACAAATCAAAACACCATATCAATACAATTACATGCATCAATGGTACTTTTTATCTCAACATGCCTTTAACTCAGGGGGTGCAGATGAAACATCTATATACTTTGGTCTAGTAAATAAGATTTTTTTTTAGATTAGCAGAGTGTGGGCAGTCAGTCATCATCACTGTTTTCATCTCCCCCACTTGATGTTGTGACTTCAAAATAATTTTCATGATCATGAGGTCATGTGTATATTTATATACTCACTGAGATTTGTAGCTATGCAAGGATTATACGAAATAGTTGCCTGTGACAGGAGACAACTGGACTCCGTGACCCAGGAGGTCTTTACCTAAAACAGAATCTGTCCTCTAAATTGTCCCTTCCCTCAGTTCAACTATGATATCTGTATTCTCTCCAATAGCAGATAAAGAGTTTACGTTGCATTATTGACATCACTAGCAGGCATTTTGTCCCAAGTGCTCCTTGTAGAGGTAAAACCACATAGTTACAGTACCACCCACCACAATATATTTTCATGGTTCTGTGCCCGATAAATCTGCCTTGGTTTTTGGCTTAGTTCAGACTATGTGAGCAAATCAGGGCCAGCTCTGCCCACTGGAACCTGCAGCCAGCTGCTACTTTCCCACTCCAGAGACCCACAGCAGCAGGGACACCTTCTGCAGAGTGGGGGGCAGTGTGTGCATATGAAGGATGAAAAGAAAGACCATAGGTGCTGGCAGCTCAGGGGCACATTGAGCAGCTGTAATTATTAGGCCAAGTAGCCAGCTTACTACTGGGCAGAGATGGGAGAACATGGGTACCTTCCTCCTTCAAAGATTTCCTTAACAATTAACAAATGTAAACTTCTCCCTTCTGTATATTTCTCTCATCTCCATGCATTGACAATGAAAATCACCAGTTTACAGATAAGAACTGCCATGGCAACGAAGTTTTATTCAGAATCCTGCCCAACAGTAGCAAGTACTAGGTGTTTCAGAGTAAAGCAAAAGAAACTCCACAACAGGCACTCAAAATAACAAACCTGTACAGGAATTTTATAATCTTTATTAGTTAGCACTTTATTTACTCCCAGCAATACAAGGGTTATAAAATCCTTACTATGTAAAGTAAAATCTTTTAATATATTGTACTTTGTAAATGGATAATTGTTTCTGAATCCTATTAAGAACCTGGCTTCAGTGCCTTCTTAGGGCAATGGGCTCCATAGGTTAATTCTGCTCAGAGTGTAAAATTTGACAGATGGAGATTAAAAGACAGGTCCAGCTCAACAGGCAGATGATTGAGTACTTTCATATTACCATGGGAACATGATCACTAGGGACATAGCCAAGCACAGCATCTCATACAGACTTTCACCAGCATTCAGCGAGTACCCTTCACTCATCATCACTTCTTTTATGTACTTTACTGCCTCATATCCTTTATTAATGCACAACAATCTTCATCCTTCTAGCAAATCTTAATACTACTTTTCTAACGCCCAGATAAACTACCATCTTCCTCAAGTTACTCAGACACTGTCAAATTCTACTGTACTCACCTATGCTCACTGTACTGTACTCACCTAGATGATATTTCCTTTGTGATCTCATTAAGTGTATTCATTAGAAAATGTGTCAATTTTTCTGATCTAAAAAGGAAACTGCACCACAGTTGAAATGTATTCAAGCGTTTCAAAAAGAGGTACTACAGAGTAATTGAAATTATGCTGACAGTCCTCTAAGAGTGATGTAAATCAGAAATGATACATAGCTAAGAAAACAGCTTGAGTCACCATTTCATATGCTGGCCACAGCAGCTGCCACTGGTAATGGATGCCAGTTAATAGTTTTCTCTCTGCCAGTGCTCTACTACTAAGGTAGCAGCAATGGGCTAATTTACTTCCCTTTTAAATCACTGCAGTGCTGAACTCCTGAATCCTAGAAATATCAAAGTGGTGAAATCTAGTAGTCCTGCAACCCAACTGCATTTTTCCTATGCTTATGCCTCTGGAAGAAAAAAAAAATACATATATACAAATCTGGCTTTTCCACAATCCAAAACTACAACTTGAATATCAAGGAACAACATTTATCACCAACCCAACTACAATGTATTTTATAAAGAACAGAGACAAACTACCTAATTCAACCTGGTCTTTCACCCTGATTGAGAACATACAAGAACTTTGGATTCAGACTAAAAGCAAAGCAAAGTCTGCAGTCTGGGCTTTTCCCTAACCTCTTAGTAAGTTCATCATCTGGGCCATAGGAATATGCTTTAGAAAAGTAACTTCTGGCAAAGGATATTGCTGGATCAGAAGATACCTTGCAAGCTTTCACAAGCTAGAACGCCCAGTTACAGTTTCTTCTTACTAAAGTAAGAACCACTGAAAGCTGCTCTGTTAGCTTATGCAAATACCTGAGATATTACAGCGACATCCCACAGACTAGGCATGTCTACACAAGTAATTAATGTGGCTGAACAAACTGTGGAGTTATTTGCTCATCAACATGTGCATCTGGGACAGCAGCAAATTGAGCTGGGCAGAGCAGTTTAAAGTCAGGGCTGCTCCTGCCCTGCTCTTCCCCCTGGAGCAGCCAGGGGGAGCTCCAGGCTCCAGCTGATGATGTCCAGGTGCCAGCCCCACTCTGTCAAAGGCTGACCCTCATTTTAGTCCCTGGCTACATGCTTCTGCAGCTGAGCAGTTTGCAGCCTGCTGATAAAGGCCTCCAAGATAGTGTCCCAGGAGTCTGTGCCAGGTGCACCATGGACACTCTTGCAGCAGCAACAAGGGCATCCATGAGGCGGTCACTAACCACCTTTTCCTCCTCCCCCTGCAGTAGGATGCCTGGGTGGCTGCCCACAAACCCCAGGCCCACAGTGCAACCCCCAACAACTGAGGACAGTTTGCAACAAACCCCAAACTTTATTTCCCTCCACAACACAACAGAGCCCCTCCTTCTCTCCCTCCTAACAACAGACTCCCCACTCAACCCCAACACATACCACCAATAAAGCACCCTCACCCCCATGAAACTATGGGCAGTGTCTATTTACAATTGTGGGGGGAGGGGGGAGGGAGGAGGAGCCCTGAGCTCTGGGTGGCTCTATCAGGGGGCCAGGGAGCTGTCCACTCCACAAGGCTACTGCAGATGCTCAGCCATGCAGCTTGGCAGCAAGCAGGAGCAGTGGCAACATGTAGGGAGTGCACATGCACCCTCCCTGAGAGCGCTGGTGCACTCCCTGACAGGCTGCGCTCCCTGCTTAGGTGACAGGTAGGTGGGGCTGGTAGGAGCACTGGTACTCCCCCGTGAGAGTGCCAGCCGGGGAGTGGGAGCGCCACAGCCACTTCCGGAAGCCAGCAAGTGAGATCAGCCCACTCTCCCCTCCAGTCGCTGACTAGTCGACATGGATGCAGTGCCCTTGCCGCACCTGAGTAAGGTGGCACCAGTCGCCCAGCAGCAGGAGTGTGGCCCCCTGCTGCCTGAACTGGCTGGGAGCAATCTGTAGTTACTTCATCATCTACACTTGCAGTGCTATGGAGTACAAGACTCCTCACAAGCATAGTACCTGTATTTACAAGTACTAACCTGCTATGAAGTGTATTAGTCTGCTACAACCTAATAGCCTTGCATGTGTAGAGGCACAATGCTAATTAGTAAGGTCTCCAGTAAACGTCTCATGTAAACGTGCCCTCTACACTATAAGAATGTAATTTAGTTGATATACTAGTGATGAGTCAGAAGAGTTCCAACAACAATCCTAGAACAGATGGAAATACCCTTTTTATACTCATAAGTTTTCCCTCATCTCAGAGAAATTTCCATTGGCAACCACAGGCCTCTACAGCCCCGTGTTACACAAGCCCCCACAGACATAGTAGAAGGTGTCTATTCTGAATACCCAAAAGTATATTATGTAACAAAGCTCTACCCAAGACAGGTTCCCAGACAAAATTAGGCAAAGTATCTGTTATTCCTGGACTATTTTTTTAACTTCATAGAATCACAGAAAATTAGGGTTGGAAGGGACCTCAGGAGGTCATCTAGTCCAACCCCATGCTCAAAGCAAGACTAGTCCAAACTAGATCATCCAGTCAAAGCTCTGTCTACTCTGGTCTTAAAAACCTCCTAAAATGGAGATTCCACAACCGTGAGTACCTGTTCCAGTGCTTTACTAGCCTCCTAATGAGAAAGCTTTTCCTAATCTCAAACTTCACTTGCTGCAACATGAGACCATTGGTCCTTGCTCTGTCATCTGCCACTACTGATAACAGTTGAGCTCCATCCTTTTTGCAACCCCGCTTCAGGTAGTTAAAGCCTGTTTATTCAATCCCTTCAGTCTTCTCTTCTCCAGACTAAATAAGCCCAGTTCCCCCAAACTCTTCTCCTAAGTCACCTTCCCCAGCCTCCTAACCACTTTTGCTGCCTTGAACTATCTCCAATTTGTCTGTATCCTGTTTGTAGCAGGGGGCTGAAAACTGGACACAGTACTCCAGATGGGGCCTTGGCAGTGCCAAATAGAGGGAAATAATCACTTCCCTCAATCTGCTGGCAACACTCCTGTAAATGCAGATCACTTTGCAGTAAGCCTTCTTCACAACAAGGTCACATTGTTGGCTCGTACTCAGCTTATTGTCCACTGCAACACCCAGGTCCTTTTTTGCAGAGCTGCTGCCCAGCCAGTCAGCCCCCAGACTGTGGCAGTGCATGGAATTGCTCAGTTCTAAGTCCAGGGCTTTGCACTTGTTCTTGTTGAACCTCATGAGATTTCTTTTGGTCCAGTCCTCCAATTTGTTAAGGTCTCTCTGAATCCTACACCTACCCTCCAGTGTATCTACTATACCCCACTCCTCCCCACCCCCAGCTTGGTGTTATCTGCAAGCTTGCTGACAGTACAATCCATCCCACCTTCCAAACTGTAGATGAAAATATTGAACAAAAAACTGGCCTCAGGACCAACCCCTGGGGGTACTCTACTTGATACCAGCTGCCAACCAGACACGGAGTCATTGATTACTACCCTCTGAGCCTGATGACACACTCAGTTTTCTATTCAACTTAAAGTCCATTCATCCAACACATACTTCCTTAGTTTGAGAATGGGAGACCACATCAAAAACCTTGCTAAAAATCAAGGTATATTGCATCCAGCATTCTCCCTACATCCAAAGAACCAATCATCTTGTCAGAGGCAACCAGATTGGTCAGGCATGACTTGCCCTTCATCAATACTTGTTAACTGTCCCTAATCATCTCCTCCTCCTCCAAGTGCTTAGAAATGGGTTCCTTGAGGACCTGCTCCAAGATTTTTCCAGAGACTGAAGTGAGACTGACAGTCTGTAGTTCCCCAGATCCTCCTTCTCATTTTTCTTAAAGACAGGCCCTTTACGATAGTAGCCCTTTTCCAATAGTTCAGGACCTCTCCCAATTACCACAAGTTTTCAAAGATAATGGCTAGCAGCTCTGCAGTCAGTGGCCAACTCCCCCAGCACCCTCGGCGAGTCATGTCCAGCCCCATGGACTTGTACATGTTGAGCTTTTCTAACCAGTACCTAACCCATTCTTTCACCACTGTTGGCTCCTCACCTTCTCCAAACTGCTGCCAGGTGCAGTTGTCTGGGAGCTGACCTTCCCTGTGAGGACCAAGGTGAAAAAGACATTAAGTACTGCAGTCTGTCTCACGTCTTCTGTCACTAGGTTGCCTCCCCCATTCAGTAAGGGATCCACACTTTCCCTCATCCTTTTTTTTTTTGCTGACATGCTTGTAGAGACCCTTCTTGTTACCCTTCATGTCCCTTGCTAGCTGTAACTCCAGTTGTGCTTTGGCCTTCCTGATTTCAACCCTGGTGCCCAAACAATCCTCTTATACTTCTGCCTAGGTGTTTCTCCACGTTTCCACTTCTTGTAAGCTTCCTTTTCGTGTTTTAGCTCATTGAAGAGTGTCCTGCTAAGCCAAGCTGCTCTTCTGCCATACTCGCTAGTCTTCCTGCACATCAGGACAGATTGTCATTGCTCCATCAATAAGGTTTCTTTGAAGTACAACCAGCTTCCCTGGACTCCTCTCCCCCTCACAATGACCTCCCAGGGGATCCTGCCCATCAGTCAAGTGAGTTGAAGTCTGCTTTTCTGAACTCCAGGGTCTTTATTCTGCAGCTCTTCTTCCTTCTTTCCTCAGGATCCTGAGCACAATTATCTTCGTGGTTACTGCTGCCCAAGTTGCCATCCACTAACTACATTCCCCACTAATTCTTTCCTGTTTGTGAGTAGCAGGTCAAGAACAAATGGCCCCTGGTTGGCCTCTCCAACACTTGCTCCAGGAAGTTGCCCCCAACACTCTCCAAATACTTCCTGGGTTGCCTGTGCACTGCTGTATTGCCCTCTGAGCAGACATCAGGTTGACTGAAGTCCCTCATAAGAACCAGGGCCTGTGATCAGAAAAGCCACCAGCTGTTTGAAGGAAGCCTCATCCACCCCATCCTCCTGGTCTGGTGGTCTAAAGTAGACACTCACCATGACATCACCCTTGTTGCTCTCCCCTCTTATCCTAACCCAGAGACTTTCAATGGGCCCATCTTCAGATTCATATTGGGGCTCTGAGCAATCAGAGCTCCTTTACGTAAAGCACAACTCCTCCTCTTCCTCCTTTGCTCCCCTGCCTATCCTTCCTCAAGTTTATACCCATCCATGACAGTGCTCCAGTCATGCGAGTCATCCTACCAATCTATGTTATTCCAATTATGTCATAGTTCTGTGACTGCGCAAGGACTTCCAGTTCCTCCTGCCTGTCTCCACAGGATCTGTGCATTTGTGTACAGACATCTTTAGTAACTGGTGATTGCCCTAGTTTCTCAGGAAGAATGAGAAACCCTCCCTTGTTGCCCCCTTTGGCTTGGGATTTTTTCAGGGCACCCATTTCTCCACTTACTTAAGCTGAAAACAATACTTTGTCTTGTACAAGAGGAATAAATATACAAGACCTGCTACTATGTATTTAGATAATTTGTAATGGTATTTAATATAGCCAGTGTTACTGTGGCGCTATGCAATATAAATTAATGTCTTCAAACACATTTAGAAATAACAGGTAAAATGTACTGCCAAAAATAGCAAACTTACCATCTTTTCCAAATGCTTTTGATTTGCTGGTTAGGAATATGTGGACAGACAGATAATTACCCTCCTCTGAAATCGCTTTTCCTTTTCTCTCCCATCCCATAATATGCTGGGCACTTATTTCACAGCATCTCACCCTCAACTTGAAGGACAGGCCAGTGTCTCTGAAATCTAGCTTGTTAGCTTCCACAAATGCACAGTCAACCAAGGTCAATTCACAAGAAAAAAAAAAAAAATCTAGGGCTCAAAGGAAGTATTCAGAATGGAAATACATGATACAAGGGCTAAAACAGTATGCACTAGGAGACAATATTTCAAAGAACCACTTTCATATATGGAAGAAAAGAAAAAACTAGGGTAAATTTTAATCAGTCTGTTGGACACCAACGCAGACTCTATAGCCTTGGTGACCTGGAGAGTACTTCTATTACTTGATGGGCAGAGTCTGAAATTGGGCTTTTCCCAATTTCCATGGGAAAGTATTTTTCATGTGGGAGGATGTTTCCCCACTCAGCTGAACTCTAGTTTAAAAGTTCTGCCTTGGACAAACCTCCCTCTTCTTCAGAAGAACTTGCTTCCCTATTTTATGACCGGAGCATCGTAGTTTTTTTAAGTGGCCTGGACTGAAATCCAGATATTTATCTTTCCACCTTAAAAAGCTGTATTTGGCACTTTTAAAGCACCCTCCATCAAACTAGCTTAAAGTCTATTACAAGCAATGTATTAAACTTCAGCACATACATTTCCATGGAGTCTAGCATAGAGATTGCGTATACTAAAAACTGGTTCTCTTCTCCAGTATGAGTAAAGCAGCTCCACTGCTGATATTTCGAAAAGGTTCAGATATATAGATGCTGTGGAACAAATTCCAAAGTCATTTTGCCCCATCCTAAGGAATACTCCTCTGTTCATTATTAAGTAAAGATATATATTTTATTCTACAGTGCTTAGGAAAAACAGCAAGGTATTTTTTTCAAAGATCTAGAAGTATTTGGCACACCTGTACATAACCAGCCTTTTCTTATGCTCTCAGCAGAGCTAAATACACATTATGATTTGCCTATATGCTATGTCTACAGGGCTTAAAAATGACATTATTCTCTACTGCATTTCTGCTGCCCACAAAGTTCTGAATTAAACGCACGTCTCTGCTGCCCAGCAAAGCCGGGAGCAATGGCAGAGGCCCTAGAGCAGTGTATCTGTATAGGCAGGAAGAAAAATGATGCACCAATCTACTTGGGTTTCATCATCTGCTATTACACAGTAGATTAAAAAAAAAAAAAAAATGAAAAAACTCAAATTCTGGAGAAATATATGGCAGGGGCATCCCATTCACCAAAAGCAAGAGTGTTTAAAGCCTTCACCCTACTGAACGTCTCCACATTGAATTATTTCACTAAAAAACCAAACAAACAACAAGGAAAAAAAAGTTAAGCTAGTGACACACATTTCATGGTGCAACCCCTCAGCAAACCAGGCACCTGTGCTCTTCCACTGAGTCATGATTTGCTTCCAAGTACAATTTGAGGTTTTGGCTCTGACCTATAAGTGCTTTGTGGTTTAAATGTCAGAGGCTGCTGGCATCAAGTTCTCAGTGAAGGATGTCTACCACAGAAATCACTCTCTCCGTGGTTTTGAGAGACTTGATTTCTCTTGACCTTCAGGTAATGCTTCAAGGCCCATCTATTTGTTTAAGTTTTTTGCCTGGAGAGAGATTGGATATGTTTTAAGTCCAACAGAGATCACACTTAAAACACATTACTCTGGCTACATTAATTTTTAAAACCTGTTCACGCTTTTTTAACAGACTTTTTTTTTTTATCCTGATCTTTCAACCTTATCGTGTTTACATTATTGAGGATATTAAAATTGAGATTTGGGTCAATTTTTTTGACTGGGTCAAATTAAATAATCTTTTCCCAGTTACGTATTTTAAGAAAAACAGTATATTTGTATACATCTGGCTAATATTGACCAATCAGGAAGAGAACTTAGCTCGGACACTGAGAACTTGAGAGACCTGAAGTATTACATTAATGAAGACAAGACTATAGAGGATACTGCTTTTTCACTGATTCCTGAATATTTTGGCTAATAAGATTCCACAGTTCACATATGTAGGATAGTTTTTATGAAGTAACCGAGTGTTTTGCTTTGCTTCAATAAAAACTGTCCTACATATGTGAACTGTGGAATCTTATTAGCCAAAATATTCAGGAATCAGTGAAAAAGCAGAGCTGAAAACAACGAAAGAAATTCATTTAACAACCAGCCCTTCATTCCTGAACAGTCACAACCCTTTCAAGCACCTATAATGTAACTGCTCACATAATTAATTCTGCCTAGCAGCCAGAAACAGCAATAGTGAAACAGCCACAGTTCAGCAGTCCGTGCTTTGCTGTAAGGAGATTTTTCCTGAAGACAGATGCCACCCGGAGGAACAAAACCAGCAAAACAATCCGGTGCCTGACCAGAGGCAATGCACGAAAAGATTAGAACTGCAAGCTCTCTCCCCCTTTGAGATTTGAAGCCTGCATCCTGAGAACAGACCTGCACAGACAACAGAAACAGCAATTTTCAAAACACAAAGGAAGCAGCACCCTGATCATTTTTTTGCTAGCCATATAACTATAGTGCTCCATCAGTGTTGTACAAGAAAAGCAAACCTATACCCTGAAAGCAAAGGCAGATTTGAGCACTACTATTTAACAGCCTTTAGATGCATGCAAGATTATAAAGCCAATACACCCATCTGCCCAACAGCAATAAACCAAAGCTTACTAGGGTTACTACCTAGTAACTATAATTCAAGAGGATTTTCACCACATACTCCCAATTTTGGGAATCATGTGCCATCAGCACAAAGAATGGAAACCTCTGCAGAACAATACCCAATCGGGCCATGTTCATGATGATCCACCTCAGAAGCTCCACATTTAGCCCCCAACACCTAGGCAGCTGCAACAGACAGACATGACCCAATTTCAGTTTCTTTCTACTGATTTAGGATACATATTAATCCTTAAGATGGGGGCATGTGGGTGTACTTAAAATCAAATAACCAATTATTAAATACTTCTCCAAGATAACACCACAGATCTCCCCCTCCTCCCCTGTTCTCAGAATATTAACTAGCATAAGCTATCCCTGAAAGAAGTGGACCTAAGAAAAAAGGACTGTAGGCCTGTTTTCCTCAAACTGGGCACTAGGCCCAAAAACTACATCAGGAGAGTGTAGCTGCACCAGTGCACATACTGACCTCGAGAATGTCTGCTATGTTGAGGCATATAATGTCAGGCAATGCCATGGATCTGGTGGAGCACATTCAAAAACCCTTTGACAGACACCTGTGAAGTCATAATATACTTGCATACAGTAGTAAGAGTTCCCACGTTATCTTTACAGAATAAGGTATGGTGGCAGAAAGAAGTGTTGGTCTTTAAGCAGGACCTGACCTGATCACTCTGGGCTGATTTAGCAAAGACCTATAATAATTTTGAAAAAGCAACTGTACAACTTGTGGGAAAAGAAAATACTTAATGAATGCCTACATCCTTTTGCAGATCTGGCTTTTTGTGCCTCACTTCTCTGTTATGGAGATATAATAACCCCTGTTTTATTTCACAGAGTGTTGCAAGCATAACCTCACATTCTTTTCAATAGATAAGATAAATGCATTGATAGGGGATTACAGCAGGCGGACCACATTTTGTCTGGTTCAAAGCCCAGGAACGAGGAGGCCACTGACCAGTAGCAGAACCAAGGAAGGGTGAGTGGGGCAGCAGCAGCCTGTGGTACCATCCCTAGGAGATAGAGGGAAGGAGATGCACAAAAAAATAGCCGCTGCTATAGCTGACAACTGGCTGTGCCACTATTGCCAGCAGCATGGCAACCAGTGTTGCTACCTAGGGCATGGGATTGCCCTGTAGTACCTCTACCACTAAGAAGCAGCTATGGATGTAGAGCAGGCCTTTAAAACATTCTTTACATTTTAAAGAGAAACAATAAAATCTGAAGCTGAGAAAGCTGATAGAGTTGCCAAATAATTTAAAAGACAATTCAAGACTACTTTAAAAATATGACTTGAAAGCAAGACCAACCATGGACAACAAAGGATACAGTTTCTCTGAGAGAAATGCACAGTGAAAAAACCCAACATTCCTCTTCCTTAAAAGCACAAGTTTCTCTGATAGCAAATATATGATTCTCCAGCCAGATTCAATGGACTTTAGATACACAAACTGAATTAGGGTACAGCAACATACTGTCAGCCACAATGAAAGACTTGGGGAACTTCATATCTGCATAAAGAATGCGACTCAGTCCATCCCACTGACATCTGAAAGTCAAGTGAGGAGTCAGAGGCCTAAGAACCAGAGCTGACAAGGCTAAATTGGAGCTGCTATTATTATGCAACTTTTAGTAGTGGCTAAAGGCTTCAAAGTTGGGGGCTACTGTCCTAGGCACTGTACTGCAGGAAGATGCACTTCCTGCCCCAAAGAACCTAATTTTATCTGTCAAGCACAAGGCAGAAGGGGAAACGGAGGGAAACAAAGTTGAAGAGTTTTATTCAAGGTCACAAAAAGTCAATGGCACAGCTGTTAGCAAAATTCACATCTCCAGTATTCAAATCTAGTGATAAGGTTATTTATTTAATATTCCTGAGGACTCTTGGCACCCAACACAGATACAAGACGTAAGAAATCCTTTGCTCCAGTTGAGGGGGATGGCATACCTAAGAAGGTTGAATTGACAGCATCAGCTTAGATTTGGGGAAGGATGCTGTCCTCCTTTGCTGCAAAAATATCCTAAATTAGTGACTCTTCCACCACTCTTTTACAAGTTATTACTGAGTCCTTGAGACATCACTTGTCATTTTAGCTGTGTTGAGTAATTGGCTAAAATGCTGGTCTTGGTTGACATTGCATGAACAAGGAGTATGATGCAGAAACACTACTTGCACTAGCCTTCTTATATGGGAGTCAAAAGCAAGCATCTTCAATGGGAGTATCTATATGTGTCATTAATGCACAGCAATAAACTCCAGGGTTTATTGCTTCCAGAAAGCCCCCATGTACACCTGACCTGCAGCACGCTGAGTCAGGTGAGAGCAGCCCCGGGCTGGCAGGGCATGCTGGGGAGGAGGGGTCACTCTGCCAGCCCAGGACTGTTCTGACCAGACTCAACATGATGCAGAAGGGCTGGGTAGGGCACAAGGGTACTTCACTGTGGGGCTATCCTGCAGACAGCCCCTGGACTGAAGCACTCTCGTGTCCCAGCCAGCTGGGGCAGCATTTACATATGTGCTGTTGTGTATTTGCAAGTACTACCCTGCTGTGGAATTGATTAGTTCTGTGTGCCCTAACAGGGGTGCAACTGTAGACACCAAGACATTTACTGAGAAACTAATTAGTTAGCTCTGCAGTAAACATCTTGTGTAGATGCACCCAGTGACTGACAATCCATGACAGTAGTGACACATGTCAAGCATTCAATAATTATGCTCTACTCTATGGTATTTTCTATTTGAAAACTAGATGAATCCCAGGTTAAGTCCAGAACTCTAGCTTCCAAAGGTGTGGAATTGTTTTGTTTTTTTTAATAAGTGTGCAATATATTGCTTATACCAAAGCACTGGTTAGTCATGACTGATAGTTATTTTTTAGCAAACATTCTTGGAAACTATACAGATGCTTAAACTTTCTGAATTTTTCAATGTAAGGACAATAAGGACATTATCACTGCGCCAGCCAGTGGAAAAGAAAGCCTCCTAATTGTGAGTACATATAGCATCATCTTCTTGACTGATAAGAGTCTGATCTACTGGATCCATTACTAACATAGCTTTGCCACAAAGCAGCAGGTAAAAATTAAGTGAGACAACTTGATAAATTTCACCCCTACTGTTCTTAATTCTGTGAGCACCTGAAAAACTTCCAAAATTCATGCCAGATTCATGCTGATGCTTGAAGAAAAAAAAAAAGTTGCTAAATGTGGGATTTGCATAAAATAGAGAGGCTGCTATACTTATTGCATTGTTCCTTTTCATATGGAATAATTTAAAAATCTCTGTATTGTAATTTAAATGAAGCTGCTGCAGAACAGAGTCTGCCAATACAGAGTGCAAAAGAATCCAGGAATCTTGCCACAGAATTTATGTTCAGTTTACTAAAAATGCATGGGATCTTGCTTATTATAAGCTGCAGATGAGAGCGCACACAGCTAGAAATCTATATTCACTTCAGTTCAATGGAATTTACCCATTTTAGTGCTCTGCATGATAGCCACTTATACACCTTCAAAGCCACAATGGGGCCCTGATAAAAAGTATCAACAATTTAGAAATACCAGGTGATAGAACAGGACATGTATCCTGAGCCATGCCCCAGAGAACCTCAATTACTGGAATCACCAGAATGCCCTTCAGTTTTTCACATTTCAGAGCTTTAGTAAGTGCATCCCCCACCTCCCAAAAAAAAAGGATGAAGGGTTTCCATCATTAAGATAGAAACTGCTGAAATTGTCCTTTTGAGAAATAAGTCCAATTTTAGCATTGAGGAAGAGGAGGAATGGTAGGCAAGATTTTGTATGGTTATATTCCTCCTCTAGTCAGCCATCCTCACCTTTCAGCACAGGCTAGAAAATCATCAGGAATGAAAGTGGAGAAGCCCTCAATGAGGCAACAAATTACTGTTGCAACACTGCCTAGAGAATATGAGGGTAAGTTCTGAAGAACTAACTCAGAAAATTAGATCCTGTGCTCCTTGGCCTACCTGGACTCTTAGTCTTAGGGAATCTTAACCATCTGATGGTTTGCCTTCTTCTAAAATCTAGATATTGATGACTCAAAAGTGATTTTTGTGGGGAGACACCAGTGGGGGAAAGGCTTTGGAACTTAAAATTCCTAAAGCAGGTCTCAAGCACCATCACATGGCAGATGGGCTGGTAGCAAAGCACATCAAGAACCTGAAACCTGCAAAGTAAGCATATTTATTGCCAATAATGCCATACTAATAAGTTCAGAAAGCATTCTGAATAACACTCTTCCTGAGGAACCATCATGAGTTAGGATTGACAAGCACCCTGAAAGCATTGGCACAGCTACTGCAGAGAGAGAGTGCAGAAAGAGGGGGCTGGAATCAGTTACTTGGTCACACTACACCTCCTATACTGATTTTCTATCAGCACCCATTGCTCCCCTAGTCCTGAAGCCTCATCAGTTCTGTAACTACTGAACGTCCTTGTTTCAAAGAACAGTTGAAGACAGGGTGCTGCTTTACCTTGTGGAGAGACGATCCTTATAAATAACCCTGTCATTTTATGACTTGGATCCTAGTCTTGGTTGTTTCCCTGACTGTTTAAAATATACTAAAAAAGCAGCAGGTGCCAAGACAGAAACTCAAGACCACTGAAAAATACTACTTAAGAATTTCAGTCCATTTTAAATAGAAGTCTCTATTAGCGGGCTCATTAATCTACTTAAGACATAGTGAGTGGAAGATGAAGCCAGAGCAGTATGAACTGAAAAAGGTACATATTTTTAAGCAGAAATAATTACGACAACAATTAAAGTGACAACTGAGAGATCCTTCATTATTTTAAGTAATTAAAGTCAAGGATAGATGTAGTTACCAGGTATGATCTAGGAATTATTATGTGAAATTCAACAGCTTACATTTTGTAGACATCATACTACATCATAAACAGTCCCTTCACAACTTAAAGTGTTAAGGTCTACAAAATAACAGCTTCCTCCAGAGAAAGCCTTATATTGGCCGGAGTATGAAAAAACTCTTGAGGTAAAGGTTGATCAGTGGAGAAGGCTGTGATGCACAGTACTCTGAAAGACAAATATGCTCATCTTTAACAGGAAAAGAAGTGCTCAATAAACACTGTAGGGGCTACATAACATCAGATAATAAAATCCAAGCTTGTAGTTCTTTAAGCTATCAGTTCCTGAGTAATTACTGACCAAACCCAAACCAGTTAAAATGGTGCATGAACACCAGCATAAAAACCACAGTGCAAGAAAAAAGTGAATTAGGAGTTCCAAAGGAGGAAGGGGGTTTGCTCCATAGACAGATTTATGCACAGGCCAGCAGGGCACGGGCCTAGAATCCGTGCAAATCAGGAGCCCACAGATTTTTATTATTTTTTTAATTTTATGTATCCAGGCCAAATTAGCCAAAACTAATTCCAAATCCAGGAGTCCAAAACCATAAGTGGTCCTACTACCAGCAAACATCCTCCACCCACACCTGGGACATCAGATGTTTCCAAAACCTTTGGCAGGCATTTGGCTTGCAGGCCCAAGCACAGAGGCTTGGGGTTTGGATGCCCCCGAGTTTTGTTTCCCCTCAACCATAAGTCCTTTGGAGCAAGCTAGGGAAAAGACTCCCATCTCCATAAATTGGGCTTAAAGCCACTGCACCTTGGTGGGTACTGAAGCATGCCAGAGGAACAGTTCTCCCTTGGTTCTATCTTGTCACAGACACATGGTGTTTCCCCTGCCAGGTTAAGAACAGGCACAATGCTTGATCTGAGCTGACAAGAGGGCAAGAACAGGGACTACACGTAATCTTAGCCTTCAAGGCAAGAGGCATCCCCGCCACCCACCCAGGCACCCCTCCTGCCAGATGCCTGGTTGAGTGCTACTAGGTACATGATAATTATTCTTCAATTTTGACCCATTTCTCATTCAGTCACTGGACAGTGAGCAATATAAAGCAAATAAGAAGACTTATTTGCATGTTTATTTGCATATCATACACCAGAAAGTATGCAAATAAGCCCTCTTCTTATTTACTTTATACTGCTCACTGTAATCGTCAGTGAGTGCCTGAGAACTGGGTCATACACCTCTGCAGCAGCAACACCAGCAGAAGAAAAAGAGAAAGGGTGTTTCCTGCTAGAGTTTAGCTCTTGTGCAGGTAGAAGAATTGCGCAGGGCTCCAAAAAGTCTGAATCTCTCTCTGATTCACCCTTTCGCACTGTAAAAACATAGGTACTTTCATAAAAGCAAAATTAAAATAAAAAGCATCAGAAGTAGTACTGACTGTGATCAGTGAAACATTCCTTATTATTTATGTGGTTAGTAGGCAAAAAAAACCAACAAAAAGTCAATAAGGACCACAGACAAGGCATAAAAACTTGAAAGTGGGTTTTCCCTACCTGGTAAGCTATGAAGTGATAGGCTGCTGCAACATTGCTTAATATCCTGAGCAGACTGACTGAGCAATGCTCTCTGACTGGAGGGATGCACAGCTCACTGAAATACACCTTCCATGAGACAAACTGCTGGCTGTGTTAAGAAACCCGATCATTTTATTTAACTCCATTATAGGCAGTAACATCATTTAGGATAAAATTAAAGAGGCAAAAAAGAAATGGCATTTTGAATTTTGCAATGCTGAATGCAATTCTGGGCACTAGTTTATATTTCTTTTCATGTAAATTATTTTTGTTTAAAAAAAAAAATCCTTGTCTCTCAACATTTAATAAAGTCAATTTATAAATAATTAATCTCCAAAGAAACTTTTTTTTGGATATTAGATGGGTATTTTGGTTTGAAACCAAAATACCCATGTTCATAAACTAGCTTCTTAAACGATAATTTGCAATTGTAAAATTTGTTTTAATTCTGCACTGGCCTAGAATTTCACAGATGAGTGCATAAACTTCAGTGGGTTTTCTAGGTCCTCACTTTTCTGGAAACCCAGACCATTTTTACTCAGGTTCATATTATGGACTTAAAATTCTCGTGTTATACATCAGTTTTGTATTTTTAAGCTATTTTTCCACAGTAAATCCAAAAACAGACAACTGATAAGCAATACAGCAGAAAAATCATGAGATTAAAAAAAGGGAAGAAAGGAAGAAAGAAAAAGAAGAAAAAGATACCAGACAAGAGTTTTATGAGCCATGGTACCACATTAAAGTAACTAACTACACAAATTGCAGGCAAAAACCATTCAGGAAGGAGAAAGGGCAGACTCATGGATTTAACATCTTGTAGTAGATAAAATACATTGCACAGTTCAAGTTTATTCCTGCTTCCTTGGCCTTTTGTTGGAACAAACAGGAAGGAAACTAACTCTTCTTCAGTGAATACAGATGGAGACAGGACTTAAGAGGCACAATGTGCAAGAAAACAGAAAGTAACTGCCCTGCCCTCCTAGTCTTTTCCACCTGGAGTAGACTCTTTGGCCGCGGTTTCTCTCACAGCTGTCTCTTTTCTGGAGGCATTTTACACAGTGTCTAATGCTATCCACCACCATGACTACCCGGGTGCTTTTATGCGGGTGTGAACAATCGGTATGAGAATTACTATAGACATCAAAGACACAAAACATTTACTGAAGGGGGAAAAGGAAGAGAGTGTGAGGTAACGAGGGTCCGACTGTATTTATCTTATGTGCAGAGCATGTGGACAGCAATAGAAACCATGTAGGGAGCAATTTTGGTCAGAGAAAGAACACGGCTGCCTAATGGGGGGCCTTTGTTCTTCAAAAGGGTCTCCTTTTTCCCCTTTTGTGCTTCACTTAATACATGGCATCTGAGCTGCTCTTGAACTTGACAGACAGAGAAGGGGGAGGACAGAGAGAGGGGGAGACAGAAGCACAAAGAAAGGAAAAAGAAAGGACTTCAAAGAGTTTTCCTTTGAAAATTCAGTAGTGCTGCATGTGCTGCTGAAGGTTCCAGACTCAAAAAAGGGGCAGAAAACATCTTATCCCCGGCATGAAATTATAGGAATTATCCCAGTTCCGATTAAGGCAGGAATGAAAAGAAAATACTAATTGGCAGGAATAAAAATAAGGAAATAAAGCATAAGCTGGGAAACAGAATTATTCCCCTTGGTGTGTTTTTCATTTATTTCATCTTTACTATTATTCTCTGTAGATCAAAATATTTATTTATTAAAATGCTACCCCAAAAACATCAGGTTTTCAGAGGTGACCTGGAAGCCATGCAATTTCTACATGGTCCAATCAATCAAATGATTTCCCAGCACAGAAAATTCTCACTTAATCACCAGATCATCAGCATAAAGAGCGCCATCTGGAGGATGAATTCAGGGATGAATATTGCATGTATTTCAAACACTGAATGTTAAAGGTACTGACCAGTTTAATTTTTCACATGGCCTAAGTTTAAAATGAATTAGAGAAATCTAAGAGATGCTGGTCATTGCTGACACTGAGAATTAAACCTATAATATAGCAAGCAACTGAGAAACTGTCAACACAACTTCTAGAGTTCTGTAGTTTAGAAAACTCTGGGCTGAAAGCACATGGGTGATGGTGGCAGCACCAGTCGTCATAATAATTTCTTTTTAAAATCTGTGGCTGCTAAGAATATTCAAGTGCAGTTTTAATGATATTAAAGACTCTGAAATACAGGCCCACACTGGGTCCTCTCACTTCCACAAATTGATAAAAACTGGAAAATGTAGTACAATTCTGCACACTCCCAAACAAAAGTAAAACACAATTTAACACCACTCAGAACACATAGGCCCTCTCTTCTTACATTTTCCATTATCCTTACAATTGGAAAGCCTTTATTAATAACAACATGAGTAAATGAAAATTTAACATATGAGTTTAAAATTAATTTGCATCCTTTCCAGTGGCAGGACACTGACAGTGCCTGTGTATCCGTTTTACTCGTGGCAAGTTAAAGGATGTTATGGAGATTTGAGGCATTATGCTTGGTAGTTGTGCATGAGTGTTGTTCCCCAAATTTTTAAGACTACGCTGGATAAACATTTGTGTAGAATGGCTTAGATCCCGCTTTGAGCAGGTGATTGGACAGAGGAATATGTTTAAGTTTTTGGCCCCCTGGGCCAGATGAATGGCTAAGGGCTGTTTTCCAAGCTGGACTGGGCTCCGCCCCATTCCCCCCGGAATAGGTTTCAGGGCCCTGCACTGCCCCCACCCAAACCCACGTGCCAGGATCAGGCCCTGTATAATCCTGTGCACCCAGCCTAGCACACAGGGCTTCCCAAAGATCTAAGGAGCCCCACAGACTGGATGACTGCCAATGCCAGGGGTTGGATTTGGCCTGCAGGCTAGGGGTTAAGAACCCCTGGACTAGATCTCCCAAAATCCCTTCCAGCCCTACTCTAAGTTTCACGCTCACCGTATACGTCCCAAGCAGTCTCAATTTTAAAACATCAATAATTGCCTAATCCGAGTTCTATTAACACTAAGTACTTTTACTTACATACTGAAAATGCTCATCAATATATCTTGTTGGTCAGAGGTTGCTTATGAAATGTTTAAGCTGTGTTTTTTGTATCCATATTGTCATTAGCCACATGTTCAAGTTGTACAGATAGTGGAATATTTCAGATAAATTAACTTAATCATTTCCATGACTGTAATGTCCATAAATCATTTTTATTATCATTTGTCCTGTTAATTATCCTGTCTGCTATTTGACAGATATAAACTAAGTTAGAATAATAAAATGTTCAACTGTAAAACTTCATGTTATTTCCAGAACATAGGTAAAATACAGATGGGGGAGTGAATCCAAAACCAAATTTCTGTACTTGATACAGAGCAACTATTTTGTTACGATGCTTTTAACACTGCATTACTTTTTTACTTAACATAAGTGATTTCTTTATTTTAACAAAGCTCTTTCAAAAATAGGGCACTAAAACTTTAATACTTTTCACATTTATCATCCTGTATTTTGGGCAAGCTCATTTTTTAAATATACACTATGATATTTACCTCTTTTTAAAAATATGTAGTTTGATGAACCTACCACTGAAAGAAGTTAATTTTATTAAAACCCAAAGGCACAATTAGGCTATGCAAATTATGTAAATATACATGCAAATTTAGATGCTAATTTGAAAAACACTCAGATTCTGGAAAGTTGCCAGTATAGCCCTTGATGTCAGAGTTTGAATGTTCCTGCTCTATGGGGAGAAAGATTAGCCTGCCCCACAGCCACCACATCTACTTTGGAACCCAGAAAACTAGATATCCATGCTTTCACCCTGGATTCTTAAAAAAAAATTCTTAGTAACTTCTGAAACTAGGAATTCTGATAGCATTTCTTTACACAGCAACAGCAGGGCCATCTCTGGGGGTGAAACTGGAGAGACTGCCCCAGGCCCCCTGCTTTGGGGGGGCCCCCATGAAGCCAGGCAGAGTGTCTACGGCGATTCTGTGCTGCCACCGGCTTCATGTCCCACCACTTGGCACCCTACTACCCCAAAACCGTCGCCTCCAGCCGCCCTGCATCACCCTCCTCTCCACCCCCACTGAATCCACCACCAAATTCCTCACAGCAGGGGGCAGGGCCCCACACAAACTGATTTGCCCAGGGCCCCACACCCTGTTCAGGTTGCCTCTGCACAGCAGGAAAAAAAAATGTTTTATTTGACTTGTAGATCGAATGCAAAATATTTTCTAACCCCAAGACATGACTTCCCTTCAACGAAGCACTTCCATTTACTTTTGGACTTTAAAGCATGCATTTAAAATATACTCAATTACTTTCCAGAAATCAGGCCCCATCTCCTGAAATACATTACAACCTATTATGCTGTCACATCAACATGCTCTGGGGGGCGTGCTGAGGGAGATAGGGGCACAGCTGGTGTTCTCTTCTGTCCTGCCAGTGAGTGGATGTGAAAGACGACACAAGACCTGCAATAGAGAGATCAACCGGTGGCTTCGGGAATGGTGTCTTGAGGCAGGCTTCGGCTTCCTAGACAACGACCCGCACATCCGGACGAGAGACATGCTCGGGTGGGGTGAGCTTTACCCTTTCCCCCAAAGTCAAGCTAGTGTTCTCTTCTAGGTTGGTGGATCTCCTCCGGCGGGCTTTAAACTAGGCTCATCGGAGGACGAGGGCGGAGGAAGCCTTGGACCACTAAACCAAGCGTCACCCACAAGAACAGCCCAGCCTAGACCAACACGAGCAGAACAAATACCCAGGTAAGCACCAGGGGCTCAGGCAGTACTGTGATTAGGGGGCCAGGGCATGCATCTTAAGGAGCCCTCAAATGCCCGTAGTACGGGGAACAAGCAGGAAGAACTTATCCTCCTGCTAGCCAACACCAACCCAAATATAGTGGGGCTCACAGAAACACGGTGGGACCCAATGCATGACTGGGCGGTGAATATCAAAGGCTATAGGCTGTACAGGAGGGATAGGACAGGGAGGAAAGGTGAGGGTGTGGCACTATGTCAAGGAGAAATACACATCCTCAACAAGTAGCACAAGGTCAGAGAACGGGCACACTGAAGTGCTCTGGGTTAGAATACAAGGCACTCGAGGGTAAAGGGACTTAACAGTGGGATTCTACTACAGACCTCCCAACCAAGGGGAACAGCTAGACAGGGAATTCTTAAGTCAGCTCACGGAGGTAGTTAGGTCAAAGAACTTTCCAGACATCTGCTGGGAAGAGCAGTCAGCCAAGTCTGACTGCTCACATAGGTTCCTAGCTGAGATACAGGACCTCCATCTAACCCAGGAGATGCACAGCCCCACCAGGGGAGACACCTTGTTGGATCTGGTCCTGGCCACGGGCGACGACCTGGTGAGGGATCTGTGGGTGCTTGACCATCTAGGTGACAGCAATCACTGCGTGCTGAAATTCACCATCCAGCGCAAGGTGGCAAAGACAGCAGCCCTGGACTTCAGGAGGGCAGACTTCAACAAGGTAAGGAGAATAGTTGGGGAGGTACTGAGGTCCCGGAGGGGAGAGGAATCAGGTGTCCAATAAGAGTGGTCGTTCCTTAAGGAGACGGTCCTCCAAGCCCAAAGAGAGGTAATCCCAACACAGATCAAAGGGGGCAAGAGAGCGCAAAAGCCCCCATGGCTCACCAAAAGCATACAGGAACATCTCCTAGCTAAAAAGGAGGCGTACACCCAATGGAAGGGGGGTCTTTAAGAGGAGGCTAGATGAACACCTTGCTGGGGTCGTTTGACCCCAGTACTCTTTCCTGCCATGGCAGGGGGTCGGACTTGATGATCTGCTCAGGTCCCTTCCGACCCTACCAACTATGAAACAGGAAACCAGCAGGGGATAAAACGGAGATTATTTTCTTCAGCATAAACTTGGTCCAAAGTGGGTGCATCTACACAAGAAACTAATCTAATGTGAAGTAAAGCATCAGTGTCTACATGTGTGCAGCAATTACTGCACAATATATTCGTCTAATGTGCTGTTTTCTAGAAAAAGGGGTGCATTAACTAATGCACGAAAATGCACCTGTAGACAGTGACCAGGACCAAGTTGCTCCTGGTCAGCCTAGGCAATAGGGGGCCACAGGGGGCTAGGAAAGCTGTTCCAGCTCAAGAGGACACTGTCTCCCAGCCATGCGCAGGTTGGGGTCCTGATATCCATGTGGTTGGGAGCTCTGGGCTAAGCCCCATCTCTCTTAACAGCCCAGGACTGGGACCCAGGGGACCCTGGAGCTCTCCCTGGCTGCTGCAGGGGGGCAGAACAGGGCAGGAGCAACCCTGAATTGGGCTGCTCCTGTTGGGGAAAATATTTGCTCTCGACAGAGTTGCATGTGTAGATATGGGCCAAGGAATGCTTTAATGAGCTTGAATTTTCTAAGCAGAAAATTCAGGTGCATTAATCGTACAAACAGGCAGGCCCAGTCAGAGGAAACCCATATTACTTTTAAGTCATATGACTTGTGTAAAAGTTCTTCATGGATCTCTCTACTACAAACAAACACACTGATAGGCTAAATTCAGCAGGTGTGTTCATTGAGATTACATTAAAACAAACAAACAAACCTAGAGAGTAGTTTCCAGAAGTGGTTGTAAATAAAGTAGCTTTCAATCTGTATTTTAAATATTAGGAGTACTTAAGGATTAATTAGTGTTTGTAAAGCTCTTTGATGATTGAAACTGCTATATAAAAATGCTACTATTAGGTAGATATTCTTAAGTATTTTGGAAGGTACTAATTACCAATAATGTATTATTCCACCCAAATTCTGCGATACTTGAAAATGTAAATGCATGTTCCATTACCTTTATTTAACTTTGGCAAAAACTAATCTACCCTGAAAAATAAGTATTTTTTCTACATTTTTTATTTAGACATCAGAAAGAAGATCTGAGGAGCTAGTTAAAAGCAACACTGCTGCACCCTTTATCACTCTCAGCTTTGTATGGAACAGTTAAGTCAAACATCCCTTTTTGTATGCTACCTTCCCCATGCACATGCAACGTAAGAAAAACTACTGTCATTAAAAGCAGAGATT
The DNA here is from genome assembly GCF_001723895.1 of Crocodylus porosus. Taxonomy (NCBI): domain Eukaryota; kingdom Metazoa; phylum Chordata; order Crocodylia; family Crocodylidae; genus Crocodylus; species Crocodylus porosus. The sequence continues at coordinate 12,052,631 of NW_017728906.1, forward strand.
ATTTCCTTATGAACAGATATAACCAACTTCATCCTGGATTAAAAAACGAAATAGAGTAAATACCTAAGGAACAAATATGCTTACAACTGTAATACTACTTAGCTGTTTCTAACAACTGTAATCAAATACCCTATTTTTTAATAGGGCATACTGAAATCTTTTTAGTGTTTATAAAGACATATCTAAAACATCCAAAAATAAAAATGAAAGTTATGACACGCAAATTTGTGTTGTTAGAAAGTACAGTCGTCCTACCTCAAAGGCCAATCATTCTAAACAGTATACGTTGCACAACCACATGCTAAAAATAAAATCAAGACAGCTTAGCTTTATCCAAAAGAATGCATCTTAGGTACTTTGACACGAGTTAGAGCAGTGTGTGCAACTACAGATGGGCTTTAATACACATAAGCTTATTTTAATGAGCATTAACGTGCCACAAAAAACATGCTCTTTAGCAAATGCACATTAATATAGGCTAATGTACACTTTTCTAGTACCTCACAATGGAGGTCACTCACACACACACACACACACACACGCACGGAGCCTGCTTCAACGCACTGGAACTCCAGCATATTGGAGCAGACTCAATTAATCGAATCTACTAGAACATGTAACTTGATGTGCTCTGGCAGCCTCACGCGTCATGTGCAGTGGTGCAGCATGCCTCTGTGCTGAGAAAATGGCAGTGGTGTGCTCTTAACTAAAACACATTCAATGTGTTAGTTCAAAGCGCACCACCGCCATTCTCTCAGTGCAGATTTGTACTGTGCCACTGCACTGATGCATGTGTTCCCAACACGGTGCCAGGTGCTTTTTATTAGTGTGGCTTGCTAATTAAAAGTGCCCAGCGCTGTGTCGGGACACATGTAAAAATGCCAGAAGATACTAAATGTAATGTACATTAACTAAAGTGCATTAATAAATGTGTAGATACACCCACTGTATACTAGATAACCAGGTTCCAACCCTGATGATATGAAGTGCTTTGACATGGTCAAAGAAAAAGAAAAAAAGATTATTTTGGTAAATATGTCCCAAACTGTTTCAACATGTGTGTACACAAGTACATATGTTGAACAAGAACTATTCAGACAATAAGCATCACTGGATGCTGGGGGAAAGGATCTTTATGAAGTCATACACTATATCTGGCACTGTCATCCATGAATGGTTCAAAAGGGCGACCCAGAAAAAGTGTACTGGACTAATTCAGTCATCAGACCACTGAAAGGGCAAGTTCACTGGTGCAAGACCCTGGTCATGTAGGAACAGGTACAATATTCTTGAGATTAAAAACAAATGTTTTTTTACCCATTTATTTGATAAGTAGAATTTATTGACCAAGCACCTAGCTTTAATTCAAAAAGGAAGCATGTAAATTGCATGGATAAGTTTTATACCCAGTGTTCCTCACTCTCTGCTTTCTGCCACCCCTCACCTCTCCACTTCAAAACTTTCTATGCTGACAGTCACTGCTTAGCCTACACACTATGTGAAACTATTTTTTATGCTTAAAGATGTACTGGTGTGCAATCTCTAGGAGGGGTCTCTGTTTAAGTGTTGCCATGATACACAAAATTTAAACATGTGGGGGAAATGATGGCTACCTCAGGGCCAGAGCTTCATACCGGACATGCAGGATGAAATGGAAGAAAATAAGTCAGAATGGAGAATAAAACCAACTAAATAAAAAAAAGGGAGGAACAGTGGGTGGGACCCATAATAACAGCTTCCACTTTGAATGGATACCCTATTTATCAGTTACCACCCCTACAGGATGACTTTAATTTTAAGACAAGACCCCAATAATTAGATTCTATACATGGAAAATTAAAAGTGTTATAACAATGTCTAGTTATTAGAGGGTTGTCTTAAATTCATTCCTCTCCCCACCCCTCTTGCTGCAGAGGCAGCGGGGGGGGGAACGCAGGAGAAAGGGCTAACCCCTGCCCCTAGCCCCACCCTTTTGCCCCCCTTAGAGCCTACACCCTTGTTGCCAATCCCCCCACATTACCACTTGTGCCCCCTACCACCTGCCCCTCAACCTGAACCCCAGTTTCATATTGCCACATGCCCTGACCACCTGATTTCCAACCTGCACTGATACCCAAACCATGCTGCTGGCCTTGCTGCTCCAGGCCACTAGGTAAGACTGCTAGGGCCACCACCAGTGCTGGCCCCATCCTTCAGCTCTCCCTGGCTGAAGAGCCAGGAGGAGGTGGGCAAGGACATTGCCCATTACAGGACAATTTGTCTCACAATGAAGGACACATGCAGGGGTGTATGCTGCAGGAATCTGTGCTGCATGTCTGGATGAGGCCAATAGCTGTAAATCAGCAAAAAGTGATTTAGAATTTATGATACCAGCTTGGATCCTGCCCCTCTCTCAGATTCTGGTGGAGAACCAAATCATAAGTTTATTCTTTCTGACTGTTTCCCCTTCCTCTCTCTCTGCACCCCTGCTACTGTTTTATCTATCTGTGGAACAGAGCCTGCGGAAACAGAAGATTCTGGAGAAGCAGCAATGCTATATCTTACAACACAACAAAATGAAGTATGTTTAAATGCTTTTCCGATTACCTCACTTATAAGGACTATGGAGTTTAACCATTTTAACTCAACTCGCATCAAACGGTGCTTAAAAGGTTTGACTTTTTTGGATTCATTTCCTTGATCAACTGAAGACTATCAGTTAATACTATACTTCACTTACTTCTGCCAGTGATATTTGCCAAGACGGAAACCAAGTCAAAAAGCTTTAAAATTGTTGGAGAGGAAATCACAAAGACAAAAAAGGGAGGGGGACTATTGCATCTTTTGACAAAGCCATCCTAGTTACAAACCACATCAACACAAGCTTTGGCAGAACAGCAGCCCTGAAGCCTATGAACGAGCATGTTATATTCTGCAAAGCCTTTCTAACAACAGTTTAAAGGAATTAGTATATCGAAAACAAAACCTAGTGAAATGGTACGCAGAATACTACATACAATTATATGTACAAACAATAGGTATATGCACAGACTAGTTGTTGGTTGTCTTGACAAATTACATTATACAGTTTCTGAAGGAATAATTGGGGGACAGAGGGAAAACAACTTCTGTTTTTCCAACAGATGTAAAGGAAAAAGAAGCATGATGAATACTACAGCAGAGGAAATACCTCTTCTGTTCACTACTGCAATTCCTACAACAAGGCCTCCTGCACCACTTGCTAACATTTGTTTCAGCAAAGGCTTTACTCATACCTTTCTGGATTGTCCTGCTTCATTTTACACTGTACTGAAACTACAGTGCTGAATTTATTTTCTGACATCACATTTACTTATAGCAATGGACTGTGATGTCACAAATACATGATTATAGCTTCATGAAAGCAACAGCTGTGAATCCTCAGACCTCAGAAAGTAGCAGGCCAACCTTGTAAGAGTTTTCCATAATCCCTCCTGGGATCTGATTACTTTTGGCAGTACACTATAGTGACTTCTCATTCAACCAACCCTATACATCAGGAGGCAACCCTGATTGGTTTATATTGCAGTGTGACTTTCCTTTAACAATATCTATCTTTTAGATCAAGTAGCAGCAGCAGCATTTGTGCACTGCCTTATTCTGACCCAGAAATGAATCAGAGAAGACAGCAGCTGAAAATCCTAAATAAGATTTCTTTGTTAGTTCCTACCCCTGTTAGTTGCTACCCCTGCTGAGAATTTTTTCGATCAGTGCTGGATTTCAATATCTGAGATACTCAAACAATCTCTCTCTCTCTCTCCTCCTCCCTGTCTATCTCTCTCTCACTCTCCCACCCTCTCTCCTTCCCTCTCTCCTTTTAGTACTAACCAAATATTACAATGGCAGTCAAACCACTGAACCTGAAGAGCTGGTACAATGAAAGACTAAATATGCTGCTAAAAAGGTTCCTGCTGCCTGAACAATGTTCTGTGAAAAACCATAAACTGAATACTATATTATGCAACATGGACAGGAGATTTTTGTGATTCTACACCTTTTTAAAGATGGTGTTTACTAGGTTGAATTTTCTATTTTTTTCAACAGGGCAAGTAAAGAGATGGTATCAAGTGGCTCCAAAGACCTAGGTGGGCAGCTCCACACCTGGGGCAGCCGTGATGTCCATGCAGCACTGTGGTCACAGCTATTTTTGCACCTCTCCTCTGAACAAAAAGTGGTACCCAGAGTTGCTGTCCTGGTCTCCCCCATCAGTTATGCTACTGAGTAGACATATATCAGCTAAGAAAAAAATCAGTGACTTCATAGAGTTATACCAGGGATAGATGTAGTCAAGTTTGCCTACATTAATTACTCAAAAATATGAAAACAATCCTTGTACCATTACCACACACCTTGTCTACAGTACCTTTCACATAATGATTTTAAGGGAATTACAAATGCATCAACAGCCCTGTAATGTAGGGAATTTGTTATTATTTTTACATTCACTCACACACACACACACACACACCCCTTCCCCAGCTAAACTGGAAGTGCAAGCACAAAGTGGGGAACGGGGAGGCATTCTTATTCTTCCTGAGAAAGTAGGGCAATTGGCTAGTTACCTCAAGTGTCTGTACACAAATGCACAGAGACTGGGAAACAAGCAGGAAGAACTGAAAGTCCTCGCACAGTCACAGAACTATAATAAGAGTGGGCAATTATTTTCAGGCGGAGGACCAATTACCAAGTTTCGGCAAGGTGTCGAGGACCACAAGGGCAGTCCCACCCCTTGACGGGTGCCCTACCCCCTGGTTGCCATCTTGGGACCTGAAGTCCTGCCCCCTAACCTCTGCCATCAGAAGTTCCTTCCCTTGCCCCCAAGAAGTACTCCTTTCAGCAAAGGGATTTGCCATCTCGGAACTAGAAAAATACCAAATTATATTCTAGAAATCATACATCTACTACAACTTTCATTAATTTGATTTCAAAAAATATTTTTGCCTCGATTAAATGTGTTAGTGTAGCATAAACAGAGGTGATTGTATAATAGCTTAAAATGAAGCCTTGCTTTTGTATATTGTGGGGGTGTTTGGGTGGCGTGAGGGAGCACGTGGGTATGTGTATGGATATGTGAGGTATGGTGCTGGTGGGGGCAGGATGGCTGGGGAGGGGAAGGGTTTGCCCACAGTCCCCCACAGCAGGCAGAGCCCCTGCTCCTAGCCCGGGCTCCTGCTGCTCCTGGCCCTGGGTCATCAGTGCAGGCCATACGCTCACACCTGCCACCACTTCCCCATCTGCCATCGCTGCCCTTCTCCTGCCACTTCCCAACCCCCTCCCACTCACCACTCTGGCACCACATCCCAACTGCATGGCTGAGCCTGCAGGACACGGCAGGAGCTGGCCTGCACCAGCCGGCACTGCACAAAGCCAGTCAAGTATTGAGGGGACCGGGCCAGCTCCTGCTGCGCCCTGTGGTCCCAGCGCTGCAGCCGGGAACCAAGTGGTGCTGGAGTGGTGGGCAGGGGGGCAGAGAGGAGCCTCAGGCAGGAAAGCAGAGAAATGGATATAGCAGGTGGGGCAGGATGGCAGTGAGTGGGCAGGCAGGAGCACAGCAACAGGTGGGCAGGAGCACAAGGTCTGTGCTGGTGCCTCAGGGCCAGCACCAGTGGCGGCCCACAGTGGGGCAGCAGGAGCACGGGGTTCAGGCCGACAGGGACTCTGGAGCCGGGCTGAGCTGCGTCAGCAGGGAGAGGAGGAAGCCAGTCCGGCTCCATAGAGGCAGCCAAGGCTTCTGGCTGAAGGTGGGGTGGGGTGGGCGAGCTTTGCTGCTGTGGCTGCTGGGTCCTGCTGCCAGCTCCTCCTGGATCCTATTGCCACTGGCTCTTGTCATCTTTGACAGGCAACCACATGTATATGTTAAGCCACAGTGGGGTCAAAACTGCAGCATGCTATCCCCTGCTGAGGCCACGAAGCCTGCCAAGTTTCAAGGAGATAAGTACAGGGGTTTGGGGAAACTGCACCTCAAGATGCAGACAAGCAAACCTCGTGACATGGGTGACACTGTGTGTTAAGGCGTAGCAGGGTGAAAGCTGCAGGGATGGTAGCCCCTGCTGCAGCCAAAAAGCCTGCCAGCTGTTGAAGAGATCAGTGCAGGGGGGTTCTGGGGCCTTGCACCCCTAGCTGCTGACAGACAAAACTCATGACATGGGTGCTTGTGCAACTGACTGTCTCTGCCTTGGGGCAGTTGACTGCCTGTATTGAGTATTTCCTCTCCTTAGTCATGGTTTTGTAGGTGTTACTTCATGCTCGTTAAGTCATTATGTAGTAGCTAGGTCCTGTGCATTGAGCTGGTCCCAGTGTGACTCATGTTTAATTGGTAACTGGTAACACAATAGTATAGCAGCCAGGCCTGCAGCAGTTGTTGTTGTTCCCACCCACCTCCCACTTCCCCCAAGACAGACACAGTTGCACAAGCACCCATGTCATGAGTTTTGCTTGTCCGCAGCTTGAGGTGCAGTTCCCAAAACCCCTGCACTTATCTCCTTGAAACTTGGCAGGCTTTGTGGCCCCAGCAGGAGCTACTATGCCTGCAGTTTTAACCCTGTTGTGTCTTAACACACACAGGATCATCTGTGTCACAAGTTTTACCTGTCAGCAGCTTGAGGTGCAGTTGCCCCCAAGCACCTTGCACCTATCTCCTTGAAACATGGCAGGCTTTGTGGCCTCAGAAGGGGCTAGCATCCCTGCAGTTTTGATCCCGCTGTGGCTTAACATATACATGTGACATGAGTTTTGCTCTCAGGATTTCAGGGTGCAGTTTCTCCGAACTCCCCTGCACCTATCTTCTTGAAACTTGGCTTGAATCATGCCCTCAGAAGGGGTTACCATTTCTGCAAGTTTAATCCAAATCTGGACAAAAATGACAAAGTTATATGTTTCAACCTTCCCTGTTATATCCTATGGGCGAAATGTCGAAACAGCAAAACGCTGATAGAATGAAACGGAACAGACATATTGACTCGAAACAAAAGTCAAAATGAAACACTGTTCTGTCGAAATGAAATGCTGCCGTTTTGCACAGCCCTAATAACCGGCTCTGTGGACATGGGGAAAGCAGTGAACGTAGTATACCTTGACTTTAGCAAGGCTTTTGATACGCTCTCCCACAGCATTCTTGCAAGTAAACTGAGGAAGTATGGGTTGGATGAATGGACTGCAAGGTGGACAGAAAGCTGGCTGGACAGTCCGGCTTAATCTGTAGTAATCAATGGCTTAATGTCTAGCTGGCAGCCGTTATCAAGTGGAGTGCCCCAGGGGTCAGTCGTGTGGCCAGTTTTGTTCAATAGTTTTATTAATCATCTGGAAGATAGGATAGAGTGCACCCTCAGCAAGTTTGCAAACCAAGCTGGAAGGTGTAGTAGATATGTTGGAGAGTAGGACTAGGGTTCAGACCAACCTAGACAAATTGGAGGGTTGGGCCAAAAGAAATCTCATGAAGTTCAACACGGACTAATGCAAAGCCTTGGACATAGAACGGAGCAACCCTACGCACTGGTATAGGTTGGGGACAGGCTGGCTGGGCAGCAGCTCTGCAGAAAAGGACCTGGATGTTATAGTGGACAATAGGATGGATAAGAGTCAGCAGTGTGTCTTTGTTCCCAAGAAGGTCAACAGCATACTGGGCTGCATTAGTAGAAGCATTGCCAGCAGATTGAACAGATTATTCTACTCTGTTCTGTACTGCTGAGGCCACATCTGAAGTACTGTGTCCAGTTTTGGGCCCCCCACTATAGAAAAGTTGTGGACGTGTTGAAGAAAGTCCAGTAGAGGGCAATGAAAATGGTTTGGAGGCTGGGGTGCATAACTTATGAGGAGAGGCTGAGGGAACCGAGACACTTCCCTTCCAAATCTTGCATAGCCTCTGAACACCACCAAATTAGAGCGTCATTTCATTAAATCACGGAATTATTAGTTCCAAATATCTTTTTCACCAGTTCTTATATGGAGATAGTTAAAAAATACACATTAGGAGGATGCTCTGATATAACACTTAAGAGCTTTTCCATTTTCTTTTTAACATGAATTCACCTACAGAAGGAAGAATGCATGAAAGTCTCCCAAAATTCTGAGGTAGCTTTTGTTTTTAAAACAGCATTTAGAATGCATTTTTTTGGAGCCCTATGTGACATAAAATGAAGGAAAAACAGGTTTAAAGAGTCTTAAAAATAGCAATTAACTATTGCCTGGCTTGGAAGATTTTTGTTGGAGGATTCATTTACAGTACAAGGTTTGGAGGATTTTTCTTATTTTGTTCCAGAAAAAAAAAATTACCTTGCTTCTCACAAACAAAGCCATCTAGAACAACTCCCTTTTATATTTAGATTTTCAAAATTCTGAGAATTCATCTGTAGTTCTTAAGCATGGGTTTTTCCCATTTATGAATCAGAAACTGGAGTAAGGATGCGGCTGTTAAAGTTTGGATAGATCTGTAAGTCACTAAACAGATCCCAATGACCAGGGTGGGAATTAAGTCACCTCTAGTTCCTTAGGTTTTTTTTACTTTCTTTTGTTTGTATATTTTTAAAAGTATTTCTCCTTCTACAATGAGTAACTAATTTAAACTAAAATGCAGCAACTTAAAGAGATTATGTAGAACACTGTGACCCATGTCAAATTGGCTCTGTTGTTAAAGGGGATCAGTAGCAATGTAATATATTAATTTTTTAAAGATTTTAGAACAGTTTGTCTCAAATGTCAAAAATATTGATGGCTCTGTCGGAAGAAGAGGAATTAACCAAGCGCCAAGTAATATTTTTTAATCTTGAATTTTAATTAGCTAATATAGAATCTTATTACTGGGGGAATGTGGTAGAATGAAGAACTATGGGAGATAATGTCTGGTCTTTTGAAAAATAAAAAAACAAAACAGGTAATTCCTTTCCTTTTGCTTAAAAAGTATCTTCCACTTAAAGCATCGTTTTTGGAGAACAAGCTAGGATACAAAACTCCACACCTTGATACTTTTTGAAGAGAAGATTCCTGGGTCTGCCAAGACAGACATTTAAAAAAGGAAAAAAAGAAACCTTTACTACTTCTGCCCAGAAAATGGACAGGAGAACAAGTAAAATTGATCATCTTCCAGACTTCTGTTTAACACCACCAGACTACACAAGCACTGCATCCAGTGTCAGAGTGCCTTGGAGAAGTGGGCAAAACTCACTTGACCTCTGAAATTATTAGCTTTTGATCTCAACCTTCAATCAGTAAGAGGAACATCACCTCCTCCAACCACGGCATTGAAGTTGAAGTTGAAAAGTGGTAGAAAAGAATAATTTTGTATTATATTTTAGTGATATATTTCAGGGATAATTTCACTGCTCTAAAATGTACTGGATACAGGTTGGTCCTGTTTTGATAGTATTAGAGTGAGGATGAATTTGGGACAATTTTCTCCCAGAGAGAAAAAAGGTCTAATGTCTGAGTAAAACCACATGAATACTGCAGTGATACAACTGAGTTAGGATGCTGTGACACTTTGTGGAAATCAGTACTAGAAATACAGACTAGCTGGTGACAGACAGAGCAGTGAGATAGGAAAGACAGCTTTGTAAAAAAAGAGAAGCGGAGGAAGAAAAACAGGCTGGCCAGTCAACTCTAGCATTCACATGCCAAATGAGCCAGAGGCAAGGTACATTCAGCAGATAGGATCCTCAGGCTACCCTAATGGGATGGTAAAAAATCTGGAATTCCTAGCAGTTGTGGGAATGCCAAATAAAGTTCCCATCTTCCAAGGTCTTCATGTAAAGAGCAGAGAGCCTGAATCTATATTGTGATATAGCTTTAAACTAGGAGTTGAGTCCAATGCTGAAGCAGCCAAGCAACAAGAGTTAAATTTGACATGGAAATGAAGTCTAAGCTGCTTCCATTGCTGTGAACTGGATCAGTCTTACCCAACCACAGTATCTAAATTACTAGGTGATGAGAAAGCAGCTGTTATTTCTTAAGTTTAAGGGGAGGAAAGCAGTTTACCTTTCACCAAGCCACAAGTTTTTAAACATTATTCATTTTTCCTTTATGAACTCAGTACTGGCAACAGGATTTTGCCTCCTGTCTCACTGCTCCCTGTCCCCAAATATTCTCTGCTCTTTTAAAGGAGTAATATTTCTTGGCGGATGAATAAAGCAAGAATTTCTGGTTTAATTTTTTACTTAAAGCAAGAAGGTTTAATTAACCTCATGTTTTCGTGCTTTAGTTTTCCCTCATTCCATGTGTAGAAACAGTTGCTTTTTCACATGTTGTGAAAGACTCAGCATGAGAAGCAATAGGGGGGAAAGTAGTAAAAGGAAAATATTGTGTACATTCACATTTCATTCAAATTAACATTTATTTCAAATAATTCCTTGGCTAGTTAAGCAATATGAAGAAAAAATATTATGGGTCTATGATAGGATCTAACTTGTCTTGAGCATCTTGTGCTCATTGTATGGTTTTACTTGTAGAATTTAATTTCACTTAGGCTTTTTAAATTTATCTTTTCAAACATTAACACCAACTTTCGCTAAGGCCCAATAACGTAAAATGAAGGTCAGACTTTGAAACAATATTAAAGTGAATCAGAGAAACAATGTCACAACTACAGTGGATTGAGGTGCACACAGCAAGTCAGGAGCAGTCCTTAAAAAGTTAAAACTAAGAATTCCTGTGATACAGGAAAAAAAATTAAGGGTGAGAAGGAAAACAAAGAAGTGTTAGCCTCCTTTGCACAGGCAAAAAACCCCAAAGAAGGTCACAACCTCCCTCCTTTTCCTTAGCTGATCACCTTTAAAATTATAAAATACTCAGTATGATCAAAAGGCACAAGAATCTTGAAATTCAGTCATTTTTGTGTGAAATGTCTACAGAATGTTTTCAAACCAATTTGAAAGTTTCCTCATCATGAGAAAATTCCAATCATACAAGTGAATACAGCAACAGAAATCACTGACACCTGGATTAACTGTTTGCCAATGCTGGAGGAGGAGGAGAATTCATTAACTCTTACACTGAAAAGGGGAGCAAGGGAAAAAGTTACGTCCACACATCCAATTGAGTGAAAGTTATGAAAAGAAAATATATTTGTAATTACATCCATGGCACAATAGACTAGCCTACAAACATCCACAGCTGTTAATTTTCCTAGAAAAAAAACCTACAAGGCCTAGACAGTACACATGAATGTTAACATGTCAAGTACACTAGTATCCAAAGAAAGCACAACCAGCTATTTTAGGATAGCTAGTAACAGTTTGCTTCCAATGAGTAAAGGACTGTCAGAAGAGGCAAACATGACAGCTACACCAGAATCAAGTAAGTCACGCTGGTGTGAGACTATACAGCATGCAAAGCCCACCTCTGACAATGATCTGTAGATCTTTAGAAATCCACAACTCTTAAGTTGTAGGTCATTTTCTTTTAAAGAGAACATGCTTTCCACAGCATCCTCCTAAATTTGACTGTAAATTATTCTCACCCTCACCTCATACCTAAACTAGAAATTGCGATTTTTGGAAGGGCTGAACAACATAATGGCTGTGTACCAGCTAGTCTCATTGGCAGCCATTACAAATACAGCAATGCCATTTATTAACTAATCCTATTTTTTCTGTCTTCATCTTGCCAATGTATGCGTCATACTGTCTTAGAAAGACAAAAACCACTACAGCAGCCACAAAGCTAAGTGGGACTCTCCAATCTCTAACAAAACCTTTTAGCTAGTCTCATTTAAAGTTATTTTTCCCATTTTCCCTTATTCTTAGAACTACAACAGAATGTCCCCATACCTCTTCCTTTGTAAAATTTCATCCCTAGACATCTTCTTTAAAGAAATATATATCCCAATCATCAATGCTGAGGAACCACAACCAGAGAAGCCTTTCCCCTTGAGTGTCTAAGCTTTAATCAATTTGGATATGAAACTGCACTATTCACAGAATGATACATTAGGTATAGGCTCTTTCAGTTCCTTTCTAGCTGATTCTTTATTTCTTCTAATGCAGTACAGAAGCTAGAATTTATGCCCACTGTTCAAATATGGTATGGTTTACCAATTTTTTTTTTTTTTTTTTTAAACTTTTACAGAATTATTTTACTTTTTAAAAGAGAAAAAAACCTTGGGAACATTTGTGTGGAAAAACACTTCGCACAATCTTTACCTATGGCTTACATTTATTCTTTTAAATACTTCTGGTCTTTGGAGAGCCCTAATTATCCAAAACCCACTTACACAGTAACCTTCCTCACGCAAACAGGGTGCATGCCAACTTCCCATGATTTATATTCAAAAGAAATAACATGCTCTCTCTAGGGTGCACTGATATATTGGTTAGCTATTGAATCAGCACCAATAAAAGGATAAGTGATGTTACTGGCTATCCGCTTTTTTTTGGTTGTTGTAGCTAACAATTAGAGCCCGAGGGTCAGAGCACCGTAGCGACCGTAGTTTGGTTTCCACACCCTGCCACCAGCCCATGATCACAGCAGATCACAGGTCTGGCATGCGATGAGAGAGGTAGAAGGTACCAGGGAACACAGGGACTGTTACCAACTCTTGCTGTTGCTGTCATGGCAATGCCATGCACAGCCGAGACACAAGTGCCCAGGCTGCCACAGAGAAGTTAGGCTGTGCACTGGTGGGATAAGACATTATTGCAAAGGATATTCCATTCTACTAGGCACCTTTGCAAAAGCAGTGCATCTCCAGCAGCCATTGGAGGTCAGCTGCATGGGGCCCACCGGCACTGAGGAAGCAACATGCTCTGGGGTGCCAAACAAGCCCAGTGCTGACGAGGGGCTGCCCTGCCTGCCTGGGATGGCAGCACAGGCTGTGAGCGGAGCAAGCAGAAGCTGTGGAGCATAGCGGGCAACATATGTGGGATTAAGGTGGTGGTGATGGTGATTGATGTGTGCACACACGTGTGTGCAATAAATGCAAAACAGTTTATGTTGGTAGTTTAAAATGCCTTGCACACTATTACTAAAGATCAGTTACGGGATTGGTGTCAGTTGATTTCATAGACACTAGGGCTGGAAGGGACCTCGGGAGATCATCGAGTCCAGCCCCCTGCCCAAAGGGCAGGAAGTCAGCTGGGGTCATAGGATCCC
>NW_017728906.1:12065739-12084147 GCF_001723895.1 Crocodylus porosus
CTTTCCTTCACATAGAGAGCTACACCCCCGCCCCTTTTGTCAACACGATCCCTCCTGTATAGGGTATAGCTCTCTATACCCGTGGTCCAGTCATAGGTGGAGTCCCACCAGGTCTCCGTTATCCCAATGACATCATATTTCTTTGCACTGAGCATACATTTGGCTAATCATTGGCTATCGGTATTAGCCAAGAAAAATCTTTACTGGTACATCCCTACCCTCTGCCCTTTCTACTCGAATATATGGGGTCTTCAAACATGGGTCTCTATTTTCTCTTTAATATTATATCAGGGGAACTTACTTTTCTCCTATTGTGCAGTGAAGCAGAATAATATGCCCTACAAACCAGAAAACTTTCCATCCTAAATTCCAATTGGAACTGATGATAAACCAGTGTTTCACTTTGGACCATTTCATACCAATTGAAGAAAGGCCAGCTCTATCCACCAATGAGTTAAGGAAAAGATATTACTGATTTCTCTCACAAAATTCACTCTTCCATCCCATGGAAATCTGGAAATGCAACAATGTTGTTTTATTGTTAAAATAGATGCATCAATTTATAGAAAAGTCAAGGAGAGTGTAGCAATTTTAGTCTAATGGTTATTGCTGAAACATGTGTGATCATCTATTATCGATTCATGCAATAGCAAGATTGCAAGCAGTGTCAGTAGGGAAAGTCTCTATGAAGTATTCTCATGTGATGAGGACACTGACAGGGAACAATAAAAGATTAAAAGTAATATGTTGTACTGCATAGACAGCTAAATTCAAAGCGTGTCAAAAGAGTGTTCTGGCAGCAAGACATTGTAAAACAAGTAAGTGTCAATTACATTGTTTGCCACACCAGGAAAAAAGAGTAATTCTTTATTTTCACTGCATTGCTAACAATTGTGTATGAAATGCCCCATTTCTTCAGCTACCAATTTAATCAACTACTGCACGAGAGAGGGAAGCCTTATCTATTGCTAACATTTTATTACAGGAAGGTTGCCTTGAAGGCTGCAGAAACAAAGTATTGATTTCTATAGAATTTAAGCTTTACTTTTTTAAATATTCAGTTTCTAACCATTAATGCATTATGAAAATAATTATTTGAATGTAAAGTAAACAGAAAGAACTACGAAACTATGTGACAAGAACTATGATCTGACTGGTATCTCTGAGACCTTCTATGGTAACTCTTATGACTGGAAGCATAGCCCTCAGTGTTGATATTAATTTCAGAAGAACAGTTTCAAGAAGAGTGGTGGTGTCACTTTGTACACCCAAAATATATATACTCATTCCCTGGTTCAGGTGGAAGACAACAGCAGATCAGAAAGTGTTTGGGTAAAGATAGAAGGTGGAAGATACAGCACCAATATAAAGGTAAGGATTTATTACAAGTCACCAAGTTAGGAAGAAGAGATGAGGCACTTTTCATGCTGATGACCAAACTATTCAAAAGCTATGAGATTGTATTGATGGGAGAAATCAGTTTTCCAGATATCTGCTGAAAGAACAACATAACTAAACAAAATGTTGTGCAAGTTGAGCATACAACTAGGGGAAGGGGATCATCATTTTGTCCAAAACAATGTGGGGGAGCAGAGAGGGGGAAGTGAGAATGATGTGATACAACTCAAAAGATGGGAAAAGCATGATGTCAGGAAAACTAAGAAGCTAGGTTTCAGACAGGTGGATTTCAACCAACTCAAGGAGATAATGGACGTGATGCCATGCAAAGAAGACTGAAAGATAAAGATGGCCTGGAGTGCTAGAAGTACTAGGGGTGAGAGGGGAGGAAGAAAACAGGTAACAGGAGGCAAAGGGTGGTGAGGAGGTAAAGGATTGGAGTCAGGCTGCTTGACTCCCCTCCCCCCCCCAACAGTAGCAATAGGGGGGGAATCAAAATTTAAGATGACACTGCAGTAATCAGATTCTATACATGGAGAATTATAACAAATTTATGGATTTTCCTTGTATAAAACACAATTATTGCGGTGGTAGTCTTAAATTTGAAATCATCCTGGATCTGGCTAAATGTATTTATAAAGTTGTGGGAGATGGATGAGATACCAGAGGACAGTGAAAAGGCCAGTGTAGTGCCCCCCCTCCCCTTTTTTCTAATGTAACCCATGCCAGCACACCAAGGCCAGGTTATGTGCCAGATTTGGGGTCCTCAGGGTGCCAGTAGCCCTGGAAGCCCCTCAGGCAGACTACTGACTGAGCTGTCCTGTAAAGTATGCCCCTCACCATCCAGGAATTAGCTCTGAGCCCAATGAACATGTTATTCTTTATTATATACCAATTTATATACAGAAAAAATAAACAAAAAAAATATAACAATAGTCAATAACAAAACTAACGATTTAGAATAAATTTTGAACTACAACATTAGGTGGATAATTCCAGCACACTGGATGTTCCTACTTGCGTTAAAACAACTTAAATAACTAAATTCACCTCATTATAACCCTTTAAAACATAGTCCCCGTCCCCCAAACTTAACCCAATTGATTTCCTTCTAGTCACAATCCCTTCCCATAACAATAAATAGAGAATAATAATTAATTAATTAATTGATTGATTGATAAATAAATATTAAAAACAACCAACCAACCAACTATAACTATGATCCACCACTAGATGGCAGAGGTGAGGCTTCTGTTGTGGGGTTGGGGAGAAGAGAGATGGTCTCCTTTAACCATTCCTGGTAACACAGCAAAACAGATTCTGAGCAGCTGATGCAGGTAATAAGCTCCCTATTGTTTCCTTATTTAACAGATTGTTCTCTTAAGCAATTTCCTTACGAAAATACACTTACTGTAAACACTAGTGATTAGGTGTCCCCACACACACTCATCCTGGTTTTTCTCTCAGCCCACTGCCTCTCCTAGCACAACAACCTGCAGACAGGGGTTTCCCTCTGCAGGTCTCTGATTCTGTGACTTGAGCCTTCCCAGCTCGGATTTCACCCCAGTGTCTCAGTCAGACCACTCATAGCCCAGTCATTAACCCTTTAAGGTCTCAACTGCTTCTCCCAGCCCCAGCAAGCCTACCAGCCCTGCTTATCAGCCCCTCCCCTCTTCTTCCCTGGCACCTGTGTCCCTGGCTGCCCATCTCTGAACCCAGCTGGGAATCAGCTTGCGTTATCCCATGAGAAGCTATCCCCGGTCCTGATGCCTGCGTCATGGGCAAGTTTTGACTCAGCCTCTCCTGGCTTGGGCTGAGTCTACGCCCCCCCCCTCCAGGGCAGAAGTCTGCTCCTCTCAGCTTCTCTTCTTCTCCCCCACTTTTTTCTCTCCCCCTTTTCCTTCCCTCAGCTTTTATGGCCCAGTAGCAGACAATCAGAGCCCCCAGTTTGCAATGTGGGCTCCGGTCACAATTTAAATGCTCTAATAAGAAGCAGGCACTGTGCACTGCATACCCTCCTGTCTGGTAAAGCTTATGCATCTTCTGCAAAAAAAGGTGGCAAAATTTTGCAAGGTTCTCAAGCGCAGCCAGGTGAGCTTTGCAGCTGTTACCAAAAAAGGGGAGGAGGGGCAAAAAGGAGGACCTGGGGAATTATAGCCGGGCTAGCTTCCCCTTGATCTGGAGAATTTCATTTGCAAGTATCTGGAGGAGGAAAGAATCATCACAAGCAGCCAGTATGCATTTACCAAGAACAAATTATGAAAGATTTCACAGTCTTCTTCAAAGTGGATGACGGGAATGCTGTGGATATAGCGTATCTGGACTTCAGCAAGGTTTCAAATAAAGTCGTACACAACCTTTTCATAAAAAAATTGGAGAAATATGGCCAGGACAAAACTATCACATGGTGGACAGTCAACTGGCTCAACAGCCACAAGCAAAGGGTAATTACAAATGGATCCATGTCAGAGTGGCAAAAGGCTTTGGGTAGAGCCCTACAGGGGTCTGTCCTGGGCCCAGGCCTGTTCAATGTGTATAGTAATGATTTGGAAAAGAGCAAATTTGAAGATGACATGAAACTGGCAAGGACTGCGACCACACGGGAGGATGTGAGCACAATTTAGAAGGATCTGAACAGACTGGAAAGCTGGGCTAGAGGTAACAGAACAAACTTCAATGCTGACAAATGCACTATGCTGCACCTTGGGAACAATAATCAAAAATATAAATACAAAATACGTGAAAACTGGCTGGATGACAGCATAATGGAGAAGGATCTAGGAGTCTTGGTAAGTTAGATTCCATGAACCTCCAATGTAATGTAGCTGCACAAAAGGCAAATACGGTTTTGGGTTGCATCGTAAGTACTCATCATCTAGGAGTATTGCATGAAGTTTGGAGCTCCACATTTAAAAAAAAAAAAAAAAAGACTTGGAGAAGTTAGGCATGGTCCAGAGGCAGGCAACAAGAAAAAGATACATGGCTTGGAAGGCAAGTCACACAAGGAGAGGTTGAAGGAGCTAGGCATGCTCAGCTTGCAGAAAAGGTGCTTGAGAGAGGACATGATAACAACAGTCAAACATCTGAAGGGCTGCCATAACAAAACAGAGGGAGAAAAAACACCTTTTCTCTCTTGCTGACAATTCAATGGCTTGAAATTGCAGCAAAACAGACTTAGACTGGATATCAGGAAAAGACTTCTTCACTGTTAGAATAGTGAGGCAGTGGACCAGACTGCCTAGGGAAGATGTGGACTTTGCATCACTGGAGGTGTTCAGGAAGAGATGGGAGAAGTATTGGTTAGGGATGATCTAGAGGTAGCTGCATCTAATTGCTCTGAAAAGAGTAATTGTTGGGAACCTAAGAGCACCACTTCCTTCCAACAGACTATTGGGAGATAGGGATGCACCAATAAAGATTTCTTGGCTGATACCGATACCAAATTATTAGCTATCCATGTTGGTTGATACCGATCCAATAGCCAATTTACAGGAATGCAGCCCAGCACCTTGGAGAGAAGCATTCTGATGGTAAAGGGGAGGGTGTGGGGGGGGGGGAAATGGATCAAGGTCCCCATAGAGAAGGCAGGAGTGGGGCAGAGGCAGGGACTGGGGCTGCCCAGCCAGGTGGTGAATGGGACCCTGGGGCCACCAGTGACATGGAGCTATGGGCAGTTCGTCCAGGGAGGAAGAGGGGATGGTTCCCCATGTAGTCCCTGGGGGAAGTATGTGCAGATTTGTGCGCATGGGGCAAGCTTGAGAACAGGGGCTGCAGTGCCAGCCTCTTTCCTGTGAGGGGACTGGGTCAGGGCTGGGCTTGGGGTAGGTGGTAGCAATCAGAGGGATGACTACAGGGAATTTTGGGGTGGCTACAGCCTCCCAAGCTACCCCTAGTGCCACCCCTGCACAGGGCACTCTGCTCTGCAGCCTTTCCCTTGGGAGCCCTGCATGAGGCCAGCACAGAACTCCCAAGGAACAGGCAGCAGAGTGGAGTGCCCCGAGCAGAAGCAGCACCGGGGGGGGGGGGGGCGTACTTGGGAGGCTATAGCCACCGTAAAATTCCCCGTAGCCCTCCTGTAGTCACCCCTCCCAGAGCTGCTACCCACCCCAAGCCTAGCATCCCAGGTCCAAGCCCCCAGTGGGCAGCCTGCCCTTGCCCTGTGCACAAATTTGGGGGGTTGGGGGTGGCACATGCCCTCCATGCTGGTGCACGCAGCAGGGGGAGCTACCCCCAAATCGAGCTATCCACTCCTCCATCCTCCTGGCCCTGAGGTCCCATTCACCGCCCTGGCTGAGTAGCGCCTACTCTCATCCCAGTCCCAGGCTCATTCCCTCCCTCACCGTGAGGGCCTCAATCTGCTCCCCCACCACACCTCTCCCCACCCTTCCCACAGACTTACCGGCAGGACACTGGTCTCCAAACTGTCTGGCTGCATTCCTGGCCATGTGCATGAACACAGGCACACACATGCACGAGGCATTTATCAGTGACATTATCAGCCACACTGGCCAAAAATAACTGATAGCTGATAATGTCCATTTACCTTTTATCAGTGCCGATCCAATATGCGACTAATATATTGGTGCACCTCTACTGGGAGATAGAGAGTTCTTCAGCCTAGAGCAGGTATTGAAGAGGGTCATACTCTGCAGCAGGAGAATGAAGGAAAGCTCCACAGTGAGCTTAGTTATGAATCATTAAAGCAGCTGAGAATTTCATTGGTAAATTAATTTATTCACTCTTGTAAGTGTGTAATAAAAATGTTTGAAAGAATGAACATCTTAGTCTTTTCCTCCAATGTTCATATGTATAAAACAGGTAAACTGTATCTGAAGGCAGTTGATCATGAACTGCAGAGAGAATTAGGTTCTTCATGCTTTTTAATCTCCTGGAAGCTCTATTTGTAACTATTTTATAAATTGTAGTCTATGCTAGAAAGTTTTTAACAAATTACTGGTAGAGTTTAACCAGCAAAGCCTTTCAAGTGCCAAGGTGATTATACAGCAGTGAAACTACAATGTGTAGCAATATGGCTCATACCCATTGTCAAACCAGCACAAGCCATGCCAGCAAAATTCTAATATTATAAAAGTCTATCCATCTTCCATAATGCTTTATTTGCATTCCGATTGGCTGTTTCCATCAGTCAATCAAAGTGCTCCAGCATGGGGGAGTGCTGCCATAATTCTGAAACTACACCGAGGACCAGACAGAGGGCAGGGGAGCTCCTGGCCTTAGCTCCTCCACCCCTGCTAGCTGTGCCAAGGACCAGGTAGGGGGTGGAGGAGCCCAGGCCAGCGCTAGGCTTGGGACTTGCTCCCTGCAAGCCGCACAGACGACCAGACAGGGGGTGGAGAAGATCAGGCCAGCCCTGCTGGCCTCAGCTCCCCAACCCCACTCCCTGCTAGAGACAGAACAGTGGCAGC
Source organism: Crocodylus porosus (assembly GCF_001723895.1). Lineage (NCBI taxonomy): Eukaryota > Metazoa > Chordata > Crocodylia > Crocodylidae > Crocodylus > Crocodylus porosus. The sequence continues at coordinate 12,072,564 of NW_017728906.1, forward strand.
ATGGGGTGTTAGGTGGCGGCACTCCCTACCAGCCCTCCCCACCCCACCATTCTTGATGGGTAATTGGTAGTAGTCCTATATTGATATAGTAGAGACTGCACTTGGGTGCATGTTCCTGGTTTTATTTTTTAAATGGATTAGCTATGTTGGCTAAACATTTAGCATTAACCTGCCCTTTGGTAATGAGAGGGAAAACATTTGTAGATATATATGAGCTTTACAGCCTGTTGCATATCAATAAATGCCTCATTCCAGACAGATACCCTCAACCAAGAATGTTTTAATTCTAGTTTCAACATACCACAATTTGACTCTCAGAGATATTCATCTTATCTGACAGACTGCAAAACTAAAACATGAACAAAGGTTTTAGAAACTGTCCTCATTTCTGCTCCATTTCCCTGAAGACAATGGCAACACTTTCTAAACTGAAGTTTTTCCTTCATCTCATTCCATTCATGAACTATCCATGGAATTCTCCAATTTGTAGCTGTTGCTTTTGGAAGTCATATTCTCTCCTGTTCCAATCAGATGTGAAGCAGCCTATCATTAAACTCTAATTCTCAAAAAGATGCATTTGCTTGATGCAGTTCATGTAAACACACTGCACTGTTTAACTGTGGGTAGGTTGGGGGGGGAAATTAGAATATCCCAGATTTTCTCACTATTCGTGGTGCAGTTTTCAACTGGGCTGTGATGGTTAATTTTGCAGTTTGCCTACACACTAACTGCACTAGCCAAGCTAAAAACCAGAATGAGCATATGCAAATAGTTAAACTAGATCTTTTATTAAACAAATGTAGTTAAGCTTTAATCTACAGGTGGAAGGTGTGGCACTTAAAGAAAACAAATTGCGACAGATGCAACAGCAACTATCCAGCTTCTCCAATGATTAAACCTTGAACAGCAGAGCACAGGAAACAGGGCACAAGAAAAAGGACAAATTATACATAATTGGCTCTGCTGCCTGTACAACCCAGCAATACTCTGAAGTACTAGGCACAAGTCCCTGCAGTAGAGCTAGAAAGTAATAGTATTAGGTGTTCACACAGAATAGAACAGCCTCTTTTAAGAGGGACAAGATAACAGATGTGCATCCTGCACTCCTCTGAAGTTTCAAAATACACAGGCTATGTCATTTCTACCCAAGTTATGAAGGAAGAGGCTTACACTCCATGCCTTTGCTCCCTTAGCTCTAATTGTAACCACTGCTTTGAGCTGAAAGAGCCCACCTCTGCTAACTTTCAAAGCACAGGGTAAAACTCCTCCTCTTCCCCAATTTAGAGGGGATTGTTTAGAGATGAGGGGCAACTGAGTTCACCTATTTTTTAGTTTTGTAATGTGCTTTAGCATGCAGGTAAAAATAATCCAGGCTGGGTTTATATCTAGGGACCTAACTCAATTCGTGATACATGTACATGAAATCAACAACAACAACAAAAAGTACCAAAAATAAAATGCTGGCTCCCCAGAGGGAGCCAGCAGTCCCCACAGACACTGCAGCCTAGCCATGCAGCCTGCTGGGGAGGCAGGAGGGAGAGGACTGCCAGTGCAAGATGACAGCTGTAGGGGACAAGAAATGGGACACTTTTGGCTTGCAGGGGAGGGTGTCAGAGCTGGCTCCAGGCCTGGTGCCAGTTCCCCGGAAAGAGAATGCCTGCCAGTTTTTTTAAGGGTAACACATGCACAGACACACACAGGGTTCCCACCAGCATTTTTGGCACCAGAGAAGGGTGCTGGTGCTTGCTCTGACATCTGAGTGCCAGCCCGGTATTATGGTACTTCCAGGCCCAGTGTTTGCTCAGGGAGCAACAGCCCATGTTTGTTTGTTTAAGGGGGACACACACACACAATTCCCGTCAGTGTTCGCCCAACACAGGCCATGTGTTTTAGAGTCAGGCTCAGTGTTAGCGCCATTACTGAGAACATGCTCTTGGCAACAGTTTAAATGAAAAAAAAAAAAACCCCACAAAAAAAACTTAAGTGTATTTGAGTAAATATGGTACTTTCTATTGGATGTCTTTGGTGTCTGCTACTTTTGCTCAATGCAAGCTGGCTCCCTTAAACTAGTGGCCAGGTACCATAGCAGTAACTACCTTCAAGGCAGTCAGCTTGGAAAAACCAATTATGTTGTGCCTGCTCCTTTCTACAGGGAGAATTCACTGCAGAGTAAAATGTAAGATAAGCAACTCTGGAATAAGCATGTCTGCACCCTACATGCTCTCATTTTTCTGACAGGATAATTACACCACTTCCTCAAATGACAAACAAAACTAACAAAAGCATTCTTATTGGCACAGCTGTATTCACATGTGGAGTTTTTCTGGAATAGCTATGTTAGGTAGGGGCATGATCTGTTAACATGCCTCTAGCCACACACATAAACCAACAAAGCTTTGTAACAGACTAAACCTAGCTTTCCAGAAACCATTTAACTAAACTACTGTGTGTCTCTATCAGCCACTCCCTCAACTGTGATCATGTTTACCAAGTGCACCAAAACTGGAGAGCAGAACCAAATTTCAAGGTGGCATTGACCTGCAGGCCCCTTTGTCTCTACAAATATGAAATACTGCATGCAGGAGAAGTTACAAGCAGAAGTGGAAAATGCAGTGCAGCAGGAATGGAGATGGTAGCCTGGTGGCTAAAAACTTGCTTTCAATTCTAGTCTTCAAACACACTTCTGCTACCATTTCTTGTAACCGAGCAATATAAATCACTGCAATCTTCATGGTTTAAAAAACAAAACAAAACAACACCTATCTTATAAAAAGTGTTCTATAGCAATTGCCTCTGGAAGACCTCTTTGGTGGCAAGAACTTTTATTTAGAAGTATTTTTGTACATACCAAAGCGGCAGATAATACAGCTGCCATAATCCAAAACAGGTAACAGAAGGAAGTTAATAAAGCCTGGTTTCAGTGTTATAAAACACCCCATAAAGCCACAAGAATGACAAGTAAGATTATGGATTACTCAGACATGTAGTTTGTGAACACAGAGTTGTTTCCAACTTTTTCTTTGCATTTTGTATGCAGAAAATTACTGGAGAGCCCCAAAAATAAAAGTATTTGTAGCCTGCAATTAGCAGATACAAGTACTAAAAACATATACATGCTTGTCATTGATAAATATACCATTTCTTTACCCAAGAGCCAAACAATCTAATAATCAACATCTGAATCAATAGTGAAAAGATGTCCAGGCCCAGTCTAACTTCATTTTCTCACTAGAGTTAGACAGGCAAAGGAGTCCATAACTGACCAAAAAACCACCAACCAACCCCTCCCTCCCCACCCCCCCAAAAGGTCAGTGTATAAGGAAACAGAAGTCACCTCCCTTACCCCAAGACTTTGAAACAGTCTTCTGTAAAAGAATTGTTAACAGAGTTGTTGGATCAAAAGCTTTTCAGCAGGATTTTGGATAATTTTATTTTCAAACCTACAGCCTAAAAAAGGGGCAAACAAACTCCTTTCAAAGGTCAAGGTGGGAAAATAGATTCTACTAGCAACAACTACAAATATCTGCCATGAGTTTTGGCAAATTCAGCAAATCCATCATGAATTTTAGCAATCTCTGTGTATCCCTATCCATCACTCCCTAAAAGAGTCTCATATCTTCCATTTTTGTACTACTTTTTTCTTGTGCTTGTCCCTACCTAGATCAATTCCCTCCTTACAAAAAAGTAGAGTTAAAGGTCTAAACAACCTAAAAATAGTTTAAACGTTTCAGTTAAAATACCTGAAAGATAAGGATTTGCATTACACAATTCAGAAAACTTTTGTAGGTGGAAAATTCTTCAAATTTATTATATTGCTACTACTAATCTTAACTTTATCCATTTTCCTACCATAACTTATCCCTTCTTTACTTCTGGGAGCATCTCATGAGTCCCAAATGATAAACATGAAATCTTCCATGCTGCATATGTTACAGAAGCTAACTAATTTCACATACATACTACCATTGAGACAAAGATTTCAAGCTGACATTGTACTTGATAGTTTTCAGAGGCTGACTAAAATCTTTTGCTATTCATTATTTGCATCACAGTAGTAATCAAGGTTGTGGTAGTGTGAGAGACTAGCACTGTCGCGAGTGACCTGATGAGTTTAAAGTTTGTAAAAACTTTAAATTGAACCATCTAAAAAAAAATACAAATCATCAATCCTTACCAACATACAAACTTAATTACCCTGAAGCAATTCATCTAAGGTATCCCACTTAAAAAAGAACTATAAAATATTTACAAACCTGTCAAAATACAGGTGCCCTAGGTATGCCTCCCCACTCCTCCAAATCTGTCTCTGACAAGACCTCTCACTCTGCAGCACCAGCAGTTGTGTTAGAACTTTTCCAAACAAGGCCAGGACAGACTCAACCGATTTGACAAGGCCAGAGAGACACCATGCTAGGAACTGTGCTTAGAAAACACAAGCTTCTGGCACCTACCAACCCTGTCCCAAGTATGCAGAGCTCCCCAGAATTGCTAGGCTGCTCATCATAGGCTGTCTAAAGTAACTTAATTCTGGGGGTATCTACATGAGACATTTACCATGCAGTAGACTAATTAGCTGCTCAGTAAACATCTTGGCATCTACACATATACCACTATTTGCCCAGAGTAAACTAATTTATTCTGTAGCAGTGCCCATGCAGACATTACTCTGGCTTGCTGGGGAACAAGGATGCTTTAGTGCAGGTGCTGCCTGCCAGCTAGCCCTGCACTGAAGCACACTCACAACCCAGCCAGCCCCTCCACAGCAGACTGAGCTTGGGGGAAAGCAGCCCAAGCTAGCAGGCTGACTCCCGGGATGGCTTGCCAGCCAGGGCTGCTCCAAACCAATTCAATGTGCTCCTATCCCAGGTGCACATGCAAATGGCAATAAACTCTGGAGTTCTTTGCTCCAGAGTTTATTGCTCCTAGGTGTACGTTCAAATGGCGCACCCAGGAACAATAAACTCTGGAGTTTACTGTTTTGCATTAATAACAAGTATAGACGCACCCTCTGACTTAAGTAGGAAAATAAGTGAAATGATCACTAGGGCTGATGGTTATAATAATAACTAAAATTATTAGTAAACTCCATTGATTCCCCTAATATATTCAAAGAGTGAAAATATTAAGTCACACATGTCAAGGCATGTACAAAATCCATTAAAGTAGAACCAAAATAAAATGCACCACAGTCTACTCAGTAATTGAGACAACAAAACAAATTTTCAGACTGGGGGGAAAAAAGCTCCTTTAGGAATGTGGCAGTTGGGGGTGGGAGTAGAGCAGTACTTGCAGTTGACCTGTTAGCTAGTACCACAATGCTGTGTGCTGCAGCTCAAAAAAACCTATACAGCCTTTAAAAAAAATCAAGTTCAAATACTTGTCTTCTATAGTTTCAATCTTCATAAAAATAGATTCATTAAAATGAAAATGATACTCCAAGTGATGCTAAAGATCAGCAGGTTAAGAAACAGACTTGTGACAAAAATACACTCAGCAAGGCATCTTTGCAATAGGATTCCTGGAAGAAGCTTAAGCCATTCAACAGACCATTAACTAATAATACAGAAGTGACTAATTTATTAAATGTCTGAGCCATTTCTATATTTATGTATTATATGATCTTCCTTTTGACTAAATCCAAGTAATATAAAACCTGCTACTTCACACTGGTATGGTCAGGCACAAATTAGTAAGTCACATGGTACTTTCAAATAAAACTGAATCATCAGCGGAACAATGAGAACAAATGGTGAGGCAGTTTGCTGCAAAAAGGACAGTGCCTCTTAACAGCCTTTCAGCCCGAGAAAGACAAGCAAAATCAGGTTATGTCTCCAACCTCCATGCACAGGATTTCATACATTTTTTAAAACTCTAAACATTACAGCGCTTGCCATTTTAATATCTTAGCTGTTCATACTCTTCTTTTCCAAAGCATGAAACCAAGGCCTGTGCTGTAAATGAGCAATTACAAATATATATCATATCTTCCAGCTACCTTAGGAACAGGATTACTAGGTAAATTCAGATCCTAGCCAAAAAAAAAAAATTTAAAAAATGCATGTGATGTATGAAAGCTTTAAGGGTTATAAATGATCTATACACCAGATTAACATGGACACTGTGAAACAGGTTAAATTTAGCAAGTTAGTTGGCAGCTCTGTTCATCATAACCATTAAAACAGCCTTCCTTGAAGGGATACTGTCAATTTGAAAGGAACAGCTACTTACCACCACCTGAATCTCCCTGCTCATCGATGTTCCCCCTACCTCCTTCCATTTTTTTTTTTTAAATGTGGAAAATCTATACCAGTGATTCTCAATCAGGGTGCCACAGGCCTTAGAGCTTTTGAGGGGTGTCTTGAGGTGTGAAATAAGGGAGGTGTGAGAAGATAAGCAGATAAAGCCAGGTTCAACCTTGTCCCTGCCTGGCTAATCTGCCACCCCTGCAAGGAGGTAAGCACTATAAAATTAGATTTTGAAAGTGGGTGCCACTCAATTCACCAGTTATGCAGGAATGCCTCAAATCCAAAAAGGTTGAGAACTACTAATGTACGCCAAAAGGGAAGCCAGTTAAGGCTATCTACATCAAGACTTTCTTCATAAAAATTCCTGCCCATGCTAACATTGGTGCAGTTGTACCTACAGTAGCACTGGTATAATCACCATTTCAGAAAACACTGCATACATTCACTCTCTCCCCTTGTCTTGTTTGACACTGTACAAAACAGGTCTATAGCATACTGTAGTTAAAACATTATGATGCTAGTAGCCGTCAACGACAGTAGCCTCTCACTATTGCCATCACTGGGGAAAGTGAACAGTTAGTGTCACTAGCAAGACATTTTTAGAAAAGTCTAGTGAAGGCACAGCTTTTAAAAAAACCCAAACCATATTCAGCGGGGGGAAAGGTAAAACAGATTACACAGAAAATGATGTAATTTAGTCAGATGTGCAACAAATGACTGAAGATGCGTAAGATTCTTCTTACGATCTCAGTTGGCGACTTACATTAAAAGGTCAAAAATGCAATGTTTAAGTTGCTAGTGTCCTTTCAGGCAGAAACTCTGCTACAAGGATCTAGTAATAAAGCTTGGCACTTAATGTAGTGTTGTAATCTTCAAAACACTGTACAAACATTAGCTAATTATCCCCCTCCTCCCCAAAACACCACTTTCAGGCTGATATTTATTATCCCCATTTCATAGATGTAGCTCAAGGTCACACAGAGCAAGACCTCAAGAATTGTTACCTAGTTGCTTGTAGTTCACTAATATGAACAGCCATCAGAAATTTGTTCACCTGTCTTTCCACACAGAATATAAAAACGTGCTTGCTACCTTAGTTCTACAAATAAAAAAAAAAAAATTAACTGGCAAATTTGGACACTGGCCGATTCCAATTATAAAGTCAGCAGAATCAATAGAGAGGACGGGAATTAATATTTAGATTGTAAATAATTTTTATTATCACTATTATGAAGTGTGGATGACATCAAATCTGAGACTGCTTCAGAGCTCAAAAAACTTAATGAAGGCAACTGCAAAAACCTAAAAAAAATCAAATTTACAGGATTTCCTTCATTTAGCAGCTGTGAAATCTTGGTTTGTTTTACTTCACTTGCACATAAACTGAACACATAGCAAGGTTCTGCCTTAAATTTACAGCATTCCATCACTATAACCAGTGCTGTGCTGAACATAAGGAGAGCCTGTGCTTCACCTGCCCTGAATTGCAATGCATCACAATAGAAAAAGAGGGAGAAAAACAGTCAGTGCAGAAGACACTCTGCAGTTTTCAGTGACGGAGCCCCTCATTTACAGGTATATAAATTAAGCAGATCTATTCTGGGTCAGTCAATTTATGCTTAATTTTGCTCAACCTTTCCCTCTATTAGGGCTCATTTCTATTATACTGATTAGAAATATGCATCTCATACAAGCCTATGTTATCTCCTAGGACCAAGACTATGACTGCTTCTCTCAAGACACACTGTAAAGTTTATTTTTATGAAACTGAGCTTGCTTAGTAGCTGGCTGTCCAAAAATTTCAAAAAGTCCTGGTACAACAATATCACTTTTGGAGAGCAGAACGCTACCCCAGAACGTGACTTTTTTGTTGGTGTTAAATTCTGTAAATAAGTTCAGAAGAATAGGAACTTAGTGACAGGAAGTGAAAATTACTGCTTCCCACAAATGTCAATTCACCCCACATATTTCACTGGGCATGCCAAATTTTGTAACAGCTACATCTGTCAAGGATCAGCCCTCAGAAGAGGGCAAATAACTACCACAAAATCCTCTTAGAACAAGTGAGAGAAAAATCAAAAAGATGAGGACACCTCCATAGAGAATAAGAGCATTCTACTTCTTTAACAGAAAAATGATACAAGGACAGAGAGCCAAAAGAAAAATTAAAATTCAGATATCCTATTCCAGGGGTCTGTTTTGCACATTTAAGTCTAGATAAAACCCTCCCTGCAAAAAAATCCCTGTAACCCCATTTACTCTAAAAGCAACAGCAGCAATTTTGATGGACTATGGAGCTTTAATGCTTCAAAACATCATTTTCTAAACAAAATAGCTCAGAATCATTAAGATCTCTATTATAAGCAGGAAGTACACTACTCTTTTTATGTAATTTTCTTAGATTTACACACAGCTAGCACAGAATATGTGCATTATACCAGGCTTTAGACAGAGATCAGATTTGAAAGTTTCATCAATTGTCCTGTATGCTCTCCCAAGTTAAGGAGTACTAGACATCAACACCACTATTTAAAAAGGAAAGTGTCTAGTATTTAACCACTCTCATATAAAATGCCATATGATTTTAAGATCTACTTGAACAATGACTACAGGCAGGGTTTAAGGACATCCTGCCACTTATGGCAAAGTCTTCTCTAGAAATGATAGTGGAGGGGAGGGGAGGGGAGGGGAGAGAGGGACTCAGATTTTCCTCCTTTTCATTTAAAAATTAAACAAGCTTCCAGCAGGTGTTGTTCCAAAGGTAACCTTCCAAATATGAAGCAATATTGTGTTATCTTCCTGAATCAGCACATAGCCATAAGAGATACTAGTACACTTAAACAGCTTTTCCAATCACCAACGTAAAATTAACAGTCTTTAATCAGTTTCACTGCTTTATGAAATAATGAATTAAATGAATGACTCGCAGGGTGTCAGCAGCAGTAAAACTAAGCAGAAGCAGCATCAGGCAATACAGTTATTTCATGGGAAGGGTGACACCCCCAGTTTCCATAACCCTTCCCAGAAAAAAAAGGCAAGGAGCAAAATATTGTCTTTGAAATTGCAAAGAATCCTTGGGAAGAGGGACAGAACTGTACAGACCTCCCTCATCTAGCAGCAACCAGAAAGCTCTGGAGGAAGAGAAAAAAAATCCTTTTCTCTTCCACCATCAGATGGAAAGAGCAGCGCAGAGCTTCAAATGTATCATATATCTACTAGCCACAGACTGGTATGAAAAATGGAGTCTTACTAAGGATTCAGCAAAACTACCCTGGTAGAAATCCCAGCACCTTCCCAGATGATAAAGACAGAGGGAAAATGGACTCCTCACATGTGTTGCCCCCTAGGCTTCAATCTGTATCAAGTGGGATGGGTCCAGTCAAATGTTAACCCATGACATAGGTATACAATACCTTAAATTGACGGGATACAGTTTTGGTTTAGCATGTAAATGTCAGCATGTGGGGTTCATAACCCCAGTTCAGCCATTTGATAACACAAGACTGCAGTCCAGAAACGCATCCTTTAAAAAATTACTAAACTGTCAGTTAGAATGAAATTTTGCTTGCAAGATGCGATGTACATTTTTATCATCCCGGATAAAATATCTATAGTCTTAGCAGTGGTTAAATTGCTGCTATAAAGGAAATTGTCCTCAGATAAATGGTTTCCCTATGAGAAGGTTTCACTGCTACACCTCACCCCAGGTCAATAAATCAAATTAACTGCACCTTGTCCTCTGGCCAATGACATCATCAGCTTGACCACATCTTGCGAAGCGGGTGCAAAAACATATGCTATTTAAGGCATGAAATCATATTACTGCTTTTTGTCCAGCCAACCTCATGCTGCTGGTCTGTGAAGCAGTCAGTCACCTGAACAGTCTCATTACAGCTTCTACCGATCTTTTCTTGCAGTATTCCAGGCCTGTTTTTACCAAGGGTGATGAAAAAAGGATAAAGAGTGAGACCAGTTATTTTAAAATTAAAAAGCTTTTCTTTAAGAGAAGTCTAGTATTTTGTGGCAAATTAAACTTAAAAGCTAACTCTACAAAATCTGCTGACTGCACTCATACATGAACTCTCCTCTTAGCCATGCTTCAAAGATGTTTACATGCTAATCTGACATGGCCACTGTAAGATATCCCGCTGTCAGGTCCTTTTTCTCCACAGGGTGAAAACAACAGTCACTAATGAGAAGCCACATGGTTTTACCACAATGCTACTCCTACATTTAAAAAAAAAAAAAAATGACCCCATTACCTCCTTTTAGAAAAAGCAGTCCATTTGGCTTGTTGCTAAGTAGCCGGGTGCCTAGCTAAAACATAACTAGTCGTGACAATTTAAGAGGAAAAATAAATTTTCAGTCAGCTCTGAAGCATAGACACACTGATCTTGTTTTGGCTTTCTACACCTTTTACTACACTGCCTTATAAGCAGCATCTGCAGCCTTGGAAGCCAAATTTTAATTAGAAATAGGGTTAGGACCAGTGACGCAAACAGCCGCAAAAGCCTCACACACCCAGAGCTGCTATAGATCATCTACCTTTTAAACATTAAGCAAAGAGGGATTTATTTGGCTGGTCGAGATCAGCTTTGCTATAGGAAACGATCTGTATGTGGGGATGCAAAGGGAGACAGCTTAGATTTTTATAGTGTTGCGCAGTCCAGCAAAGTGACATTAGCAGCAGCTCTCCTTCAAAAAAAAAAAAGAAAAGAAAAGGGGGGGGAGGAGGAGAAGGAGGAGGAAAAAAAAAGCCTAGCTTCAAGTCAGGGACAAAGGGACCAAAAAGGCCCAACATCTCTGAAAAAGCAGATATGAAAGGGGCAGCTTTACTGCCTCATGTTGCTATAAATTAAAAATAAGCCCCTTATTTAAAAGACGTGAGCATGCTAGGAGCTGAGCACAGCTCTGGGGCTGTTCAGGCCCCAAGAGAGTTTTGTTTTTTGGGGGCGTCATTTTGATTATTAGTAAATAAATCAAGCAGCAGAGAGTGAGGCCTAGGCGCCTGCCAGAGCAGCCAAGGCCTAGCTCTCCCCCCCCACCCTTCCTCTCCTCTCCCCACCGGCCTGGGCTGGAGAGCCCTGTGGGCTGCCAAGAAAGAAATGTTAAAAAAAGAAAAGGGAAAAAAACCCAGGGAAAAGAAAAGCCGGGGCAGCCAGAAAGAAGAATCATATTGAACCACAAAAGCACATGGGGCGAATGTAAAATATAAACACGGCGTTGGGCTCTGAGTGGCTGTTATTAAAGGTCTGAATTACTAAACATGAGAGGCGGGGAAAGCCGGGCGGCCATTTCAATAATATAAACCTCCCCGAATTAGACATTATTCAAATGAG
>NW_017728906.1:12084452-12185285 GCF_001723895.1 Crocodylus porosus
CAAGCCCCCCCTCCCTCGCCGCATCTGCGCCTGCGCGCTCCTGCCGTTACCCTCCCCGCGCCCTTGCACCGCTCCGCGCATGCGCCCCCTCCTTTTTCTTTCCCATATAGCAGGCCTCGCTGCCGCTCTTGTTTGGCGCGCATGCGCAGTGAGGGGGGCGAGACTGCGGTGTGCTGTCTCTACGCGTGTCAATGTATGCGGTGGGGGGTTTATGGCAGCTGGGAGCGCTGCAGTCCTGGCGCTGTTAAAGCCTACCCTGCCCCCGTGGCCAGCGGGTCGCTGTCTGGGAGAGAGGCGCCGGCGTGGACACGGGGCCTTGGAGGAGTCCCTGGTACCGCGAGGGTGGGGGAAGCTGGCGGCCCCAGAGCCTCCGTGACAAGCGAGGCACTGTGGCACGGGCGAGCTGGCAGGGGCTTGGGCCAGCTAGTCCTTGTCCCTGCTCGGAGCAGGGCCAGCGCCAAAGATCTCATCCCAGGCAAAGCTTAAAAGCCTCCAAGGAGGGGGCTTCCACAACCCCTCTGGGGCTGTTGGTCTAGGGATCAGAGGCTCTTTGGGTAGATGTGATATCTTTTACTAAGTCAGTTAAATTTCTTAGACCAACTAGCTGGTCTAATAAAAGATACCACATCCACCCAAAGAGACTTGCCTGCCAACCCCCTCTCTGGGTAACCTGTTCCAGCGCTTCACTACCCTCCTCATGAGGGGTTTTCCTCATATCCAACCTAAATCTCACTTGCTGCAACTTGAGACTATTGCTCCTTGTTCTGCTACCACTGAGAACGGTGTAGCTCCTTCCTCCTTGCAGGTAGTTCCCCTTCAGGTAGTTAAAGGCTGCTATTAAATCCCCTCTCGAGTCTTCATTTCTGTAGTCTAAATAAGCCCAGTTCCCCTGGCCTCTCCCCAGAAGTCATAAGTAATGCTGCTCAAGACCCCTCTTCAAGCAGCCTCCATTCTGGATAGTGCCCAGCACCAGAGATGGCATGCTCAACTACTTCAGTCTCTCCCATGCTTCACATCAGCTTGGACCGAGCTTCAACCCTTCCTGCTTTACTCCCTTCCTGCTTTACTCCTCAAAAGGGAGTAGAGGAAGTCAGCTGGGGTCCACTACTAATATTCACTTTACATTAAAAATTTTCCTAGGCTTGCAAGAAGAGCCAAAAAACAAAGAAGCAGGTGATAAGACACTGAACTGATAATACATACACCTTGGCCACATTTACACAAGATGCTAAGTGCACAGTAGCTCATGACTATTGTGCAGTAGGGTTGCATGGCAGGAAGCATGACATGATGCTACTGTGCAGTAGTCACAAGCTAGTGTACAGGCAGCATCACAAAAAGCCATTCGGTGACACTACCTGTTCGTACACATACTAAATGACTTGGCAGTCAGCATCTTGTGTAGACATGGATCTTGTTTGGCAACTCAGTAGAGTTGAGTTAAAATGATTAATTGACCTTATTACTTCTTACAACACTTTTTAATAATAATATAATAACTTCATGGGAAAGAAAAAAAATCATCCAGAGAATCCAATGCAATTTTGGAAGACCAGCATGCACCTTCCCATCGTCTTCAATGGACTTTGCATTGTACCCCCAAGGCGCGATGTAAAACACTGCTCAGTTTTTCAGCCAATCCAGAAGAACAGCGACGCTGCTATGATCGTATCTTGCAATACTATCTTGCATACCGCTGCTGAAGAAAGTTAGAGTAGCTTGTCCCTGGATTTATTCCCTGGTAGGGAGGATCCAGAATGGAAAGGCTGAGGGAAGAAAAGGAGGCAAAAAGTTCCTTCAGGCAGCAGAAAGATGTTTTTTCACACAGCACTGTGGGGGGAAAATGTTTAGAAGTGGTCCTGGAATATTGAAAACTGTTATCCAGACCTATAAGAAAAGTCTCTTGTTCTCTCAGCTTACGCTCCAAATCAGTGGTTTTCAACCTGTGGTGCATGGACCTCTAGGGTCTAAGGGGTCCGTGGAAGGGATTACTATAATCAATCAAAAGTATGTGAATACCCGCACTTAAAATTTAAGGGGGTTCACACTTCCATTCGAATTTTCCAAAGAAGGCTGCACCTCTATTCAAAATTTTTTAGGGGTCCACAAATTAAAAAAGTCTAAAACTACTGCTCTTATCAAGCTGTATTACAGAAAGGTTGAGAACCGCCCCCTAATTGAATTGGTTCCCGATATGTACGTGGTTGTGGTAATATTTTGCATTATTTATCAGACACTGCCATTCAGAAGACGAAGATTGGATGAGGACATAGAATAAAAATGCAAACGAGTTTACTACAATGCTACTCTGTAGTGATGCCTCTCTAAAGGGTCTTCTGTTGGCCCATTAACTCAGCATAATGGGACCTCAAAGCAGCTACATGCATTGTACTAGAGATCCTGGCTTCCTCAGCACCTTTGGACCACTCCACTCTAATCTTGCCTGCCGTTAATCTCATCTGTCTTCACTAAGAGAACCTACAGCTCTTATCACACTCAATTTAATCATCATTCTTGCTCAGCATTTGCCTGATGCAAGTTACCAACCACATCTGTGATTCCAAACGGCCACAGTACCATCCACAACCTTAAAATACCACTATATTTTCTGTTAAAGGATTCTCATCCAAAATATATTGTCTATTTGACTAGCTATACACAGGAATAGGATTGCACTCCATTTATACTCCATTATATCTGGCTACATAACCTCTGTGGCTCCCTTTCTGAAGACTTTTCTACGAATCAGGATCTGCATTCTCCCCTCTAGTTTATTTTGAATACATTCTTTCTTGCTCTCTCTGTTAAGGTGTCATGCAAGTCCCTGAGGCTATATATGTGGCAAAGCTTGGCAAATCATTTGTCATGAATAATTTACTGGACAAATTTTACCTCTATTTCTGTTGTGAATTGTCTGCAAGCAGATCACAGATTTCTTGAGTTTAATTCTTATTTGAAATTGTTTGTCAGGTAATCCTTAATCTGTGCACTCTTGAAGCAAGGGTATACCTTGCAAGTGCATGAGTCGTCCCATTAAAGTTGATGTGTAACATCCAAAAATGTGCTTAATTCTCCGAATGATGAGCATCTTTCAGCATGGAGAAACAAGGTTCCTGTTTCCATCTCTAAGTCTCAGTGACTGCACACGTCTCTTTCCCCCATTCTCACATAACCCTTTGGTTGGCCTCCAAATGCCCCACAATCACTTGTCCTGCTAATTAAGTCTATGATCCCAGATCCTCAGCACTAGTTATAGGATACCGAGAACCCTTTACCTCTCACCTGATATAACTGACTATTAATGGGAAGCAAATAAAATACAGATCTCTGTAACGCAGTAAAAGGCTGATCAGGAAAGGGATTGGGCCCACCCTTCTAATGCTGCGAGAAATTGAGAACGTACTTATCTTTGTAGAAGGTTTTCTTAGTCTACGTTAATGTCTCTGGCAGCTTCTATGTTCTGTGTTGGCCCTGCTTTATCCTTGCTGCTGCTCATGTTCACACCTCTGATGCTATTCTTTTCCCACACTTTCTTTCCTCCCTATTAACTCTTCTTCACAGCCTGTTTCTGTCCTCCTCAAGGAGGTCTAGCTCAAGTCTCTGCTTTCCTCAGCCTTCTTCACTGCTTGACTCAGACAGTCGCAGAATCTCACGTTCCAGCCTTCTGCCCTTTGCACTCTTCACGGGGCACTGGCACAGTGACAGAGAGGAAAGGAGTATGTGACTTCGAATACCTCTCTGCTCTAGACCATTCATTCACCTTTTTGAATTTTTCACCCCTCAGGCTCAGTTTGAACATGTCTCTCTTTGGCTTCCAACCTCATACACGATACACTGTTGTCATAGAGATCCTAATGGAGAACTCATTGGCCCTGTTGTGCTAGATTCTGTAAGTGTGTGTAGCAAAAGATAGTGCCTGCTCCAAAAAAATTTGCAATTAAAAAGGAAGACAGGCTAAGAGAGGAAGTGAGAACAGAGGTGTAACATGTAATCCAAATTAAACTCACATGTCATTTGTCTATGGTCATTGACACTCCCTCTGCTGCTGGTCATCATTTGAAACATCTGGATTATTCTGTGTGCAGAGCAGTAGAGAGGAAACAATATCCATTTCATATGTACTCCATTATATTCCCCTTTACACCTCTCTGGCTTTCTCACAATATATTGTTTGGGCTTCTTGCAACTAGTTTGCTTTCTGGTTCTCTGCCTCCACCCCTATCTCATTGTCTCTGTATTTGAGGAAGAAAAAACCAGAATCCTTTATTCCAATGGTTCCAAACTAATGAAAAAAAGGTAGCCTAGTAGTATTTCCCTCAAACATGTTACCCCTCCCTGTTATAATGGAGATAAGAGATGGAACATGGAGGAAAATAACCTGGGGTTTATTTTTATATTTAATGAAGTTAGTAATTCAGGACCTTAACTCAGAGAAACAATGGCCAGAAGCCCGCTGACCCTTTTCAGGTGGGCTTTACCATCTATTTTTCATCCTCCATTGCTTTCTCCTCACTCGCTCTATCCTGATCTCTATTTCTTTTCAAGCACTTCAGTGCTTATTATCAAGTAAGCCTTTTGAGCCACCCCCACCCATGGGAAAGGAAAATATCTTCCTAGTCTTATAGCTGGGGAAACTGAGGCAAACAAAGATGAAATGATTTGCCCACATTCATACTATTGGCATGTGGCACAGAGGGGACGGGAACGCCTGACTTCCCTCTTCTCTGCTTGAACCACAAGACCATCTTTCCTCCTATCGATTATTTCAGCTCATTACCAAAGTCCACACTCCCTGTTCAGCATTTTCTAGTCTCTCTGGTCAGGGGAGGGACCTGAGAGCTGTCACTACATTTTAGTCAGTTTTCTCTTCAGTTGCCTGATTCAAAATGCCACCCACAACTGTCATTTCCAACTGCCACGGAGCCTTCTGCTTCCAGCTTTCTCCCCTCCTCCTGGCAAAGAGACCACCATCCAAAAGACTGCCGAGAAGGTGAACTCACTGCTTGTGAGCTGATCAGTGACACAGACAGATAGGTACTGCAGAAAGGGCCAAACTGTGTTTTACACCCATCACAAAAAGAGCACCGAATCCCTCATTGGTCTGGCATGTGTTTTGTTAAAGACCCTAGAAAGGCTTTGGTCTTTTCTACCTTAGTAACTAAATTGTTTTTGACCTTAGTAAAGGTGGGGGGGGGCAGGAAAGACATATATTTGGCACTTTTTATCAACCACAAGTCATTTTCTTAGCACAGGCAGAGCCTATGAAACAAACACGCAGCTGGAGTTTGGACGCTTTTGAAAACATTGTCTTTATTCTCTCCCTCTCCTTTATTCCAGGACAAGCTCTTTGCGTATTCCCTCTTCAGAGAGGGACTTTTCTGGCACACAGCCTAGCCTGGGTAGAGATTAGGGATTCTCTTTGCCCCTTCATCCTTGAATATTTCCTTTTAATTTCACAGTTTAAATTCCAATTGGGTAATTACATTCTGCCTACCTCAAATTCCTCTGTAATTTCAATTAGATATGGTATCCTTCACTCTGAACCCTTGCCGTGCTGTGGGCTGCTGTTCAAAGGCTGCCACGCTCTATTCCAGCCTCATTTCATATCTCTGAGAATGGGCATACGGCTCCTTTAAACAAAAAACTGCTGCTCCACATGTACTAGACAGAGGTAGCTGTAGAGTAACAAGGCCATGTTACCCCTCAGTCTCACAACAGACATTTTTACAATGCCCCAGCCTATACAGATTTTTGGAGTAAAAGCCCAAATCTGGTTCCAAGCCTTTTTACCACTCAGCACCACACACTTTCCTCTCTGACAAAGCGATGCAGGAAACCCCCAGCTACTGCTTTGCTGAATTTATGTTGCCTGAGTGTACCTGCTTATATCATTTTAAAGTGGCAGTAACGCTGCAGTGATTTGATTTAGGTTCCAGAAGCTTGCAGCAACATGAGTCTGGCCAGCACAAGAAACCTGGTTTCAATAAAACTACTACCAAAAATAAGAAAACTCCCTGACTTTTATAAAATTAACAATATTTTTTTTGCAAATTTTATATCCCTATGGCATTTCCCATCAGGACCTGCCCATTGCAAATCACATGGGTCCCAATTCTCTCAGACCGTGATGATTTTTTAAAGAGCAAAAAGAAAAATTCTTGTTATTTGTTTTACATTCATACAAAAAAATATGCTGCCACTGAAACTAGCCAGCTCATCCTCCTTCTCCTATCCCTTCTTGTATGCTATTCACTTTCTTGTCAGCCACTTCCTTGGTAGGGCACAGCTGCTTACTTCTTTTATGCACATGTATGCTGCCCTGCAGGTACTGACAATATTTTGCTTTCACATTTATGCTACCTTTCCTGTGGACCCTGTAAGATGCTTAGCTTTAACCTGGTTTGATAGGAGGAGTATCTATGACTGCAGGGGAAGAGAGAGAATGTTCCCTCCTTCCATTTCCTTCTGTTAGACCAACCTTTCTTTCTCTGGCAAGCTCCACAGTAGGCTTCAAAGAGAGTTTGCTCACCTGGTTTAAAATTCTGTTTCAACATAGTTTCAGCTAAAATGATGGGACCAAATTATGGGTAAATTATTTTGTATAGAGCCTTGTTTAAATTCAGTTTTAATTTGTTTTGAGTCCAGTGTTGACCTTTACAAATCCTTACCTCTCTCTCTGCAGGTTTGATTCTGTTCTCCTGTCCTGTCCTGAGGACTTCCTTGGGAGCAGAACTAGGGCCACTGTCTGGCATGAAGCCCTGATTTTCGTTGAAATCAAACAGAATATAGCAGCTTCACCCCTCCCCTTGTCAGCTTATACCATCTGAAATGTGGCATGTTCTTGAACAGAGCAGGCAGCAAATAGTGGCAGGACTACTGTAGGGTTTGGCTTGTTTTTTAGTCATAAATCTTTAAAGGAAAGGAGAGGAAAGGAGCCATCATGTTCATCTTCAAGTTTGTCATACAATCAGCAAGGGGCGAGGCACTAGTATCGGCAAGAAAATGAAACGTGTGAAGGTACAAGCGCCAGCGGGGGGAAGTCACTGTTGCTTATTGTCAGTTTTGGTGTGACACAGAAAGTTCAGCTAATCCTCTTAGTTACAGAGACACACGGGTGGGGGGAGATTGTTATCTCAAGCAATTTGCTGGCTCTACTCCTTTTTTCCTTCGAGTTTCTTCTCGCCTAATTGAGCAGCAGTTCTTCCTGGGACTGGTTTGCAATAATCCTGGGGCCTCATCAGGGAAAACATGCTGAAAAATATAGAAGGAAAAGCTGCCCAAGTGAATCAGCTTTTGCTATAAGACTCCCTCTTCAGGCAGACATTGGACATGGGTCCAAATTATGAGGATTTAGAAATGTATTTATTCAAGGTAATATAAAACATTCTGATCACAAACAGTAAAGCACTTAGAAAAGGGGTGTCCTAAATATGATTTTAAAAGAATACATAATTAGCAGTCAATCAGAAGACTGCCAGCTTGACAGTTTCATATTGTGGAGTTATGAGTGAAGAGTACAGATTCCACCAGAATGCATTAGGAATGTGTTGATCCCATTTTCATTGCTAACCCGATGTGTCTAAGATACAACTAATTAGGAATCAAAAAGTGAATTAGAAGAACAACAGCTGATGGATTTTTGTTTGTGTTTTATTTAAGAGAGGAGGATTCAACTACGAGCATGGAAGACAATCCTACTTCCTTCTGAACCTATCAAGATTTCGCCCACACGATCGCTTTCCAGCAGGGTATGAAGTTACAAACACTGCATTGTTAAGACAAGGTCTTTGTCTACACTCTTAAAAAATTCCTTCCATGGCTATTGCTAGCTTAGCTCCAGCAGTGTTGGGGACCCTAGTGTGGATGCTTTGCCAGCTGTCACAAGTATTTTTACATTATATTAATTAGACCTTAAAGGTTGACAGTGTGGTCTTAAGGATGGCAGGAGCCAACGACCCATCTTTATCAAGGTTTCCAACATTATTAGCATGGGTAGAAGAGGTTGAGAAAACTTTCCTAGAATGCACAAAGCTTGGGGCTTGTTTATACCACCTCCATGCTATGCCTGGGATTTCCACTGAGAAGAACACTCCATCCACTTGCTGCAGCACAGCCAAATTCTACAAAAGAGGCATTGCTCACACCTTAGAGTAGCCCTGAGCAGCGAGCACATACCAAGTGGCATGCCTGAAACAGGGTCTGAGAGCAGTTCTCAACACATACATAAGCCTGTGGTAAGACAGCTAAGTTACCTTAGTTCTGGAGTTTGGCACATGCTAGGTAGAAACGAGTGGACATGGCACAGAGACAATGCAGACATACCCTCAATGACTGATCACACCCTGAAAGTATGATAGTTTCCAGGATCTTATTCTTTCCCTGCATATAAGATAATGAGAGGAAGTACTACAGCAGCAGGAAACAGGCACTCTTGATTGGAGTTCTGGCTCTGCTATCTGCTTGCTGTGCTATCTTAGCCATGTCTCTCCATCTTCCTATGCTTCAAATGTCTCACTTGTAAAATGTAGTAGATAGTAAAATCCACCTCAAAAGACCAGTAGTTTAAACACAACGTAGAATTCACTTTACAGAATGGTATTGTTTTATTGTTCTTAATGTGAACTAAATTGTGCTTAGCCCTTTAATGGGTGTGCAGTGGAACAGGAGGGAAAGGAATAAGGAGATTGTTCCTATACTCATGTGGCTAGTATAAGGGTCAGACAGAAACGCAGCCCCTGCATTAAGAGAGACACACAGAATGCTCCCTAATGACCATACAGTGCCTCAAACAGAGGCAGAAAAGGGTTGAATTAGCCAGAATCATGGCTCTGTCTCCTTTCCATGCTGGCCAAGAGAACTAGCTGGCTGTACAAAAGAGAATGCCATGCTCCTTAACCCTTTCAGTAATCATGTAAAGTACCTAAACAATAAAAAGACTTTGGAAGTCATCTGCTTTGCAAGCCACTTAGATGTTTCCCTGTCTGATACTATGTAGCACAGAACTCTAACAGTGAGAGACAGTGAGGAAATGACAGGAGCCCAGGGTGAGGGGGGAAAGAATTTTTAGAAATACACATATCAGTGCTTAAATAACTATCTATGATATTTCAACAAATTATTTTAGATTCCTTTTAATCAGAAGATGCCGGGCTGAAATTAATGAAAGAAAGATATGGAATAGCAAGCTAAAATAATAAGTGAAAACACAAATTCACATTTAAGAGTAGGATCCTCTTCCCCCATGTCAATTCCCTGTCTTCCCGTATTTCCCATCTCCCACCCCTCAACCACAGAGATATACACACACACGCATGCGCATACACACTGTGGGACGAATGACAGCTGTTCTTCATGGAATGACAGCCCAGGGATATTGCATCCTTCCTAAAAAAAAAAATCACGTAAGGTACAGAATAAGGTCAGTGAAAGGAGACAAAAGGGTCTCCCAGAGATGGCAAAGGGTAATTTATTGACAGATGAGATAGACATTGGTACAGAAAAATATTAAACGGATCCCTTTCCTTGGTCTTTGGGAAAAAAGGGCGTGAAGGGTGGTGGGGGGAGGTTAGGAGGCAAAAATGCCAGAAATGGAGACAAATTTCCCAGGAGAGGAAGAAGAAATCCTGAAGGAAATTAGGATCATGACAGAGCAAGAAATTAGACCATCTGAAAAGCTAAGACATTCTTTCCTAGAATTTTGTAAGGAAACAGCAAAAAGGGACAGTAAGGAAGAAACATCAGCATCAAGAGCCAAATCACTTCAAAGGGTCTCTGAGAACAGAAGGAGTGCCAGTAAAACAGGGGGAAAAGCTAATTAAAAGCCAGTATTTGTGCAGGGCTGCTGGGAAATTACAGAGCTGTGCAGCTGACGTCAGCGGTGAGGAAGACTTTAGGACTGCTAATCAAGGACAGGCTAAGGGAACACATGGGGCAGGGAAGATTTTATTAAAGATAGTAGTCAGACTGGCTTCACATAATGGAGGCAGCCAAGCTCAACAAATGGAAGACGAGTTTTGAGGAAACAAAGGACTGGATCCCCAGCTGATATAAACTGGCATAGTGTTATCAGTTTCAGTGGTGTGCTGGTTTACAGGAGGCAAGGGAAGGATCAACCACAAAGTCTTTAATGAATGGGGAATCCAAGGTATAATTTATTTGGCTCACATTTCAGCCAGCTCCTGCATGCTTATGCAAAGGAAAGCTGGGAGGATGGTGAGCTTTCCCCTCATCCATGGGCCACAGAAGCGTAATGTCTCTGACTACTTGTCCTTGTGGTACTGCAGCACACACTACCAGCACCATGGGACAGTACCTAGAAGATAGAATCAGATCCAGGAAGGATAGAAGGGTTTACACACACATCAAGGTCAGATGAATGAATATCTGTCTGAGAGAAAGGTCACCGAAATCAGCTACCCAGAGGGTAAAAGTAACAGAAGCCAAGATGCACAAAAAGGAAGAGATTTTATTTTTAATTTTCCCTCAAGTAAATTTACAAGCAAGGTTGCTTTTAAACTAAACAGGGCCTTATTCCACTTTTGCTTGCAAGAAGCATGGTTTCTTATAATGTGTAAATCAGCCATCACAGTCTGTAGCTAGGGAGCTGTAAGGCTTTCCACAGTTCCATTTCACTATTTAATCATGATCCTGTGATTCTGGCCTGAATCAAACCTTACACGACCCTCATTTGGAGCGAATTCGCCTGGCACTTGGCTGACTTCACAGCAAATCGGCAGGGTAGATTTGCACCTTATAGACTAACTCAATCATAGATGTATAGCATGAGATTTTGTAAGCAGAGGGCTTACTTCATCAGGGGCTGTGAAGGGACAATTGCTAAGGGGCCTCCTATTCCAGCTAGCGTTATGACAATATCACACTGTGATCTTGAATCGTGAGGCAACACCATTAGTGGCAGGGCTTAATGTTACATAATGATAATGCCTTACACTGGTTGTGTTCAATAGAACACTTCAGTTTCTCGTTCTGCCAGCCCAGCACCTTTGCATCTACTAAAATCCACACAAAAATGCTCAGATTTAAAGCGAAGTCATGGCTATATGTGAAAGAGACCTGGAAAATTAATCCGATGTCTGCAATGCCGTGTTTACAGCTCAGGAAAAGTAAAACACCTTCAAGCAAGATGGATGAGCCTGAAATTCAGAAGGGAATGAAGGATCCCTGGGTCTTGGAAGAATGGGAAAGAGGGAAAAACTGGAGCTGAAGCCGTGGTGACGTTGAGTGTTTAAATGTTAAGAAATGCCTGTGCTTTTGGAGGGCAAGTTAGTCCTGCTGTCAGCTAGAAGCTGCCACATGTTCCACTGCAGTCTGCCACACAGGGCCAGAACCAATCTGATTGTTTATGAATCACTTCTCAAACAGAAAAAACATACTTACGGCTGCCAGAATTGCTCAGAAAGTAGGCCCTCCCCACACAAGGCCTTGTAACTATGTTTGAAACCATTTCCCTGGACTATCAGAATTTGAACTCATACAGCCCCAAAAGGATATAGGCACTACAACATTAATTGTTTCAGCATATCATGTCTTAGGGACCTGACTGCCTTCAGGAATCCACAGCCCTGAATTAGATACCAAAGGTCTCCAGCCAGTGCATGGAGAACCTTTGGCACCTCAGACTTTCAAAATCTAGGATGTTGGGGGTTGGGAAGATCCTTAACTAAATAGGACATGCGAAGGATAGGGGTATGCCTCAAGCCCCACTATTCTCTGCACCTTCGGAAGCTTGCTTTGGGCTTCAGGGAGGCATTTATCTCCAGCTGGAATTCCCAAGTCTGAGCTCTCTCCCAGAGGAAGTCACCGTGTCAACTTCATTTGCACAAAATATGGTGGTAGGGTTATGATTCCACTCCTTTTTTAATCCAATAACTTAGTGTCTAGGACACTTACCCAGGGTATAGAGACCTGGGTTTAATTTTCTCCTCTGCCTAAGGGAATTTGAACCCACATTTTACACCTCCAAGGTAAATGCTTTAATCAATAGGTTAGAGCATATTCTGGGGGCAATAGCATGCTCTCAATTCCTCCTGCAGAATTTATTCCATTTTGCACAGAACAATTCAGTATTTATAGGGCCAGAGACAGTGAGAATGACTGTAGCCCAGTAGTCAAGGCACGGACTTGATGTGGGAGGGGAAACCCTGGGTTTCAGTCCCTGCTCTGAATGCTTAAGTATTTCATGGGCATGTCTACACGTGTCGCTATGGCGATGTTGCACTATGCCATATGCACAGCGCATAGCTGTTTTTAGCAACTATGTTGCTGTAGCAGCGCAATATATATGGGAAGTGTGTCACTACAGCAATATAGCTTCCAGTCACGTGTAGGTGCCCATGGCTGCTACGTCATGTGTAGATGCACCTCTTATGAAGTATTCACTGAAGACCAACTAGAATTCAGGTTTCCCTCCTCCTAGGTGAACACCCTAACCACTAGTTTAGACAGAGGTAGTATGCCATGTTAGTCTGAAGCTAGGCAGAAGGCTGGGCAATGTGGCACCTTCTAGACTAACTTGTCCAGAGAAACATGAGCTTTTGTAGGTTACGTCCTACTTTGTTAGATGCTATTTATGGACTTGCAGGGAAAGGGGGTATTAAACAGAAAGGAATAACAAAAGGCAGGGAAAAGAGGATGGAAGGAGGGGGCACTGCTGAGAGTGGCAAAGGTGGGTTGAAGAGATCAAAGAGAATAAACAAAGCAGTTAACTTATTAGGGACATGGGGTTATAAACGCTAGTCCAAATAATGGGATAAGAATTCAAGGTCTCTATTGAGGACCATACACACTTAACGCAGTCCATGAGCATCTGATGAAGTAGGCTGTAGCTATAAAAGCTCATGCTCTGAATGGGTTAGTCAATAACAGTGGTTCTCAGCTTCTTTAGACTGGTCCATAACTTCTGTGAACTGAGCCACACCCCACTTTGAAACCAAATTCATTTACAATAGGGCTTACCTGCCTGAAGAGGGGCTGGGAAGGAAGAGGAGCAGCTGGCAGGGAACAGCCTGTGGTTTTCTCCTCACTGCCCTTATCTCTTCTCTCCTGGTCATGGGTGACTAGTGCCGCCTTAGTCAGGGGGGCACATGCCCCCTCAGAGACTGGGAGGGGGGTCCCCCCGCAGCTGATCTTGCTGACGAGGGGGGTCTGATCACGAGGCAGCTGATCACTGTGGCTGGTTCTGGAAATGACTGCGGCTGTGGTGCTTCACTCCCTGGCTGGCACTTGCAGGGGGTGCACCAGTGCTCCCGCCTGCCCATCACTTAAGTGGTGAGCATGGTTGGTCAGGGGGTGCACCGACACTCTCAGGGGTGCATGTGCACCCCTGTGCACCCCCTACACATTGCCACTGCTCCTGGTGGCACCCATCAAAGGTTGGGCACCCCAAGGTGTCACAACACTCAGGTTGAGAAGAATCACTACTTGAGAATCAGTGGGAAGATGGGTGTCATACTGCCCTGCCTTCAGATTAGATTAGACAGCCATGTTTACTCTTTCTTAGACCGAGTTACTATTTGGTGCTCCTGTGCAAAGTGGCCTGGGGATGGTTCCCTTGGCATTGGGCTGAGTTTGGCCCAGTATTCTAAAATTTCTTACCACCAACTTTGTCTGCTATAGACTTCCTGGATTACACTGGGCAAGTTTCACTGGGCCTCAATTCATTAGCTGTAAAATGAGGTCAAGAGTAATTTCTTCCTCTACCTAGTAAATACTTATATTCAAGTAAATACAGTAGATAAAACCAAAGGCCCCAAAGCAAGGAGGGGGTGAGTTTGGACTCTACACAGTGTGTGGGCTGTGCTTGAGAGCAAGCTGAGACAGACTCCAGCTCACAGGTATAAATTACTGTATTTACCTGAATAGAAGATGACCCCAATTATAAGACAATCCCCCCTATATATGGAAATTTTTAAAAATTTGATATAATTTTTCAGGTATAGAATCTAATTATTGGAGGTTTGCTTTGACTCTGTCTCCCTCCCATTGCTATAGTAGGGAAAATAAATCTGGGGGGGGTCATGTAGTCCCTTTACCTTCTGTCCCCCTCCAAACTTTTTCTCCCTGCAGCCCCTTCTCACTGTCAGACCCTGCTCTCCCTGAGCACACAAAAGAACAAATTTGAAAAAAAATGACTGTGAAATAAACATATCTTTAGTAATTTGCTTATAGTATCTATACATTTAGTTAATCCAGAATTTATCCTTTTGAAACAGCTGTAAGCTTTAGCACAGGTACTCCATAAACATACTTTGAAGCAGCACTTTGACACCTACTTATATATAGTAATTTTTTTTCAAAACTATGTTATTTCTCTCTCTCCCTCTCCCTCTCTCTCTCTCTCTCTCTCTCTGTATATATATACATACACATTATTTATTTATTTATTTATACACACCTATACCTTTACAGTTCTGTCTCTCCACTGATCTGGTTCACTTCAGAGTTCATAACACATGTATACAGTTCATCATCATGATTACCATTATACTTATACAGGTGTGCCCATCACCTTCTCCTTTATTATCCCTGTCATCTTCTCCTGCTTTCCAGTGGTGCAATACTCAACTGGGATGTTTCTGTGTCTGTACATAAGCAGGTTCCTGGTCTTCCACAGGGCATTCCTGAAGCAGGAGATGAACTGGTCAAAGCAGGCTGTTAGGGGGTCCTTTGCTGCTTGGTCAGGTGGCCAAACTGGTCTTGACCCCTTCTCTGGTCAGGGTCTTGACCCCATCACCATCCTGAGTGGAGGATTACTCTCCCCCACACCTCCTTGGTGCATGGCCAGTTCCAGAGGAGGTGGTTTTTTTCCTCCTTCCACCAGCAGGTTTGCCTGAGGCAGTTCAGTGGGCCTCTTTGCCCCTCTCTGCGTTTCAGCGCCTGCGCAGAGAGTGTCCAGTGGGCTACCTGCTGGTTCAAGTCCCTGTGTTCCTTCTGCAAGTCCTTTTGGAAGATTTGTTCCCCAGGTGGTCCAGGATCTTCACCCCACATGACCTTCCTCATATCCCAACCCCAAGACACCTGCTGGTATAGACTCTGCAACTTGTGGTTTAGGTGTTTGTGGTGCCTCCTTTGGCTCTAGGTTGACCACCTGCTAGCCTGTTGAAAAAAGGCTCTTGCTCTCTCTTTAATGCTGGCTCACTACTCGATGTAGTTCCAGTACCTGGCTCTGATGCTCTTTTACCCTATGTAATGCTGTCTGAACTCCTTCTGGGTCTTTTCATCATCCAAGAGACTCACATTCAGCTTCCACACCTCTCTACCCCTCTCAGGTTGCCCCACCATTTCTGCCTTAATTGTTGAGCGGTAGTGGTCTGAGAAGCAGACTGGCATGGGTTCAGCCTTCACTATTGTCCACCCTTTGGGGAGGAAGACAAAGTCTATGCATGATTGTGTCTGCCCCACAGGGTCGACCCAGTTGAAATTTCTTCAGGTTTCTGGGCTCCTTTGCCTGCACCCACCAGGCTGTGGTCCCAGACAAATTGTTTCAGTAACCTGGAAGATCTTTCCGGCCTTTCTTTTCTATCTCCCTCATCAATGATTCAGTTTAAGTCTCCTTCCCTCCCTCCGATTCAAAGATGGCTTATAGTAGCCTGCCTGCAATAATCTCTCTCTGCTGTTGGGGTCTCACTTTGTCTCCTTTCAACAGGATGGCCACTCTTGCTGACCTACTATCATTTGATCGCAACCAAATGGAGTGGTCATGTGCCCAGTGTTTTTCAAACAAAGCAATAGCTTTTGGTGCTGGACAAGCCACATCCCTGGAGGCAGATAATAGCTGCTTGCAACTGGTCGAGGCATTGTGATATGGTATCCCATTTCTCTTTTTTTAACAGGCTCCTCACATTTACTGAGGCTATTAGTATTCCCATGATAAAGACAGTTGGCAGGGGATGCAGCGCAGATGCAGCCCTTACTTTTTCATTTCTTTGCCTTTTTAGGGACTTTGCTCAGGTTTAGGATTAGATTTTTCCCTGACCTGCCAGGTCCCCTAGGATCTGGGTTCCTTTTTCTGATGAGCATGAAGTGATGCCAGGGTCTGCTTGAATACTGTCAGTACCCAGTTGCCCTGGTCTATTCCTTCAGTTTTCAGGGATTGCCTCTTTTTTGCCTCTACCTCCATTTTTGGTCTGTGGTTTGTCTAGAGCTACTTTCACTTTTCCTATTTTCCTGCAGTGTCTTTTTAGTAAAAAACTCACATCCTCTCCTTTTATCTGACCAGTGTTTGGTGGGTTTTTTTAATTGATGTATTTCATTTTCCAGTCAAATCAACCAAATCAGTTCCAAATCATATCAAATAGCAGAGCTCAATTGTTCAAAAAATGATATCAATCGAGCAGACAAAACTCAATCACTCACACATCATGTATGGTGCTACAACTGCCGAGCATCCTTCATCTCAGGTTCTCACCCTGGGACTTGATATACTTCACTCCCACTTGTAAGACATTCTTTTAAAACAGTGGAAATGCAAGCTCAGATTCACCTCTCATTATTTTTGTTGAGAGGGGCCCAACATCTCAAATTATTTCTATGTTATATCTGCAGCTGGTATAAATAGAGAGCTACACCTCTTTATTCTAGTTAAGGATCTGGCCCAGAAAATCCCATGCCCTGAGAATTAGCCTTCAGGGTGCTGTCCCTTGTTTTCTTTCTACTCATTGGCAGGTGTCCTACGTGCAGATCTAAGCCCAGAGGTCTTGGGATTTGGATGCCCCCAGTTCATACCCGATCTGAGCTAAAAAGCCAGTGTACATTTGGGTAGTAGTCCAAACCAAAAGGCTCATGATTTACCATATAGTTTATTGGGCTGGGCCCCAGCAGAACCAAGAGCCAAGCCATGCACAGCTCAGCACTGTTCAGTATGTGTGTGTACTCCAGATATCCCCACAAAGGATCCATGTGCTAATTAGCCCCCCACTCATGACTGGAACCAGATGTTCTTGTCATGAGTCCTAGGATCCAAAAATGTATATGCAGATGAGGCATGGGGCAACATCGTCCATCTGGCTTCACTTCACAGAGGGCTTCACTTGCACACTAATTATAGGCAACAGGCTGAGAAAGGAGGGGACAGAGGGATACTGGGTGAACTGTCTGGGGCCTCACTTGGTGATGTTTAAAGCTGATGAAGAAACAGGAATCAATGGAAATAGTAAAGAAAGGTGCAGCTCAGTTGTGGGAGTGAAGAGGAAGTCAAAATGTATTCAGTGTAGTGGCTCACCATGACTTTAAAATAAGTCTATGCTGAGGGGGATTGCACACACTAGACATTACTGTATATTTTATTTAGATAGGTAATATTAATTTACCTTTGTGGTGTTTTGGCCAAATTGTAGATTGTCTTCTGAGACCATAGGTGTTGGTATGTACTAACCAATAGGAGACTGTGGTCCACAGAGTACCTGTGGTTCTACAAGGTCTTAAAGGAGTTTTGGAGTAAATATGGCCTGCAGAATGAAGGGCCAATGACTATGTCTAACCACAGGAAGATTCTAGAGGTGGTTAGAGCCAGAGATATGCTGTTGATTGTTGAGGTGCTCCCTGATGCTGGTTGCCTGGCCATGTGGGAGCAGATTTTCCATAAGGACCTATGAAAGGAACACAGAGACCTGAACTGGCTAATAACTCACTGCACACTCCCAGTGAGGGGGTGGGGGGGCAGAGACACAGAGAAGGGCAAAGAGGTCAACCCAGCTGTCTCAGGGGAAGCTGCCAAGGCCCAGCAGAGACCATCGATCACCTCCTATGGCTCTGTCCATATGCCAGGGGTGCATGGAAAACTGGTAAACCGTCTCTGCAAAGAGGTGACAGGGGGTGGACTGATGATGAGAGGCAGCACTGTACAGGCACCTGACTAAACAACAGGGGACCCTGACAGCCTGCTTTGATGAGATTGTGTCCTGCATCAGGAGTATCCTGTGAAAGTCCAGGAACCTCCTGATGTACAGGCACATGGAAATCAAGATAGTAGACTGCATTAAAATGGTACTGAGTGAGCTCCAGTTCTACTACTGGAAAACAGTAGGAGAGGATAGAGAGGAGGTGGCCAACACCACCTAGCAGAGGGACAACTGGCACAGGCTTCTCAAAGATCCCCCTCTAGGGAAAGTGGACAGTGACAGGAAAGAAGACAAGTCAACTGCATCAAACAACAATGGTGAGGATAGCAGCAGTAACAGCAACAGTGGAACCACTAGTGACAGCAACAGTGACAGTGATATGAACTAAGGGCTTAAAGCTCATAATCAGAGCTAGAACCCAAGGGACAGTGTAAATGTAACAAGGAAATGAATGTCGGCGGGTATGCAGGTGCATAAGGGCAGTCACTGTAACGGGTATGCGGATGTGAGATATTTGGTATAGGTGTAAGGTGAAGAAAACGGGTTAAGGTTTGGGAAGAATGGTATGCTAGATGGTGTGTGTGTGTGTATATATATATGTATGTATGTATAAATAACTCTCTGTTTTTATATATAGAAATATATTTTTCCAAAAAAATATGGCTAAAGTCAAGTGTGTAGTGGTAGTTTCCCATCAGTATGTTTGCCCTATATTAACCATGTGTTTTATATTCATATTCGGTGATGGCCATTTAATCAAATTCATAGTTTGTTTCCATTACTAAACACACTGCTTTTTGTAGCAGTTCACAGATAGATAATGTTTTTAATTTCTAAATACAAGGGTTTCCTTGTATGTAAATGTCAAATATATAAGTTCTTCAAGGTAATGGCTGTTTCTTGTTATACTTGTGGGCAGTGTCCAGCACAATGGTGTTCTGGATTTTAGCTAGGTCCTTTAAGTGCTAATATGATAAAAATAAATAGCTTATTAAGTATCATTAATGTAATAAAATTATGAGATTCTGAAGGGGTGTTGAGAGAAGAAAAGGAGTAATGAAAGGGAAATATTTAGGAGCCTGAAGCATGGATCTCAGGAAAAAAGCCCTCTCGACAAAGGAGAAAAAAAACTGCACTATCTGTTTGAGCCACAACTGGGTTAGAAAGTGTTTGTCAGGCACAGTTTACATATAGCCAGGCTTAACAGCTGTCACTGCATATAGCTGCAGCTAGCACAATCCCAGTTCTGCGAAGAACAGCATTCATGGTTTCACAAGCAAAGAAATGAGTTCTCTGAGCAATGTGAAATTTCCGTAGAAAGTGAGAAAATACTGAGCATAAAAAGTCTAATTGAACACTCTATAAACTAGGGATTATACTGTCTTACTGGCTGTGAAACTTTAGCAATGAAGGTTGTAAAATATTTTTAGATCCTCTGATAGAAGTGCTATAGACATTAGTTATTCAAAGGGCACATCTACATGAGACACTAAATGCGCAGTAGACTACTTTTGCTGATCACAACGCACATCACAGCGAAAGCTATACTTATATGCCAATACACAGTAATACTGGTCTACTGCACATTAGCATCTCTTAAAAGGCAATTACTGGTACTACTGTACAGTAGCACTGATTACTGCACACTGGTTTAGTACCTGGTAATACAGGGTGCCTGTATATGCGTGCAGAGGCTGCTCCAATGCAGTGCGATTACAGCATGTGACGGAGGCAGCTTTCAGGGACAGGTCTCATGCCAACCCACCCACCTGTCTCTATGGGACAGTCTGCCCAGTCTCTCCTGCCACGACTTTGCTGTTCCATAAACTGTTGGTATGATGCGGGAGACTGTCCATTACATGCTCCAATGCCAGGGGGTGGTATCTGCCACTCTGACCTTCCCTACACTGTAGCCCATGCCTCGCAGATGGCATCCATGTGTTGTAATCATACCTGGTACCACAACTGGTGCTTCCAGGTCTCACAGAGACTCTCACTCCCTCCCGGGAACAGCAGGTCATTGTGCTCAAACTACTGGTCTTACTTTCATCCCACACTTGGCCTTCTTACCACTGAGGACTTACCGGGGTCAGGACTCACCCCAAACTCTCTGGCTGAGCCCCCTACTCAGCCTCTGGCCCAAACTACAGCCTCAGGGATCCACAACCATGCCTGGGCCTCTTCCCCCACATGGAGTTCCTGCTATGCCCCCTCTAAGGCCCTCTATACCATGCCCCACCCTGGGGTCTTCTCATCTTCATGATTGACTATTCACAGGGATGACCGTTGTGCTCCCCTTCAGGCTTATTCCTAGTTCAGCCCTAATCAATTCACCCTTGGGACTGCCTTTCAGGCCTGCTCCTTATTCAGCTATACTCAGCGCCCCCTCATGCACAGCCCTTCAAGCCTACTCCCATTCAGCCCTACTCTGTGTGGGGCCACATAACTATGCTCCCCACACTACCCCCTCTGGGGTCTCTGGGATCTCACATCCCTGCTGGGCTCAGGTGGCACTCTGCTTGCCGTGCCTTGCCCCACTACTCCCACACCCCACCCGAAGATGGGGGATGGGGTTAAGGTGTCCCTCCTTGCCTTTTACCAGGGAGGTAACTGGCTTGGCATTTCCTGGAGGCCACTAGGAGCCCCACCAGGCCACTCTTCCCCAGCAGGGTTTAGTTTTAGGTTATGCCCAGGACCACGAGCTTCTTGCTCTTACCTTCCAGATGTTCCTGCTGCACTGGGCCAGCACTCGCAAACTGCAGCCTTTATATCCCTTGCTTTCAAAATGGCTGCCGTCAACAGGCACCTAGTAGCTGCCTGACTCTGCCCTTAAAGTGGCAGGCACCCAAAGATGCCCTGCTACACAGCGTGTTGGAGCAGACTTGATGAGCTGAGTCTGCTGGAGTGTGGCAATTACTGCGCTCCAGCAGCTTCCTGCATCTCATGTATCAGCGTCCCCACACTTCAAAATGGTGGCAGGGGTGCTTGAACTAAAGTGCAAGGACACTGAAATTCAAGATGCTGTGGCTTGCTAAAAAGTTGCTCCCCGCACCCCCGGAGCACATGTAAAAGTGCCCACAGGTATTAAACTTAATGTGCAGTAACTACAGCATATTAATGCATGTGTAGATGTACCTAATGTGTTAAAATCCATGTTAGGGTTTTTCCCCCCCCTTAATTGGACAACATTTTGGGTAACATCTGTTTGGTTTGTCTGAAATATTGTCTGAAATAGGAGGTGCTGTCATGCTCTAACACTTGCAGTAAAATTTTACAAAATGGATGCTGCTGATTAGCTATTTCTCTGTTACAACATTTGCTCTTAGTGACAACATTAAGGCCTTTGAGTTGCACCATGTTCTGCTGCCAATACTGTTTCCTGAATATTTTTAAAATATTTCAAACAGTAGGAAAAAGAAGCAATTACCAATGTGCAATCTTCAAAATGACATGCCTACTAGGTTATTTTCTCTTTGACCGTTTAGGGCGTATACACTATAATCACACCAAATCAGTTTACAACATAGCTCTGTTCTGTAGTGCAAACAGAACTTAACATCATATATTATTTACAGCAGCACCAGTGTGCACTAGGGGATTTCCAAACACAGAAGAAAGATGGTCCCTTTTCCAAGGGAATCAAAATACAAGGAGAGAGGACACATGCTAATTAGAGACCCAAGGAGAAAGGGGATTTGGAACAATAATAGGTAAATTCTACACAACTTCTGTAAAAGTCAACCAGATTTATTCCTGGCATCAAGAGAGAAGTGGGTTCTTAAGAAGGACTTAAATGTAGACAGGGTAGAGTCTTTTTATTCAATGATGCTAACATTGTGGACAAGTACTTGTTTTCAGCGCCATGAGAGAATACTCCTAAGGCTCCATCTCCACAACAGTATGGCACCTTCTTGTGGACACAGGTGTTACATATTTGTTTGGCTTTGTCCATTAAAAATTGTAACTGCTCTGTCATGATGTAGTTTGATCAGCAGACTGCTCAAGCAGAAACCCAATCAAGCATCCACTCACTACAGAGATTCTGGCATAAGAATTATCCAGCACTCAAAACCTGCATTTTCAGCTCCCCCAAATGGAAGAAACCTGTTACTTAGCACTGTAGTAGCCCGCAAGTCAATCATTTCTGAAGGTGGTAAAGGAAAGGTAAAAAAATTCAACAGTCTGCTGTGAAAAGAGGAAGTCCCAGCTTCCTACCTGCTAGAGAACTTACAGAAAAAACAGTGCATCTACACATCGACTAATTAGCTCTGCAATAAATGTCTCAGTGGCAACAGGTGCAGGACTATTAGGCTAGTGTAAACTAATAAACTCCACAGCAGAGTAGGACTTGTAAATACAAGTTTTTTACTTTGCAGCAGTGCACGTGTAGATACTGATGTGGCTGGCTGGGGCACAAGGGTGCTTCAGTGCTGGGGCTGCCTGCTGGCTAGCTGCACACTGGAGACCATTGTGCCCCAGCCTGCCCCAGGGCAGCATGTTGATCTGGGCTGGAGCAGCCCTGGGCTGGCAGGCTGACCCCCCGGACTCCCTGATAGCCAGGGCTACTCTGACCCGGCTCAACATGCTGTGGTCTCAGGGGCATGTCCAAATGGTGCAGCTGGGAGCAGTAAAATCCAGCATGATGTGCACCGGAGTTTATTGCTGCGTGCTAATAACACTTGTAGACCCACCCAAGTTCTCTAGTCTTAAGGAGTCTTGTTCAGTGGAAGCTACAAAAGACATGGGTTAGAACTACCCTTCTAATCAGTGAAAACACATTTTATGAACAAATTAAATATCGTCATTGGTGATACAGCTGTGGCATCTGTTGTTTATAGTATTGTCTGACACTGCCTTGGAGTCAGGCTTACTTTTTCTTGCTGAAACAGAAATTAGCTTGAGCCATAGATGAAAAATCATTTGTTCCTTTGATTTTTACTACTACTACTAAATTTCCTTTTGTGTATTTATTTTAAAATTTTGGTGAACTAGGCATGATTCAGATTTGTGAGCTGTCATCACAGCTGATCAGTATGGAGATAGGGGCCCAGATCTTTACAACCAGGTATCTAAAGTTTGGTACCAATATAATTTTCAGATAAATGAACAGCCTTGTTTTTCATCAGTAGAGCTTAACATCCTGCAGCTCCACGACCATTTTAGAAAGTGGGACTGAATCTTAGCAGAAGAAAATCTCAGAAATTCCTGCTCAAAATGAACAGAAAATAGTTTTGTCATGGCTAGCTCTTGTCATTTCTCATTGTTAGCTCTTATATCATTGCCAATGATGTTCAGGGGAACAGCAATTTCAACAAAGAGCTCTGTTTCCTGGTACATTCACAAATGAAACATCTGAAAAACAAAAGTGCTCTCCTGCAAGCCATCTCTTCTTCCAATGCGAGCTGATACTTGCACACCAGACTGTGACATGTGACTCACCAACTTATTGCTCTTTTAGTTCCTCCTGGCAGAAATTTTACTATGTTTAACTTAACCCGGGTTTTCTACTTCCTGGTGTCACCTGGTCAGATTGGTATGGGTGATGAGGGGTTTTGCCTTCCTCTCTAGCAGGGGGCCTCTTGAACATATATTGACAACATTTTATAGAAGCAGGGCATTGGCTGCTGTGGTTCCCCTGTTTTACAAGTGGCAGGTTAGGGTGTTAGGTCTATGTTGTGTCAAGGTTGAGGGTAGTTTTACATAGACTTTAGATTATGGTTGTACGGTATGGTGGGATAGAGATGATCCTGCCTCAGGTAGGGGTTTGGAGTAGATCACCTCTGGAGGTCCCTTTCAGCCTTACTTCTCTAAGACCTCCTTGTCACTCTTTCCTGTGAGGACTGAGATCGAGCGCAGATTATTTGTAGGCAAGAGCTATGCATCCCATCATACTGCAGAACTGGACATTTATACAGTTAATGCTGGGAATATTCCTAGTTAGGGCAGCATAGAAGGAAGTTTGGAAGAGATATGAAACCTCACGTGTCAGGGCATAAATCAAACTTGTACCAATGAAACAATGAAAATTGCTTGTGGGGCAGATTATTCCATAACTGACCACTTACTAGTTTTGCACATTCCTCTAAAGACTCTGGTCCTGACCACTGTCAGGAAACTGAACTAAATGGACCTTGGGCACGACCAGTACTCATCCGGTGTGGCAGGTCCTATGTCTCTATTTTCACTGATGGGTTAGAACAAGGATAACCCAAAGTACACCCATCTTTTGATTTGACCTCCTGCCCTCACAGTGATAGCCAAAATCCTTACCCTAGCCACCATCAACACTCAACCTTCGTACTTCCTCAAGCAATATAGCGAGAAGCCAGTACAAAGACAGGTCAAGATGATGACAAGAACAAAGCCTAGAAGACTCTTCTTAGAGAGCAGCTTTACTTCAACAGAGGAAGAAATCTTCAAAGAAGTGAACTCTTTCTGTCTTTTTCTGGCAGGAGTCTCATGGGAGGAGAAGAAAACAGCTTTCATTTTAGCGAGTCATGATATTTATGGTCCTTTTATAAATTTTGTTTGAAAATATAAAAGTAGATGGGCTCAAATCTGTTTCAAAAGAGAGGAGGAAAGGGAGAGGGAGGGAGAAAGAGTGAGCATGTGAAGGGCAGATGGATCTGACTCATCTTTGTCCACGTTAAAAAAAATCAAAATCTTTCTCTGTCTAAGCATATATCCTTTCTGCCAGTCATGAGGATAATAGTTAACCTTTATTACCCAGCCCCTTTCATCCCAAAGCGACATACAAACTATAAATACAACTATCACCAAGTACAGCCACCTCGTGATACAACATGACAGCTGTTTAATAGTGCAATGCAGCACCATGCAATAGTTCAAGAACCAGACTTTCAGATCACGTCTCTGGTGAAAGTGAAGTCTTTTCACTGGAATCCTGAGGGGCAATTGTCAGCTAGCGCTTGCTCACATACCAAAGTCTCAGGTGGGCTTTTATCCATCATGTCTGTAGTGTCTGTTCAGCAATTGGGGTTGCATCCTCTAGAGGGCCTCCTACTTTTCATATGTGGAATCTCCTCTGACCCTTTGCCTCTAGGCAATACTTTTGATCCATTTCAGAGAGTAAGGTGCACATAATTT
Source organism: Crocodylus porosus (assembly GCF_001723895.1). NCBI lineage: Eukaryota > Metazoa > Chordata > Crocodylia > Crocodylidae > Crocodylus > Crocodylus porosus. The sequence continues at coordinate 12,109,418 of NW_017728906.1, forward strand.
GTGCAATCATCATCATTTCAAATCTATCTATCTATCTATCTATCTATTCCATGCCATCCCATTCTATTCAAGCTAAAATTAGCTTATATACTTCACAGGATATGGATACATGGAAGAGTATAATACATGAAAAAATTATTGGGGAAAATATAAATCAAAGAACTGTGTTTTGACTTTAGTCCTGATTGTGGTGAGGCCTCTAGTAATTTTTATCTCCTTTGCACATGAACTCCACAGACTACGACAGCTTCTATGAAATTTCTGTCACCCAAACTCACAAGCCCCTCTCTGTACTTGGCAGTTTTGTAGTATCTGTTCTGAGAGTTTGTGGTCAAGAAGGGAGAGAGATCTATGACCCTGCATATCAGGACAGAGTCTTTGAACTGGACTCTGGATAATGTAGTGGGTTAATGCAGGGATCAGAATGCAGGAGAAATGTGAACATAAGTGATTGGTGATGCTATGAAAATGGATTACTGCATGTTATAAGTCAGGGCATGTAGCTTCAGTCTTTGATTTAACATAAAATCCTAGCTAAGCCTAGAGGTCATCTATGTGTCGATTATTGTGATCAGGTGAAATCTGGACAGTATAAAATGCAGTCTTTTGCCTAGTCATAGACGGAGGTGGTTATTTCTTGCTATAACTATGATTTGGGCATTTAATAGTACAGAGGAGTCACAAAGGATCCCTAGGCTATGAACAAAGAATAGCTGCTGTAGCTAGTTAGGCAATATGGGATGGTCAGATCTTTTAAATGTTTCACTGTCTTCCTAGCCTAACCAGTTTTGCTTTGGTTCAATTTTACCCTTTTGAATAGAAGAATTTATTTTCTCCTGGTTACTCAGTTCAGCATAGGACAAAGTCTTAATCAGGTCTTAAGATTAATTAATCTAGCCTTATTTTGTTTGACTTAATTTAATGGCTGTAAAGCACTTAAACGGATTAACTGAATATGTAGAGACATTGCTCTCTATATAATTAACAATGATATTAGTTTTACATTATAAACCTATGTATGCCTCATATACTTTCTTCTCAAACACTTTGTTGGGACATACCCTTCTGCTTTTATGCCTTCCAAAGTGCGTAAGAAACATACAGGATTGCTAAAACACTCTCCAAAGCTAGTGTTTCTTAAATGGAAACGATTACTGAATATGGCTGTAAAAATATGACACCAGTCACTCAAGGTGTGGGTGACAGCATTTTGAAGCACTGAGCAACATGCACTATTCTGCTCTGGATGACTCAGGCCTCCTACCCAGGATGCAGCAGTGGTAATAGAAAATGGCTGAGCTCTGTGATTTTGAGGTCCCCTTAGACTTGAGCAGATTTGGGACCTGCCTTAGTTCTGGAGTGCCTTTTTGGGATAATTTGGCTCCACAATTCACAGTGACAGAACCTCCCTCCCACCCTAAGCCCCTCAAACCCTCTTGCAATACAGCAGGCAAATGCCATTGGGCAGGTGTCAGGCCCAATACCTGCTGCTGCCTTTTGACTTTCACTGAAGGATTGTGGGGGGGAGGAAGCTGAAGTGTCACAGAAAGAAATCCTCTCTGAATTCATTTGGATACCTTGCTATTCTTTTTATCTAGCATAGGACCACTGAGATGGGTGTAGGAACTATTCCCCCTGCAGCTCTGGTTGCCTGAAACAGTCTTTGTGAATCTCTCCTCTTCACTGAGTCTCCATCTCCTTTTAAATTCTCATCTTAAAAGCTGACTTTTCTACTCTGCCTCTAGACCTCTTCATTTCTATCCCTCCTGGTTATTGGCCTTATGACTGAATGCTTTAATATTTTCACCATACAAGGTCTTTATGTTACTGTTTCATGTAATTTATACCTGTGAGCTGGAGCCTTTCTCAGTCTGCTCTCAAGCACAGCCCACACACTGCGTAGAGTCCAACATCACCCCCTCCTTGCTTTGGGGTCTTTGCTTTTATTAACAAAGATATCAACAATAAGAAAACAACATTCAGCTGTTTCTAAGGGTTCTCTCCCTTGACTACTCAGCCCACATCCTAGACTGTCCCTCCCCAGTGAGCCATTCTCATTTCCTTTTTATACAAGTGCACTAATAAGCCACCTTCCTCAGTGAGTCAGCAGAACCCACTTAACCCTTTCCTAGAAGGGTCACAACTTGCTAGCAGGGTTGCGTGTTTCAGTCCTGAAGACAAAGAACGGAGGGTCTTCAATAATTTAATTCTGTAACAGCCTTGGGATGCAGTTTAAATGAAACATGCTACAGCCTGTGTTGTATTATGTGAACTGAAACCAACCTCTAAACCACATGATGTTCACCTGTCTCAACATAAAATGCTGCCTATTATTTCTAGGGAAATGCTTTGTTGAGGATGGCAGCCAATCACAGGGAGAAAAAGACAGTTTCAACAGAATCCAGTCTATGTTACTAACAGAGAACTCGGTCTTGGAAGGTGCTGAGTGTATGACCCTGATCCAGCAAAATTCTTTAGCAATGATTTCTTTTGGCCTCTCATAGTGCTGTTGGAGTCACTGGGACTACTCAAGTGCTTTCACTTGCAAGCTTTTCTAGATTGGGATCAGCATCCTCCAGATGCAAGCTTGGATTAAGCTGTAAATACAGAATACTGTAATGTATGAAGCAACTCCACCGGGGTAATGGGAAGAGACAATAAACAAAGGACAGCACTATGCAGGCTAATTCTCAGGGCATGGGATTTTCTGGGCCAGATCCTCAACTGGTGTAAAGGGGTACTGCTCTTCATTTATACCATCTGTGGATCTAACCTAGAAATAGTTTGAGATGTGAGGCTCCTCCCAACAAAAATAATGAGAGGTGAATCTGAGCTTGCATTTCCACTGCTTTAAAGGAATGTCTCACATGTGGTAATAAGCAATCTGATTTATTAGAATGGAAGTGCACTGCAAGCCTTGCAGCTCCACTGCAGAAGGCAAACTGAACACCTGAAGTGTTTGCAAAGCCATGTTCCTTATTTATTTGAAAAATATAGCCCAAGTTTCCTGTGAAGAAAAGAAAACAAAACAAGAAATAAAATCTGTTCCTTCCTTTGTGGCCCTACATATGTCAGTATTCAGTCACTTGATTCTGAAACTCCCTCTTTCAATCAGGAAGCACTGAGCATCTTTCAGTTGCCCTGGCCCTGGTTCTCAGAAAGAAACACCTTTGTATTCGAAAGATGCAATAATGCCCTCTCTGCAAGGGACAGATGAGTGAAATGATCCAAAAGGTTCTCCTGGGTTTGAACTAAGGCAACTTATGGCTTATTGGTCTAGGGGTATGATTCTTGCTTTAGATGTGAGAGGTCCTGGGTTCAAATCCTGGACAAGCCCAAGTCTAAAACTAGGGAGGTTCAGGCTAGACGTTGGGAGATGCTACTTCACAGTCAGGGTGACCAGGATCTGGAACCAACTTCCCAGGGAAGATGGTGCTAGCTCCTACCTTAGGGGTCTTTAAAAGGAGGCTCAATAACTACCTGACTGGGGTCATATGAGCTTAACTTAGTGGGGGTCATATAAGCCCAGTATTCATTCCTGCCCAGTGTAGGGGGTCAGACTTGACGATCTGCTCAGGTCCCCTCTGACCCTACATCTATGAGACACAAAGGTTAGCATTACCTGTTCTTTAGATAGTACCACCGATGTGCATGGCACCATACAGTCAAACTGGAAGACAAGGTCCCAGCCCTGTGGAGCTTACAAACTATAAGGGATAATTAACATATTGAGAAGTAACATGCATACCAATAGCTGTCTCTAAATATCATAGAGAGAGGGGAAGTGAACATAAGAATATGGAAAGAGAACAATATTTATGGGAGAGGAATATTGCCATAATGATTCATCTCTCCATTTGTTTCTGCCTTGTATTTATCTTTGTGAAGGTTATGATGGAGTTCTCTGGTGTTTCAAAATATAATTCACATGACAGAAGGAAGAGAGATTTCCAGAATGGTAACAGAAAGTCAGCTGAGGGTGCTGTAAGGTGAGATTTGAAGAAGACATGGGAGGTTGACTGGTGACATGCTGTTTGACCATAGAGTAGTTCCTTGATGTGTCAGAGACATACATCTACATGAGCCATTTTACTGCGCATTAGACTAATCTAATGTGCAGTAAAGCATCACCATCTACATGTGCACAACAATTATTGCACACCAGATTAGTCTAATGCACTGTTTTCTAGTACCTCCAGATATCTCAGTACCTCCATCTTTTCCCTGCCAGGAAAAAGGGTAAGACAGAATATGACTACAGACATTGCAGATAGTCTCTGAATGGCACATGCGCAATATCAAATTGAATTTAGGACCTTTTGCTCCAAAATAAACCTCTGTCTCTCTAACTGGATCAGACTATCAACTAAAAGGCAGTCAGCGGTATTAAGCATGTATTCTCTTGGAGACTTCAAGCCACTAGCAGGACAGACACTAATCACATGAGAGCAGAGCCAGATCCATCTAGTGGAGGGCAGTGGTACTACATAAATAAATCATATAAAACACGGAGAGAAGTGACTATTTTTGCTGGATCTTGCCCCTGAAAGTGCCCTATAGCCATGACCAAACACAGGTGCATGGCTGCAGAATGCTTGAAAAGGGCCCAATTTTCTGACAATCTGAACCCTCATTGCTTGAAGGTTCAGATGAAAATGCTCCAAAATGGAGTGCCCTCAGTAACTTCTGTCCATGCACACTGGGAACAGGGCTGAGCTGCATCATCTGCTCCTGGCGCTGTCTTCAGAACAGGAAGGGGAAAAGCAAATGAAGGTAGTTCAGTTTGGAGTTTTTTTAGCTGCCACTGGAGAGTATGGTGGGGTGGGTGGATTGGAGTCCCCTACACCTTGGGAAGGATGACTCCAATCCACCTGCCCTACCCTACAGCACTGGCTGGGCACCCCCAGAATGAGCTCCCTATGCTCCCTTTCCCTCTTCTCATTCTGAAAACAGTGCTGGGGCTGGGAGAGGGGGAGGGGTGTTGCTAAGGGAGAGTGGCTGCAGGCTTGCAGCAGCTCTAAACAGCAGTTCAATCTCCCAGCCCCTGGGACCCAACAACGAACACCTGTTGGATCTGGGGGATCATTGTAACTCATGGCGCTTCCTGCAAAGCACTATGAGTTACAACACGGAGCTGCTCTTCTGTCTGCACCTTTACAGCAGGGGTGTCAAACCCACAGAGCAGGGGATCAGACCCATAGACTGGCCCTACATGTTGGAGCCAGCATGTAGGGCCAGTCTGACATTGGTAGCTTATATAGCTCATGCCCTGCACCAACTCTGCAAGCTATATGCAGTACATGCTGGCACCAATCCAGAGGTCATGTGCAGAGCCAGCATGGGGTGTGTGCTGTGAGGTGACCATGCTGGACCAGCCTTGTGTGCTGGCTCTGGTGCATGGGGCCTGTAAGAGGGAGCCAGAGCCTCCTCCTACTTTAAGGGATACTGCAACAGGCTAAGCTGGCTGTGTGGGAGCCTAAGTGGGGTCCCCCCTTGGCCCCATCAGTGCCTCAGGGCACCAGTTAGCTTAAGCACTATTTGTGGGCATTGTATGTAGTATGTGCCAGACTGGCTCTATACACTGTAAGTAGCACACAGGACCAGAGCTAGTGCATACCATATGTAGCACACAAGGTCAGTCTGAGACCCACAGGCTGGGCCCCCACAGGCTGTATCTTTGATACCCTTGATTTAGAACATTACATTCTAGAGGAGGAACACCTTCTTGTCACTGTATTGGTTATATCAGTTATCCCGCGTAGGCATTGAGATCCACCCTAGATGTGTTCAATTTGAAAAGGGACAGACTGTCAAGCACTGCATTCAGAATATTCCTATATGCTCCTTTCAGTAACATACATCAGTAACATTTGGTACAGTCTTCTTTTGCTATCACGATCATTTTCCTCTCCTATTAAGTGACCAACCAGGATTGCCCACTTTGCCATTTTTGCTGACACTCATGACTTTGGTGGGGGTAAACAAGCAACATTGGCTTCTGCTAAATAAGAAAAGGTGTATTAATAAGAAATTATCAGTAACAGCAAAGCTATTAAGAGAAGAACCTACATTTTCAAAGGAAGGTTGTACATTCTCTCTCCTACTTCCAATTTAGATGAAACTAGAAAAAATGCTGGAGCAGCTCTTTAGTGAATCTAGAAACTTGATATAATCAAAATGGCTTTGGACCAAGGTCTTGATTTGTGAGCACTATCCCATGGGGCATAATAGCATTACCTGCATTTACTACTAAAATATTCTTCAGATGCAAGTAGCTCCTTATGCTTTTTACACCTATACTGATCACTGAGCACAAGCTGCTTCTTTTCAGCAAGCCACAAATACTTCCAGTGCTTGACCTCCTCCTACTAAGGCTGTTGGTTAAAGAGAAATAAATGCTTGTAGGACATTAGCAATGTCCTGCCAGCCATGTAGTATGATCCACAAATGTAATGGTGAATGATTCAGGTGACAGCTGGGTCTGGGACTCCTGAACAGAAAGCTCTCCCCCTTTCCCCAGAGTTGGGATTCCATTACAGTCCACCTAGAATCTTCAAAATCTTATCCTGGGTCATTCTTCTCTCCTTCGCCGGAGCTTTGCCTGAGTTTCTTCCAGCCGGTTTCTCCAGGCAGCAATAATGGCATCATCATCCATTTCCTCTTCCTCTTCCTTGCGGGTGCTGCGCCGGTACTGCGAGGATCTCCTTGATGCAAACTTCTCCTCACTTTTTTCCACTTTCTCTTCTTTCTCTCCATCCTCCTCAGACTTTGAAAAACTTTGAGTGAACTTTCTCTTTGCTCCAAATTCAGACATGTCTGTCCTGGACTCTTCTTCAGATTCTTCAACATGTCGGGATCTGAATCTACTGTGTGCTGATGTTTCAGGAGATTCAGAGTCAGAGTATGGTTCAGGTGTTTTTCTGAAAAAATATGGCTCTGGGCTTTCTTCCCTGGAACTTGTCTCACTAACCTTTGATCGGGTGAACTTGTACATTTCCTTATCCTTTTCTGCAGAGACAGAGGAAAATCTTGATGTGGTTCTCAGTGAATCACCTTTAGACTCAGAGGAAGAAAACCTGTCCAGCTTCGCTCTTTGGGATCTGGAGAATCTGTAGCTGGATGATTCTGATTCAGAGTTTACCTGTCTAATAGTGGAGGATCTGTTGTGTTTCTCACCAGCCTTCTCACTCTGGGCATGATGTGATGGCCTTTCTTCTTCTTTCAGGTCACTGAGCCACTTGCTAACATTCATCTCTGTCTCTGAATTCATGGCACCAGTATTTGCATATTGACCAGAGAAAGCAGATGCAGTATGATTTCTGTCAATATCTGTTTGCGAGGGGTATCTAACATTGCCTAGTGTGCTTTCTGAGTCATCTTTTAATTTCTCTTCTTCATCTTCTCCCTTGTCCTTTTTCTTTTTAAATAAAGTGCTGCGTTTGTTGTCTCTGACAAGCTTTTCAATTTGATAATCTGACATTTTCTCCCTCATCTCCATTTGCATCTCCTTCTCCTTCCGGCTGAGTTTCTTCAGGTCGACATCATCTGCAAAAAGACTGAACAATGGCTTGCTTGTCTGCGTCACTTGCGAGCTGGACCCTTCTGTCCTTGCGCTCATTGAGGTGTTGCAAGACAGGACAGACCGGGTATCAGCACAGCGTATGTCCTGCTGGCGGAGTAGTGAACCAGCTAGAGATGAGCCACTCTGTGCACTGAGGAGGGAGATCTTGTCATCATCTAGGTGCTTGCCAAAATCACCTGACTTCATGCTGGAAGCCATTTCAGAGGGTGGGCGGGACAGCATCAGTATCTCATTTTGTTTCTGAGCAATGGTTTCGCTAACCACATTGGCAATCCAGTTCTGAATACTTGCCATGGATATTGTATCACTTGGGCCAGCTTGGAGGTTAGGTAGAGGTATAACTGGCATTTGAGGCTGCATGGCCCCAGTGCTGCTTCTGGTCTGAGATAAAGGTGGGAGGTTACTCTGCACACTCAGTACAGAAGCTGAATCATCAGCACCACCTATGGAAGGTGTTGAAGGCCAAAAAGCTGACAGTGGGATACTGCCACTCATTGCGCTCTCTGCTTCCCAGCTGCACAGGGACTGGCTTTCTTCCAGGACCTTCTTTGAATGTTCAAGTAGCTCCACTCGCCTCTGCTTCTTTTTAGCTGAGACAGAATCTTCGCCCTTGGCAAGCTCCACAATCTCATTCTTGTTTTCACTGCCAACCTTTTTCTGGTGTTTCATTTTCCAGGCCTGGTAAGCAGTCAGGTTAACATCTGACAGATTCTTCTCTTCTGCAGCCTCCTCACCTGGATGGCTGCCCTCTTCCACCTTGGGGCGTTCGGGTGATTCAAGGTCCTTCTTGTGAAAACCAAACTGGATCCTTTTGATCTTCCATCTTTCAAGAGGAGTCAGCTTGTCTTTGTTCTTTTGGCAGAAGTTATAAAAGGAGCTGGTGTCTGAGAACACACTTTCTTCATCCATGTCCCTGACCTTTCCTCCTGGCTCTTGTCCTGAACTGTCCTCACAACTTCTATTCCTAGAGCAATATCGCTGAGCTGCTTCTTTCTCAATCTCCAGTAGCCTTTGGTTCCACATGTCCCAGGTGCTCTCTGTAGACATAGAGTCTGTGCGGCCCCTTGTCATCCTTTTGATGCCACTGGCTTCCAGTTGTTGCTTCAATATTTGGATGTCGAGGCTGCTCACACTCTCAGTATCGCTGAATTCACTTGAATGATAGGGTCTTCCTCCCATGCTACAGTCTTCATCCTCCCTCTTGGGTGGACAATTACCTTCCACTTGGTATTTCTCATTTCTGCACTGCCACTCTTGGATCATTCTCTCCACATCCTCCTCAGATTCCTCCCCCGCCTGGTCTGGAAGCCTCGGAGGTTTTCTTTCTTCCTCCTTGTTTGGTAGCTCCCTTGCAGGCAAGCCTTGATTTCTTCTCCATTCCTCATACAGCTGTTCCTCCTCTTCCTCACTAATGAGAGTAGGCTGCTTGGAAACCAAACTTGATTTTCCCAAGGATGAGGTGCTCAGAACACTACCGAGGATGCTGTTAGTATCTTCTTCCTCCACTGTGATGGAGTGCACTTTGGCTCCCATGACACTTCCAGAGTCCTCTGCCCCAGATGGCAGGGAACAAGCCCCTGCGTGGATGACTGAACTCTGGCTAACAGTGTCATCCTCACCAGCAGCATTCTCCTCCTCTCGCTCCTCCAGCAGCTGCTCGTTGAGCTCCCTAAGTTGTTTCAAAAAGCCATCATTGGGGTAAATAGCACGCTTCTTCCTCAGGGTCATCAAGGCCTCCAAGATGGTCATGTGGTGATAGATCATCAGGTAAGCAGCCACCAGCACAGCTGAGCGACTGATTCCCATTTCACTGCTCACCAGGATTTTACCTACAGGTTTCAAACATAATGATAGTCAATGGCTTTCAGTGGCATAGAAGGATTTCTTCTTCTTTTTTTAAATTGCCATAATTAAAATGTAGACAACTAAGATGCCAAAAGTTAGCAGGTTGATATATGCCAAGAGAAGTGGCTGTCACATGTCAGAATAAGACACATTTGTTTTCTGTGCTGTAGCAGTTGAAAGGGGACAAACCCCCAATAATTAGATTCTATATATGGAAAATTTATGAATTTGTTATAATTTTCTGAGTATCACATCTACTTATTGAGGAGTCCTTTAATAATTAAGATTATCTTCTATTCAAGTGAATACAGTAATACATTTCCTCAGAGAGTCTCAAAGTACTTTATAAACATTAGTGAGTTGAGCCTTACAACCCAGCTGACTGTTGCATGACCTTGGATCAGTCATAGAATCATGGAAAGGCAGAGCTGGAAGGGAGCTCCAAAGGTCATCTAGTTCAACCCCCTGCTTGAAAGTTACTTAACTGACCTGTGTCTCAGTTTTCCCATATGTGCAATGGGGATATTAATACCAGTCTCAATGTTAATGATGATGGCGCTTAATACCAATGGACAAATATATTAATTACTTAATTTTTATAAATTACTTTGAGAGACTTAGATAAAATGCTAACTGATTTTATATATTTTCCAGGAGACAGCTCTGGTGTGTTAGATCTACTGCAGGTCAGAACTAATGAGCTATCAGGGTTATATTGGTTCTCAGGAATGGAACAGCCGGGTCAGTGGCTGGTATAGCTGAGGTTTCCATAGTAAAAACTAGTTTAACTCCTTCAAAAGACTGGGCATGCATAGACTTGTAACACTACATAATATGCCCTATACTCAGTCTTCTTGTACGTGACTTATTACATGGTATTTGCCACAGAATGCACCTGTTACTGCAGAACTGTGCTTCAGAACTATTATTATTATTAGCCTTTTCTTTCTTTCCATTATCACATTTTCTCACATAGAATGCCCCCTGGAATATAATACACACCTTGTTTTTGAACGGCTAAATTGGGTTTTTCTAGAGTTTTCTAGAGTTATGGCTGCATAGAGCAGGAACAGAGCCTAAGTTTCAGCTCACTCATCCTCCTTTTTCTGTTTAACTAAAGCTGGTCTCCTGGCTGCATCTGCAGACTGGTCCCCATGTGTGGATCTATGATCCTGAAAAGAGCTAAAGAATCTCCACGACTGTGAAATAAGAGAAGAAAGACCAGGAGCAACTAGCAGACAACAACATTAGTTTGATTAATGGAAAACCAAAACCTTTAAAAAGAAGAGATGAGCAATAACACTTGTGGAGTGGAGAACAATGAACCAGTAAGTCATCTGACTCCCTTAGCTGCCTGAATAGAAATGCAACAGCTGTTGCATCATGGAGCAAGAATCAAAGCAAGGTGTTTCTGTCCTGGGCACAAAATCAGCTTGTCCACTTAATTCAGGCATCCCAATTTTGGGGGAAAAAGGTACAAGTTTTATGTGAGAATATATGATCCTTTCATACCTTTTTACATTTAAAATTAAACATCCCAAGCATAGCATGAGCATCAAGAAAGCACAGCTTTCTATCTGACAACCTGAAACTGTAATTCTTAAATGTTTATATCTGAGTGTCAACATGCTGTTTATGTGAATGTGCTGATCACGCTGAAACCTAATGAGGCCACCAATTTAAATTTCAGTGCCTCACTGCAGATATTTACCAGAAACATTCAATTAATATGCCTAGTTCTGCAATCCCAAACTGCCTCATACACTTAACTGAGTCCCCAAGTAGCTTCTTACCTCAGCTGCCAAAACTTCCACCTTCCCCTACTGATTCAACATAATAATAAATTATCTATGCAAAAATCAGCAGCACATTCAAAATGAAAGTGCAGAATAAAATTAAGTGAATCAAATGGGAAAATAAATAATACGAGGGATACCATGTAACTGATTGTATTATTCCTTTTCATATTTAATTCTATAATGATCTCTTTTTTAATTTTAGCCAGAGCTTCTGCAGAATTTCCAATCTGGTACACTGGAGTTCCAAACAAACAATGGTGGGGACTGCTGTAAAAGACTATGCAGAGGCCTTGATTATAATCACCCAGAAATGTGTCCTCTCTTATGTCTTATTGCTTTGGTCACCCTAATAATACACTGGTTCCTACAGTAGATAGATAACCTTGCAAAGATGAGTATCTCAAGACACAGAGACTTAGATAGCCTGGACCAGGGCTCATATTATTGCTTGAAATGGGTTCAAGAGGCAAACTCATCACAATGGTTGGGTGAAGATGTCTGGTAGCAGATTCAGTTCTGGGGGGGTGGGCTCTCACTAATGGCCAGCTCTAGACCAATTCTTTCTGCCCTCATTTGCCCTCCCTCTTCTGATCCATTTTTGACCTGTCTCACTTTGGAATGCCCATCATATATGGGCCTGCGGAATTAATCAGGATCCCTTATGTCTGCATCTGCACTGGAGCCACTTGGTAACTACAGATCTGGCTCTGAATGTTCCCTGTGATGCCAGCCCCATCTATGGATTTTGAAGTGTTCATGAACTAATTTACTTTTTTATTCCTACCTCTGTAAGTCAGCAATGCTTCATCAAGGAATTCTGCAGCCTGGTGGAAGTGTTTGGAGATGTCCATATCTGGGAAATCATCCACCTCAATGCCCAGGTACTGGATATTCAAGCCATTGTAGAAATCTGACCCTGTGTACACACCAGTACCATGAGCTGCATTTAGGATGTGGGTGATACCAAGTCTCTTCAGACGGCCTTTGTTCACTGCAACACTCCTTCAGAAGAGAGATAGGGACTTTAGAGTTTGGCTCCTTTTTGGGGGACGGGGAGAATCAGTCCACTAGCAGTCATTAGAAAATTTCCAGCCTGTTACCGTAGTGTATACACACCCTTACCCAATCACCTGCTCCTTTTCTGGTTGCCCAAGACTTCTTCAGATTTTTCTCTGCAATGTTCACTGGGCTGCTAAAGTGTTAAACCTGTCCTCTCTGCATCTTAACAGGTCCACCTTCCCTTCCAGCTTGGTTACCACTCACCCTGCCCTCTTGGGCTCATGCAGTTCTGTTATTTTTTGTTCTAATCACGTTGTGACTGACCTCGTACCACCCTCTCCCCTTCTAGCATCTTTTCTGCACGGGTCTTGTGGACAGCAGACCCATAAAACAGAAGCCGTTGCTGCTTGTACTCCATAAATTGCATGTTTCTTTCCTCTTTTAAAAAACAGAGGAGCTAGTTCTCATGTCTGGGCCAAATTCCAGCTAGATAATTTAATTTTTCCCATCTTTTCTCTGGGGGTTTAATCAGATATAGTATTGTTCTCCACACTCTTTCCTACGTTGTTGTGAAGTGTTGCTATGCAGTATGGAAAAGCTGCTGGGCTCCACCCAGAAGTGTTTGCTTTTCAGTGTACAGTGATTGCTGTAAACATGGTCTGTAAAATGCCTTTGGATCTCAAGGGATGAAAGGCATTAGATACATGTAATTTATATTATGCCTTCAGTGACATGCTCTAACCCTTTGCTAAGAATTTTGCGCACCTTCAATAGCAAAAGCTCATACTCACTTCTCTGCTATGAAGACATTGGGCCAGACTTCATCCACAGGATCCTTAGGGGCTTCTAGCCTGTCTTTCACCAGTGCCCTCTGCAAGTCCATCACACACGGTGTGTTGAACAGGCTGGTGTCATCAATCTTTTCCTTAACTCGGTTATACAGGTCCTCCACCAGCAGCTGCTTTGCAGATTCCAACATCCCCAGACAAACTGTATCTGCTTTGACCTCCTTTGTCTTCAGCTCTGGAATGAACTGACACCATCACTAAAAGCACGTACAAGACTTCCTGGCATTTTTATCTTTGGAGCAACCTATGAAGGCCTATGTTCAACAGTGGTTCCATACACTTCCACGTGTGGGCACATATGTACTCAGGTAGTAGCCTCAAGGCAATTAATAATAGGTTGAGTGTGGTACACTTCCCTTTCTACTCACACTAGCTATAGTCTCATTCTAATTCCACATAGAAAGCAAATTATCTAGTAGTTAAATCAACAGGCTACTAGGACTTCTGCATTATAGTCCATGACTCTGCCATACCTTGTGTGACTTTAGGACAAGTCATCAAACTTTTCTTTTTAATGGCTGTACAACAGAAAGAGTAACCTGCCTATCCTGTGGGCATTATAAGGCTTCAGGAAGGTTGGTCTGGCAGACTGAGATCCCTGGATGAAAGAGGCAAAACATATGCAACCAAAGTGTGTATTTCTTACCCCACCTTCTTTGCCCCCTTACCTTCATTGATTATCTGTTTGGCAGCCACAGCAGAAGACAGGTGGATCGGCTCCATGAAAATACTCTCTGTGTCTGTGTCTGACATTATTGAGCACCTGCCAATCAAGGAAACATTTAAGCAAATACCTCCTCTCAACCACAGCTCTGGTACTGCAGCTCTTCTCAACCACTTCAGCATGTAACAGCAGGGAAGCCAGAGAACAGGTCTTATAGGGAGGTGAAGGAACCCCACCCCCCAGGATAAAACAAACTCCATGTATCTCCTTTGCTTTTGGAGGAGACCCTTAGTCTCCGAAACATGTCTGCAAGAGGTGGAGGCGGGGGGGGTTCTTGTGGGAGAAGTTCTAAAGAGAGTAGTGAGAGTGTTAGTGATAACAGGAGGTTGATACCTGTAGATAGTAGAGAGAGAGCAGGAGAACAGGTGAGGGAGGGAGATTCAGTGTAGGGGAACTGCAGGGATGAGTGTGCATGTTGGAACTGTAAGAAAGGTGCTTCCTTGGAAGGAATTATCAAAGGTCACTTTGCTGAGGTAGACTGAGGTATCTGAAGCACTTAGAAATAGACATCCTCTTCTACTCTATATTGATTCTTGAGCCCCTCTCACCACCATAGTATCTGCACATCATTCCATTGCATTCCAGACATAACCATACTGATCTACTTCCTTTGCTATGATACCCTGGGTAGAAATCAGGACTACAGTATGCCATGCAAATATGCAAATCATGTCCTACCTGAAGTTTGCCCAACACCAAATAATGCTACAAATTTGGCTCTTTTCAGTTAACAAATTGCCCCATATGAGCTGAATGAGAGGCCTGGGGTAAGTCTGTGAGCTGGATGAGGCCCATAGATTGGCACCATGTGCCAGATCCAGCCTGCATGCCTGGTCCAGTGTGGGTGCTGCATACCCTGGACAAGCTGCATGTGCTGTTTGCAGTGTGTGCACTGGCCTTGGCCCTGCATGCAGCACATGGTGCATAGGGTTGGTTTGGGTCATGAAGTACATGCAGCACGTGGGGTTGGTCTTGGGCATATGCTGTATGTGTTGTCTATTCTGGCCTGGCTCTGCAGGCTGGGTCCAGAACACAGGCTAGTTTATAGGCCTAGTCCAGACTGGCTTTGGTTCCAGTCCAGTGCAGCTGCCACAAACAGCATGTGCCCTAGACCAGACCCCCATACCAGCTTCAGGCCTGCAGGACACATGATGCTTGAGGCCTGGATGTAGCACGGGCAGCTGCTCTGTGGCTCTGATCTGGACCTGCTCTGGATCCTGTGTGCAGTGCTTGAGGCCAGGGTCAGCATGTGCTCCATTCAGAGCAGGGCTGGTCAGAGATCTACAGGAAACACTGAGTCAATTGATAGGGCCTTATCTTTGACACCCTTGGTTTAAATGAAAGCAGTGTGGTCTATGAATCTCCCACAAATTACCATGCTCTCCACATTGATTGCTTCATATTTTGAGTTGTCACCTGACCCACATGGTATTGTTGCTGGTCTCTGACTGGACAGCTGTGCAGCCTGGCTACTAGTACATGCCTGCTGGTACACTCTGTGTGAATGCATATTTATATGACCCTTTTTTTTCTGCACACATTCCTGCAAACAAAATTTGCTTAGTATTAGTGAGAATTGAAATAAAGGGGCTACAGTGCAATCAAAGTGAGTTCATGGCTTCTATCTGAACATCTCTTGACCAATATTTTTTCTAGACTAGTTACTCATCTCTAACACTGACTGCTGACCTTTTATAGTTCCTCCCCCTTTGAGTTACTAATGTACAAGTAAGTGCTAAAGATCACCAGTACCAATCTGTTTCCATGACTGAAGGAGTCAGGAGATGCAAGCCTTCCATGCGAGCAAAAACACTCGCACGAAGGACTACGTGAGATGTGTTTTATTGTTAATTAAAGCAGAAGGAGGCTTTGATTCATTTACACAGAATGTAGAGAAACGTTTATTTTATACTACATCATCATCATGATTCCTAAACTGTTTGAATGGCTGAATGGCTTTGACTCTCCATAAATGGAAGACACAACCAGCCTGAAGGGTCTCTTCTCAGTTAGATACCAGCTTGATTCCACCTCTCATCAGCAGGGGAGATACCATATTGTTTTAGCCCAGGTGGTTTTACTTACCTGGCAGGAAAGATACCCTTTTTCTCAGCCTTGAATGACTCAATGTAGTTCAAGGGTGAAGGCCTGTTCCTTGCACTGCAAGCAGAATGACCCCTGCAAGACTCTATCCTCCAGTATGAGGATCTTGGCTACACCTGGTGATGGGGGATTGATCTTAGGCTCTTCCTCTAGCTTGCTCCTTCAGCCTTTTGACTAGGGTCAAGTGAGACTAGGGGTCAACTGAATGCCAAGGCCTCTGGGCTTGGGGCTTGCACATAGGACTGCTGTGGATTTAGGAGTATATGAAGCCCCAAACTGATGATGAGTCTGGGAGGTAGTATACTTGCTGGTGGTAATGCCATATGGACTTGAACGATTGAGCTCTGCTCAGCTGATAGAATTCGGAACTGATCTGGCTGATTTGGCCCAAAACATAACATTAAAAAAAACCTGTTCAGTGGACTACAGTAGATGGGTTGAGGCTGGGGGTCTCAGTTCCATTCATGGGACAGGTAGCCACATGATAGAAGCGTCCAGAGAAATGGGTTCTAACTGGGCTCCTAGTTGTCAGTCTCAGCAGGTGGATCAAGGGGTGGCCAAGCAATGCAGACTGAACTCCCTGTCAGACTTGAAGGAGTCCCTCTGAGTGTTGGGTGAGATGCATTAGCAGGGGCTATACAGAAGATACTCACCCTTGCTGCTGCCAGTACTGAACTTACTCAATGGATAAACAGAACACATCAATCTATGGGGCTATCAGTACACCTAGAATACATCTGTGCTCAAATATGGTATCAAAGAAAGGGATGTATTTGGTAGCTGTGTTAGTCTGAGACAAAAAGAAATGCAAAACTCTAGAACGCTTGTTTCAAAGATGATTTTTTTTGTGATTTCTTAGGTTGGTCTAATAACAGGTATCATCTCTGAACCAAGCAGTCTAAAGTTTTGCATATTAAAGACATTAACAAAAGGCTCCCACCATGAAGGATAATATTTCTGGAAAGCCTGTTCTGCCGACACTAGCCTCAGGGTACAGCATTGCACTGGGGTTAAATAGCTAACTCTGTGGGTTCGCTCTGTTCTGCCTGGAATCGGTGAATATTTCAGTTTCATCCGCTAGAGGGCTCAGATGTCTCAGGATTCTGCACACACCACTCTGGCGGCTAGTTGCATTAATTAAATTGGTTCCCATAGTAACTGGGCAATGGAGGTTAGCTGGGCAGCAGCTTCCAAACCCAGGAACAGCTGGGGAAGCTGGAGTAGAAGGGAAGGACTGTGCAGTATGACGGGCAGGTGCAGGCAGCACTACAGAGCTCACAGTTCAGCTGAGACAGGATTAGAGGAATGGGGGAAGAGGTAGAGGTGGAAATTTTGTCCTATTATTGTAAAGGAATAAATTCATTCCCTTCCCTCTCCCCTCAGTTCAAGACTACCTTAGTAGATTTTACACACACCCTCTCCCTAAAGCCCCCTCCACCCTGACATCAGTATGTGATATCCTGGTCTAAATTGACATTAGTGGAGAGTCATGGTGAGCAACACAAACCGGGGAATTGAGGGACCTCTGGTCCTGATACCTACACTCTGTAGGGGAGGACACGAAACAGGGCAGAGAACCCCATAAGGCCTACAAAAGTGGGGTCTGTAGGGAGCACCTAAAATGTCAGTGATTCTCTGGGCTGGGATGACACTGGGTAGATGGTAGGTCAGCAATTCCTGAGCTGTGGGTCATGACCCCCGGATGGGGTCGCAACATGGATTCGCAGTGTGGTGCTCTCCCCTGCACCAGGTTGTGTCCGCTGGGTTGCTGAGACCCAGGGGAAGGGCAGCAGGGCTGGGAGCCCCAAGCCCATAGTAGGCAGCCCACATCCTCCCCCTTGCCCTCCATGGGCTATGCTTTGGCCGTGCTGCCTGGGGAGGGGACGGGGCAGGGAGCCAGGCTTTGTGCTCTGGCCTCAGCAGCTGCTGCTTCCTGCAGGCGGCAGCCAGGACTCAGGTACTGCTGGGGTCAGGCAACAGGGGGCTGTGGGCCCTGGGGCACCTGGGGAGAGTGAGGAGCTGTGGATTGAGAGTGAGGGGCACTGGCAGGGCCAGGGGGCTGTGGGTCAGGAGTAAGGGGCACCTGGGAGGGTGGGGGGCTGTGAGCTGGGAGTGAAGGGCCATGCTGAGGAAATGGGATCATAAATGGGGTCATGTTGAGGACAAGTTTGGGAAGTGCAGTGGCAGATGCTTGTAGATACTGGATCACGCTTCTGTGCAGCTGGGCTTTCCTGAGGAAATCCACATGCTTAGCAACATACCCAGGCCTGCAGCTTCTGTCAGAGAAGAGCTGGGACCACTGTTGGAACCGCAGCCCCTGGCAGCATCTCTAAAGTGAGGTGTGCTGCTAGGGAGGGGGAAGGAGGCACTCACAGACCAGTCTGAAGGGCTGGCTCTCTAGGATTATAGGCTGGGCTCTGGACAGACTTCTCAGCCATGAAGATTAAATTCCTCTCTCACTCTCTGGGACAATTTCTTAAGGACAGGACTGAGGCACACTAGCAGGGGATGGTATGCAGGGAGTTTTTGGTAGGCAGGATTCTCTGGTATCACTAACCCCATCCTTCCCTCTGTGCCAGGCTCCACTCCTCCTGCTGGTGGAAAAGATGTGCTTTGAACTCTGCAAGTTAATGCTAATACTGTTTGGGGCCTATGGTGAATACGATTTTGCCTTCCCTGGGGCATGCAGTCAGGCAGGCTGCAACAAATGCTGATTTTGGGGGACATTGATGCTCCTGAGCTGTTGCAGGTGGCCCTCAGGCATTTCTCTACAGGGCTTCTAGAATAGCTACAGTGTCCATACCAGGTTTTCCTATAGCTGCCGCCCCTTCCATGATTACCTGCTGGTGATGAAGGGAGCAGGAGTGATGTAGGGGCAGATGGGTAACAGATGCAGAACACCCATTTATGGGCCCTGATCCTGGAAGGACAATGTGTGAGCTCCTCCCTAGATCCCCTGTAAATGGAAGTGACCCAAATGTTAATTATATTTGGCAAGAGCAGCAGAACAGGTGAGGGAGGCTGTTCTAGTCATGCTGAATTGCTGAGCAGGTGAGGAGGAGGAGAACAAGGACGAGGAGGAGGCTGCAGTTAACTGAGATTAGGACATGATCATATTGAACATGAGCCCAGAGAATTGTATGGGCAATTTTTAATGAACACAGTAAAACCGAGCAAACAGGCCAGCTGCAGCTGCTAGCAAAGCCCCAGAGTTGAGGCTGCCAGCGGAAACCATTTACTATGTCCCCATTTGCATGTGGCCTCATTTCCCAAAATATCTCTTTCTGAGAAGAATCCTTCCAGACTGGATCCCCATTTCCTGCCTGACCCAAATAAAGCATTTAACACCATATGGGGAGTCCAGTCAGGCATGCTGGATTAGAAAAGCAGCACAAAAGAACACATTTTTGCCATTGTAAGAAAAAGAATCTAATTGTGCTAGTTTTGATTGAGGCACCTCAAACATGGCAAAATCTCATCTTCTGCCAGTTTAGGGGCACCCTTCTGCCTCACACCCAGCTGTCTGGTGAGAGGTCAGCCTGAGCCAGAACCCAAATCCAAAGAGCCTCACTGCCTGGGCACAAGGGGGTTGTTAATCCGCGCCTGGGTCTCGCAGGTCTGTATAACAGGCTGAATCAAAACAGTCAACCGGAACATATCTGGACTTTGGGGAGATGTGAAATGTTCATCTGAATTCTGCAGCTTAGCTGGCAGAGGCATCGCATAGGGAGTGGGCAACCAGTAATCCTCCCCCGCCGGCCCTTATATTGCTTTCTGGAATGTGTATGTAGGTGGGATGTGTGGGCAAAATCTCAGCTGAATGAATGGGATAAATAACATACAAGCTCTGTCCCCTCACTCATGTGTGGGCTATGTTGGCGTTTCAGGCAACTGCTTCACAGAGCAGAGGGAAGCCCTATGTCATATTCAGGATCTGAGTGGATACACATGCATGGCAGGATGGTGGGAGAGGAGGAAAAGGAAGCAATTCATTATGTGCAGTCAGGAGGCCACAGCGGTCCCCTGCGTAAGTGCACTTACCGACTCGGGGAGGGGCTGCGGAGATAGCGGGCCTGTACTGCCTTCACATCTGGCCTATCCTCTTCATCTGGCACCACTTGCTCACTGTCTGAGTCCTTGCTGCTTGCCATGGCAGCTGTTGGGGTCTGCTGGAGCTGGGGAAAGGGAAGGGAGGAGGGGTAAGAATATACCACAGACAGCACAACACTTAGGGAAACCTTTTCAGGCTGGGTAGGCAGACAGCACATCATTCCTGATTCCTGTGACATGGCGGTGACACAGCACCTATGAGCTCAAAGCCAGAGTTATAGACGAAACAATGACCCCTTCCTGGCAGGGTGGGGAATGTGAACTCTCCAAGAAGTGCTTTTTCATGAGCCCACAACACATGCTGATGCCTGGTAACATAGATTCATAGAAGTAGGGTCGGAGGGGACCTTGTAGATCATCAAGTCTGACCCCCTGCCTGGGCAGTGGGTGGGAAGCTTCTATTATTTGGCTAGGAACCTGGAGAGGCTGTCACCAGTTCCTCCAGCATCCAGCATAGGCTGTGGCTCAGGGAGAGCCTGTCTCTTCCAGTCTACAAGTAACCAGGCACAGAGTCTGGGAACGACGATGGGGGTGACTGTGCAGAAATCCTATCTCCATCTGGCCAGCTCAGTTCTGTTAATAGGCTCCAGAGGAAGCTACATCCAGCCAGAAAGGGGACTTTGAAGTCAGTGTGGTAGAGAATAGGAGACCTCTCTTCCCCAAAATGAGATGCTTCAAAAGGATCAAGCTGAAACCCTTGATTCCAACCACTCTTAAACCCCACAAGCACAAGACGTCTTTGTCAGGGAGACCACGGTACCAGGGCATGGTGAGTGGGCGGAGGGGGTGGTATTATTACTTGGGTTAGGAACCCGGAGAAGCAGCGGCCAGTTCCTCAGGCCTCACGCAGAGCAACTCTTGGCTCTCACTCAGGGAACGTCTGTCCCATTCCAGCCTGTGAAGGCTCTGAAATCCCCCAGCAGCTGGTCTCAGGCATCAGAAAGACAGGCATGTCCCGTAAACAGGGGGCTGAGGAGCTTTGGCTGTTTATGGATCCAGTGAGAGGGGAAGCAAACATGTAAGGAAAAGGCACTTACCATCAGTGCCCAGATCTGTCCCGTCCAAGGTGCAGTGAGGAAGCCCAGTGAATGGGGCAGGAAACCTGGCCAGGCCCTTGGCTAGAGCGAGAGATCAGCCACCCTCTTCTCTCTCTGCCGCTCCTTCTGGAAGGGGCAGGGCAACTGTCAGCACCAAATCTTTATCAGCTTTCTAAATATAGTGTGTGCCCCACACTGGCTGCTGGGTCGCGTGGGGAAGGAATTCAGTGCCTCATAGGCAGCACATGGTCAAGTTGTTAACTCCTTCTCTGCTGTGGGCTGGATCCCTGGGCATTTTTCTGCAGGGATGTTCCTGTTGTAGGAGGAGTCTAGAGAACTGTCCAGAGTACTTCTGAACCTCCACCTGCAGGGAGTTCCCCTTCTAACCAAGATTCGATCTAGACTCCTTGACCTGTTGGTGTAACCTGCAGAAGGGTCAATGATAACGTGCTGCACGCCAGCTAGAAGCTCTGTGATCTTGGGATGTCTCCCTCACTACTAGGTGCAATGCAGCATCCTGTTTCCTGCTTAACCAGAAGCCTCTGTCTCCAGTCTGCTGACTTCCCTGGAAGCATACACACCAGTACAAGGCATATTGCCTAGTGTGCCCCTGAAACCTCTACATCCTCAGCTATCAGAGCAGAGCATCCCAAGGCAGGACAGCCCCATGGAGAAAAATTCTGAGCATAGTGGGCAGCATCAGATTTTGCTGAAGAAATATATTTATGGAAAGCAAAATTTTCCAGAAACAATGCTGGAGGGTCATGTTAGCAAGCCAGCGGTTGGGGACCATTGGTAATGGGCACTGTTGGCTTGTTCTTATGATTGCAGTTCCTGGAGTCATGCTAATATAGCACATGCAAGGATTTTATATATCAAAAAAAAGTTCTTGTAGTTGCCAGGAAAACCTTGAACTTGGAACCAAAATGAAATTCCTGTAGCGATGTCGGCCTGAGTCTGCTGAGCATTTGAAACAATACCTCAAGGAAAGGTAACTGTCCCATGCATCTTAACTTTAAACTATTTTTCCACAGAGACTCCAGCAGCATCCAATATCATCTGCTAAGGGACTGCATGCAGCAGAGAGAAAAGAGTGCAGAAGAAAAAACTCTGGCTCACACTTGCAAGCAGATATTTCCTGTAGCTGAGGTAAGTCCTAGGGGGACCCTGGTGCTATCTCTGTTTCTCTAGGGAGAGAGAAGAGTTCTGCTGCTCCCAAGGGGAGAGGGGGGCCCATTTGTCACTGCTGGGGGATGGTAAAGAAGGACTGCATGCTGTTTGTCCTCCTTCCCTGTGCACTGCAACCATACCCCATCCAGGCTCCACAAGCTGGAACTGTCATAGGAAGAGTCCTATGACTTGTTTAACATAATGCTGACTCTGGTTGGGATTTTCAAGGGTGCCTAAGTAACTGAGGGGCACAAGTTCTAATGAAAGACTATAGCATTTGTGCTTCTGAGCACAGCACAGCTATCAGGTACAGCCAGCACTAGCTGCTGCCTTATGATGGAAAAGGAGTCAAAACTACCAGCTGTGAAAGGACTACTCCTAGTTGGTCACAGGGCTGCTTGTACATGCCATGGGGTTTACTTTGGTTTAATTCTCCCTAAATTGAAGTGGTGGTTTTTTAAAAACCCTGCTTCAATTTAACTTAAGTAAAACCCATGGTGTGTGCACAAGGGTTGGGCCTGATCCTTACCAGCCTCTCCGGTTGTGGGGGGGCAAGCTGCTGGTGGGCTGAGTGGTCCCTGGGCTGCGGAGGGCATGGAAACTGGTGCTTCCCTCTGTGGTGGCAGCGGTATCCCCCAGGTGACATCTGCCCACAGGCACCCAGGCCAGGCAGTTCCAGGGGGCACTGTAGCTGCAGAGGGAAGCACTGGGCCCCTGTGCAGCTCAGGCAGGCAGGCTTCGGGGAGAAAAAAACATCAAGTTCACTGCTTTTTTTTTTTTTTCCAGTGGAGCCTGCCTGCTCAGGCTGCTGCCGGGCTGCCTGAACAGCCCCTGAGCTGCACGAAGCCTGATGCTGTAAGGCTGTAAGGTAGCAAATGAAAACACCTCAGACATGTTTTATTTTGCTGCGACCCAAAGTCATTTGATGCACAATATGCTGCTGACAGTGTAAACAGCCACGCCATTAAAGTGCATTACACTGCCCACAACGTAAACAGCTGCATCAATAAAGTGGTACAAAATGGCATTTAAGTCGCTCTAAAGGTCAATTTTGTGGTGTGCACAAAAGCCCAGAGCTCCTTCTTAGGATTTCTGGGACATAGTTCTAGGCGGCTGACGGGCAATAATGTCCAAACCACACATTTCTCTCTTCTATATTCATTAACTAAATAAATAAGCGGAAACTTGAAATAGAGTACATTTAAATAAACAAACAAATACATGGCTTGCTGTCAAATTTCTCATGATCAGGTTGATTAAACCCTTTCGAATAAATGGACAATGTCTCATAAGCTTTACATAGTACTTTTGGAAAGTGGTCTCATTAGCTATCAGCCCACAAAGTAACAGGTCATTGTCAGTCTCTGTGCCAAATGATGTATTTAGAATCCTG
This sequence comes from Crocodylus porosus, assembly GCF_001723895.1. Lineage (NCBI taxonomy): Eukaryota > Metazoa > Chordata > Crocodylia > Crocodylidae > Crocodylus > Crocodylus porosus. Next base: position 12,133,028 of record NW_017728906.1, read on the forward strand.
CTGAATGGCTGATACAGGAGGGTAAAATGACTCCCAGGTGGAAGCTAATGTTGAGACTGGAGCCAATTAAGGCAGCCTGCCCAGGTTCTGGATCACTAGGTAACAGCCAAGCTCTTTGCCCCTCCCCCAACACAGAAAGGTTTCAGTCCAATTCAAAATGACACCGCTTGTTCCCTTTAGAATACAAACAACAAATGTAGCTGGAAAATAACATGATTTTTCAGGATTAAACGTATACCTCTTAACGCATGAAATACACACATGTGATCTCGTAGACAGCAATGTTACTAAACCCACAGGTGTTTCAACTAGTTGACAGTCTATTCAAGGGGTGCTATTTGCACAGCCATTCTCTGGAGATTGTGCCCACACTTATACTCACTCCCAGCCATTACTACAGTGAAAAAAAAAAGCACACAATTCTAAAGATAGAAATGTTCCTCTCCTAGCAAAAATTGGACAAGAAACCAAACCAAGAAGGTTGATGTTTATGCAGGATGTTGGCTGATGCTCTTGTGGATTCATTTAGCTTCAGGATTTAAAGCAGCCATTGCAAGAGCAAGTGGGGTTTTTAAGCCAGCAGCCAGAAGGCAGTGAGCAAGGAATGTTTCTGCCAGTTTTTGAAGATAATTGCCTGACTGATTTGTCCTCATTGAAACTTCTCATGAGTGTTTTGGCACATTGGAATGAGCATTTACCTTCAGAGGTCACTGGCATGATGCAAAGGGGGTTGACTAGTTACTTTTATGAAAACAAAAATAACTTACTGTTCCAGTAAGTTCACATTTGGAAAATGTACTGATCTAAATGCGTACATCCAGTCAGTCAGAAAGTCTGTAGGCATTTGGAGATATTGGATGCTATGGATCAGTCCCAGGCATCATCCCAATTATCCTTCAAGAGTCTTGACTCAAAATAATTACTAATTGCAGTGCAATTGAAATGATAGGAAAATAAGATTGCATAATCATGCAGCCATGTTCATATTATACAGGTACATGCAGCTTTCTCTTCTGTCTTTCAGTACTCAGCAAATCAGTTTTCAACAGCATTTTTGGTGCCCAAAATTTAGATAAAAGTTCAGGCTTTAATTCAGTCACAGGTTATTTATTAATGGTTATTGTTGAAGTGACTATGTAGCCTGAAAGGGGTTGGTTACTTCCCAGAATAGCCACACTAAAGCCACAGTACAGTACTTTTGTGGGACTGGAGTGTCAGGGGTAAATGTACTGACTGCAGAAGGGGAAACAAGGATACTTTCAGGGGAAGAAGTTAGATTAAAACACAGAGAAGGTGAAGACTCCCCTATCTTCCTAAAAAGACAGCATTGTGTGGGGGCCTTCAAAGTACAGCAGTGGACCCCAAATTAAAGTAGCTGCATCAGAGTTTAGGGAGAGTGGGGCATGGGTGGGCAGTAGAAGCTGTGGTTCCTCCAGGAATCAGTTCACACAGTATAATGATCAAGAAACATTTTTTTTGCTATTACCACATCCTTTACCATACTTTTACAGACAGCCCATACATTGTCTGCCCAGAACTGCTTATAGTCTAACTTTGACACTAGTCAAGGGTGCAAGGCAGAAAAAGTGAGGATGGGTTTTTAGTGAGGAGGAGGTTGCAAAGGAGACCCCAGAAGAAGTAGGTTTGACAGGTGTACTTGAAGAAAATCAGTGCTTGGTTGCCTAGAAAAGAGAGAATTTTAGGTACAAGGGGCAGCAAGATTTAAGATTTAAATCTGAGTTGAAGAAAGCTAGCCTTTCTATTATAGAAGAGTTAGGTAGCAGAAGGAGACGAGTTTGGGGCTGGCAAAAGGAATAGACCTTCTTATTGGTAATGTCAATTTTAAAGGCACTTAGCAGTGTGGGAGCATGAAAAGAGTCTGGAAAGTCTGGGACAGAGCCAAGTCAAGGGCAGCACCCTGTGAGAGAGGAGTGGAAGTATCAAGAGTACAAGGAAGACTTACAAGTAGAAACCACGCTGTCAGCCGAAGTGAGCAACGGTAAAGGACAGGGCTAATGGCAGCAGAGAAACCAGATGGACTCATGGACTGATGGTCAAGAAAAGAGGATGGCAGGACCCAGGGATTAAACAGAGTTAAAGGAGTAGAAGTGATGATCAGAAAAGATTTCAAGGAGAGAGACTGGCAGGACAGTGGCATCTAGTAAAAAACTGTTTAAGAGAGTGTTTAACCCATTCTGGGTTGGAGAGCAGAAAGCATTCACCGAATCATAGCAACGCTTCAGGACAGGCAGACAAATTCCAGAACAAACAGGTGCCAGGGGTAATTTAAGCCAGCAGACTGTGGCTACCACAGCTGGAACAGCATGAGGATGCCTAGATAACAGCTAACCTTGAGAAAAAATGTTTGGGGATCTTTAATGCTCACAAGCAGTGAGGGTATCACTTTGGTCATCTTCCCTGAAGGTAAGCACCACCTCCTATCACACAGAGCCCCCTTATCCAGTGCTGGACATGAGAACCAAGCCCTAATTGGAGGAGGCTGGGCAGACTTTAAGGCTTCTGGCTGGTATATACCTGAGTGCTTAAAGATTTAGGACTCATGTTGCTTCTTGAAAGAAAATGTGACTCAGTGGGCATATCTACATGTGTACTTTAATGCGCAGTAGCCTATTCTACCATCATGTCAGAAACAGTGCTAATACACTAATGTGCAGTAGAAATAGGCTACTGTGCATTAGCGTCATTAAAAAGGCATTTGCCTTTGCTACTGTGCATTAAGAGGTACTAAATTTAATGCACATTAGCAAAAGCTCATTAATGCATGTATAGATGTGCCCAGTATCAGATTTATTACAGTACATAAACCAGCAAAAATAAAATCCAGAAAACTGCTCACCAAAGCAAAGATACTATTGATAATATTAAATTAGCATTACAACTATCACATCAAAACAAAACAGAGATCAAACAACAAGTCAAAATAATATATCAGACTGAGGCTAAATCATGAAGTTAATATAAAAACATTTGGTCTTTATAAATGAAAAGTAGTCTAAAAATGTAGCTTCTTATTATAAACCCCAGCTGAGAAATTTTACTAAAGTCAGTCTATTACCAGTATTTGAAGCTGATTAAGTATTTTAATACTGAGAGCAGATTACGATCTAATGTCTAAAGCACAGCCACACAATTACAGTATACGTTTTTTCCTTAGAATTCAGTTCCTGTGTGTTAACTTATTTTTCCTCTCTGCCTCAAGCAGAGCAATTATAAAACAGACTTTAGCTGAAGGTGAAGTTGATATGCAGAAGTCTGACACTTCTCTTTTGCCAGAAAAAGCAGGTGACTATCTGAAGTCTCTCAGGACTTTCAAAGGCAGAGCACACTTTAATGAGTAATTTTATGACACAATATTTAGGACAATTTCTTTGCCTTTCCCATGTGGTCTTTAGAGAGTGCTGACACAGCTGGGCTTCCACTTTCAAAGCCTAAAATTAAAGAATATAAAAAGGGTCTTTCTCAGCTAGTCCAAACTAAATGAGTAAAAACAAGATACTTACGACCGTGTGGGAGTTATTGGCTTTTCAGCTCCTGAAATCTTCTGGACCCTCAGAGAGAAGGAGATGGAGCTGCAGTCAAGGTGCCAGGTGGAAATGCTCCACTGACCTAGTGCTTGTTACCAGGGAGTAGGCCTTCCTGGGTGTGAGGAGATGCAGCCTGTTTGATGCTGTTATAACTCGGCTTCTCAAAGATGACAAATTGTGGACATTTTGGTAGATTTATCTTGCTTCGGATGACTTGTCGACCTGAAATGTCTTAATGCTTGCAAGTGTGGCTTACTCATCCTTGCTGTTGTGCCTTCTTCCAAAAAAAGCCTTTGAACTAACTAGTGGGAAGCCCATCTTGGAGTTGTGCAGTTTGTCCAGATGAATTAGGCCATCCTTAGCAAGCATCAGTTTGAAAAAGCCCTGCTTAAACCAGCAATTTAAAAAATATTCCGTGTTTATAATATGACAGAAATGGTAGGTTTGTGACCTTTCCCTCCACACCCACCCATATAAAAAATCTGGCATTGTAAGCCCTTTCTTAAGGACGGTGTCTTGGTCTTACTGGTGTAAAAAGTGTTTAGATGCCATTGTGCCATCCATTTATGGAATATTCACTGTAAACCCTATAAAAATAGCTGATTAGAAAAAAGCATGAATAACTAAAACCATTCACTCAGCTTCTATTCATCAGCAAAATTACAAATAAGTTAGAAATTATGATCACTTTCATTATCTTCATTTTTTTTCTCTGTTAATATGAAATCAGACATACTGTTCTTTTTTCAGGCATTTACTGTGTGGCCCTTCTATTTGGGGAGCTAGTTAAACAGCTGGAGTCTGCATCTTAACAGAGAAAAATTACTTTAAAGCCTGTTCAGATTAAATCATCTGAAATGCATAGGTTTACATTTTAGATGAAGTCTGTATTCTCACTTTGGGAATGGTCTCACTGATGGCTCTGAGGAAAAATGCCATCTTAGTATCACAGGCTCCACTTCCTGAGGAACCTACATGATCTTCGGAGGTTTGTCAGCTAGGTGCTGGCAAAGAGCAAATCTGATGAGAATTCTAGAGTGCATAAGGTCCCAGCACATGTAGCATAGTGGCACACATCCTCTACCCAATATTTCACACTTAGGACTGACTTGGTTACAGTGGGCATGTCTATACAAGACGCTTTACTTGAGATTAGAGCAAATTACTGCACAGTAAATGTCACTGTGTACTGTAAATACAAGTAGCAAATGTACTTGTGAGTAATTACTATGCATGTGCTGTTGGCTGACTGGGAGCAAATTTCCTTCCAATGAGCTGGGCAGCAGGTGGCAGGAGATTACTCCCTGCCTCCAGGAGCTGCCTGCTGCCAGGGCAGGCTCCACCACCAGAGCCCAGGTGGGGACTGCCCTGTCAGCAAGGAGCTCCCAGTCCCTGCTCCACAATCACAGAGCGGGGACTGGGAACAAGCTCCCAGTCCCTGTTCCGCAATCATAATAAGGGAGTGTGGGCTAGGCATTCCCTGCACAGGGAGAGTTCCCCACCCACCCTGGAGCTGGCTGGGACATGCCCCTAACTGGGACAGATCCTGGCCAGGTCTGGGCTATGCAGAGAGGTCTGCATATGCAGCCTAGAAGTGGTTGGGGACTGTCCCATTGTGGGCAGTCCCCAGCCGGCTCTAGGCTGCACATTCAGGTCCCAGCCCCATGCCCTGATCCACCAGTGGAGCAGCTAGCAGTGAGCCTCCAGTTGGGTGGGGAAACTCTGCCAGCTGGGGGCTTGCTGTTAGCTGTACTACCTGCAGATCAGGGACAGGGCACTAGGATCTGCCCCTCCCCTGCAGCTCTTTCCAAGCCCTCTGCCCCCAACTGGGGAGCTGGGGCTGAGTGCTCCATGCTGCTGGGGCAGGGGGGCATTGTCCCCATCCAGGGTCCGGTGGTGGAGACCACCTTGGGAACAGGCAGCTCCTGGGGGCAGGGAGCAATGTCCCAGCCCCCACAGTGAGACAGCTGTCTCCTGGCTCTGTGCTCCCTGGCAGCCCCTGGACTTGCACGCAGGGAGAGCCTCAAGCCTCTCCTGTCTGCTGCAGGGCTGGAGGGGGCAGGATCAGACTGCTGCCAGGAGCAGCAAAAATGCTTCTGCATCTCCACACATGTAGATGCCTGCCTGGGGTGGGTTAACTCTAGAGTAATTTATGCCACACTAAACCCAGCCTGCAGCATTTGCACATATATACATGCCCAGTGTTATTTTCAGAATTAATGTAACCCTCTATTAGCATATGGCTCTGCAGGCTGGATGCACTCACAGGCTGGGACAGAAATTACACATAAACTGGTATAAGTGGTTGGAAACCAGTCCAAATCTATAACACAACAGAAGTTTCATGCACATAAACCAATTTTAAAATGGCCAAAACCAGCTTAAGATAAACCTGGATAGATGTAGTATCAGACTAAACTGATTTATGTTAAATCGGTTTATTGAACTTCTTTCCCATATCCCCTCCAGATTCAAGTTAACTTACAATCCTCCAGCATCCCAGGATGCTTTCCATTTTCCCCCACAAGTCCCACTTGCAGGTTGGGTGGGTTGGCCTTGGCCCAAGCAGTCTGGTCCAGTCAAGGGGGGGGAAATGTGTATTCTACCGCCCCCTGGCTTCTAGCCTGGGCCACTGCAAGCAGGTGGCTGCATTTCCAAAATCAAAAGTGAAGTTTTGTCCACTTGTTTATTGGTCTAATCTACGCAGCTTAGACTAACCTGTGAAGACTGAATCGATTCAGCCTCAGGCTTTTTGACTGTCTGTACTTAGCCTCAAAGATGGCTGGCCGTCTATTTTCTCAAGGGGCTGATATGGAAGAGTAGGGCAGAAGTAGCCCACTTGTGGAGTTTGTGTCCCTTCATCTGTCCAGAATGATTTGGTGGGGGGGGGGAGGCAGTGTCCCACTGCATCCATGGCTGAATTGACTATTCTTCATTACTAGTGACCTGGGAATCAGCATCACTTAGGAACAGGTGAATTGAGCTACAGCTGCAGTCAGGGCTGTACCAGTGCCTTTCTCCACAGAATGTGAGACTGACAAGAGGATGTGAATCCATGTTAACCCAGAGATGTAGTAAATAGCTCTTGTGCCCTGGGCAAAACCTGCAGGAGAGCAGGGGCAGGAGAGGCCAAGAATGAGCATCAAAGGTGTCGGGGTTCCAAGAGTGTTGAGGAGGCACAGGAGTTTTGCCTATGCCAGGGACTCAGAAACAGTTCCCAGCTTTTGTTACTCCTGCAGCAGCTGCCGCCACATGGTTTCCCTGCCCTGGCTGTTCCTTTTACAGCAGCAGTGCAATGTTTGTGCACCCAATGCTGCTGCTGCAGGAGCAATGCTGTGGGGCTGCTCTTGCTGCCAGGGCATGGACTCTCCACGGGTGGGGGCAATTCTAGTGCCTATCCTAAGTTGGTGCGCGGGTCTGATGCCCTGCTTACCCACCCCAAGTTATGCTACTGTATTAACTCCTTGGCTGTTGGCCATGCTGACACCTCCCTTCTGCAGCAGCATTTCTGGCCATGGTGGTGGGGTGTCTTGCTTCAGCTGAGAGAGTCCTGGCAAAAGCCAGACCTCTGGCAGCACTGTGGGCAGGGTCCACCGTGGTCACAGTAGGTGTTGTCTGGAGGCACTTGCAGACAAGCCCCTAGTGGGATTACAGAAATGTCTAAGCAGGAAAAGAGCTGTTGTTAATCCAGCTAAGAACTGATCCTTAAAGGTGTTCAGGAGGCAGGCCCAAATGAATCCAAACTTGATGCCAAAGAAGGACTTACACACAGAGCGGAGGTAATCACATCACAGAAAGCAATTCAGGTTAGCCTTACTATGGTGGCCACAAAATCATCCAGGAAGAGCACACACCAACTGCAGATGCTTCCCCAGTCTGATGAAGGGTTTTTAAACCTGAAAGCTTACTGAGAAAATTTTTTCCAATTATTTAGTTGGTCTAATAAAAGATATCAGATTTACCCAAAGAACCTTGTCTGCCTTAGGTTTCAGAATTCATTCATTGGTGACATTTTGTTCTGCAAAGATCACCAGGCACCTAAACGGAGGTTTCTGAGCATGTACAGAAAGAAGCACATCCTTTTGAACAGCTACATGCCTGACTCCCACTTCAATTCTGCTGCAATCCACTTTAGAACAAGTAAAACATTTAAAAACAGCTAAGCCCTGATACAGGCTGGATGAGGAGTATTCAGGGCCTGCCTAACTCACACCATGAGCACTGAGGTCAATATGGAGCACAGAGCCTATACTCATTGTCACTTGAAAAAGAGAAGAGTGATACCCACCTTTTATGTAATAGTCTCATGGTTACAGCACTTGTTCATGAAATGGGAGACCTAAGTTCTTAGGCCAGTGATTCTCAGTCAGGGTGCTTCAGTGTCCTGAGGTGCCATGAGCGTCTTTTAAGGCTGCTGCAAGGTACTATACAATATTATCACTGTTTGGTATACTACCACCTCCACATGATCCCCAAGATAAATCCAGAGATTTCAAATAGGAAACTATTGTGTTGAAAATATTCTGGCCTGTTGTGGTCTTTCTGATTTCTTTGCAATAGAGGAATTGCTCTAATATTTTTCTGTACCCCAAAAAGACACAAAACCTAAGACCTGACATTTTCCAAGGAGTGCCTAGAGTCTAACAAGATTGGGACCCACTGCTCTAGGTCCTCCTCAGCTAAAGGAACTGAAATCCATATCTCCCATGAGGAGATCCTGACAGCCAGGCTATAGGTCAGGTTGGGTAGACGAGGGGAATCACCTTCCCCATTTCTTGCTGATGGGGCCAGGCCAAAGGGCAGAATGGGATGTGAGAGTCCTGGCACCAGAAGGAACCTAACCCTGCAGCCTGGTGTGCACTCCCTAGAAGAGGGACTCACTCTCAGGATTCCTTATGTGTTTTCCATTGAAGAGTCATTGAATAAAATACATAAATAGCATTGGGAACAAGGAACCCAGGTCTTCCCTCTCTTAGGGAGGGCCCTCATTAGTATGCTAAAATCAATCCTGCCCTGGTTGCTGTCCTCCTGCCCCCATGACTCTTACATTCTTGACTGCACAGTGGCCCAATGTCTTCAACAGGAGGAGCAGTGGGTGGTTCTGTCCAGGCTGTGGGGGTTAGGGCAGTCTCCTGGGAAGTGGGAGTTTGATTCCTCTCAGGATGAGGTTGGGTTAAAAAGCTGCACCTCTGATTTTTAAGTGGTCTAGCCTTCAGACTCTCCTGCCAAAGAAGGGCACTGGAACCATCACTGGTCAAAGGCATTTACTCTCTGTGTACTATGGATCTTGAATTGATGGGTGTGCCTAAGGTCTGAGCAGGGATGGGAATTTAGACACATCCATCTTCAGTATCTACGGTGGGTGAGCGCTAGCTGCTTCCCTGCTCAGCTTCTAAGTCCTCTGGATCTTCCTGTGGAGGTGTCTAATTTTTCCCATGCATTTTCCTCTTGCAAGGCATCTATTCTTAGGCACATTTGAAGCCTGAATGGAGGCACCTACGAGGCTAATCTGGATCTGGCCCTCCATGCTTAACTCCCACCCTAAATGGTTTTCTCAATCTGGACAATCTGTAATGTTAAGCAACTAAATGCCTTTGTAAATTCAGCCCTATGCTCCCTAACTAGATGAATCATTTTAAATGAATGTGGTTTATATTTCCTTCAGTTATTTGTCACTATTCATACCATCACTGTTGTATAGTGTTCACACATTCACCTGGCCCTTTGGATTAACTCATCATTTCATTTCCTTTGTGTATCTGACAGTCAGAGACCAGTTCAGTAGGGACCAGGAAAGGGTGTTTATTTACTTGAGCGAGGAAAGGGTGTGTTCAGTTGTAATGCAGAGCATAGGCAGAAATTTCTAAAGGCAGTGGTAAGCTAGCTCGTCATTCTAGGTGGGGTGGATGGGCAAAGTAAGAAAGAGGAAATAAAGACAGGCTGGGGAGGAAAGTTCAGGCTCACTGCCTGACTTAACCCATTTGCTAGTACAGCTATTTAGCAAGCATAGAGGAGGACATTTTGAAGAAGGTAAAGAGAATCCATAAGGCAAATGAAGCGACTTGAGCTGTTCATTTTCAGCCTAGGTGAGTACTTTTTGGGTTGCGTCATTAGGGGACGGGAAGAGGGATAGGCATGTTAAAATGCTCCAGGGATTTGTGTGTATGTGTGTTTTTCCCTCTTGTTAAGCACAGGCTCTTGTGTACTTATGACTGGCAGGTAGAGCGACTGCTATTTCATATTGCAATAACAAAACTTACATCCAATTCTATACCATTTCAGGGGCAGGAAGGGAATTAGATTTTAAAACCACTTTTATATGGTATTTATTACTGTTTTAAGTCCTTTGTCCCTGCAAAAAAGTGGAATGGTAAAATCTGCCTAAGTAAATAGATAGCTAGATGGATAGATACACACATGTAATCTATCCATCTATATGGAGAGACTTTTCTAACTCAAGATGTAGATTTACCAACTTCGCTAAACTCAATAGCTTGTTCTTGTTCTTGCTCTTTATCACAGCCTTTGCCATTGCTCTGTTATGGCTTCCCTTCATGTTTCTCTGCATTCCTGATTACACTGGCCTTGACTCACCTTACACAAATGTCTTCATGCCTTCCTCATGCCATCTCCTCAGCCTCAAACCCTCTACCCAAACCTACTCCCTTAAGCATCCCCTTTGCCTCATTCAAAATCCTCTGAAAACTCCTGTAAAGTGAAGCCTGGGGGAAGGGAATGGTCAGTACTTAGCTAAATATCTTTTAAAAAAATTCTGTTCCTCAGAAGCAGATGCAAACTGAGTTGCCAAGTGATCTTATTTATGTGACTTGTCTAACCCTATCTTAGCATCAGTTCCCTTCTGTTTCTTCCTATATTCACTTCTTGGGTCTTATGTAAATTCTAATTGTGAGCCATAGCCCCTGAATTTTATTTCAATGGACCCTGAATTTTAACAGTATCATGAAAGCACTGGCCTTTGAGAGGTGTTTAGAGCAGTGGTTCTCAACCTTTTTTGTACCAGGATCCTTTTTTAAACATCAATGGCCAGTCTTGATCCAGTGCCTCTTACTCCTGACCCACTGCCTTCCATCCCCAGGCCTTAGCCCCCCAGCATGTGGGGCAGAGGGTGGTATGCGTGGGCCCTGGGAGGCCCCAAGCAGCCGCTTAAAGCCACAGTTTCCCACATTTTTCTCCTTTAAGAGTGAATCCATTTTAAAAGTTTGTTGATCCATTTTTACAGTTCGTCCATGACCCTTTCATATATTCTTGCAACCCATATTTGGGTCACAACCCACAGGTTGAGAAACGCTGTTTTAAAGAATGGATTGAAGTCACTAGACAAGTGAAGCATACCTGAGATGAGAGTGACACTAGAGAATGCTAAGCAGCAGGGTGTATTAGCCCATATGGAGCTAAGAAGCAGGGGCTGAGTCTAAATGATGGTGACTGCAGTTGTTACTACACAATCATTCAGTACTTACATATACAAGTACTCAATGACTGCCCAGTAATCGAAGTTACTGTACAGCAGCATTGCCGAATGGCTTTTAGGTGACGCTGACTGCGCAGTAGCTTGTTACTACTGCACAGTAGCATAGTATCATGCTTTGTGACACGTGATGCTACTGCGCAGTAGTAACAAGCTGCTGCACAGTCACCATCTCATGTAGATGTGGCCAGGGTATACTAGCCAGAGCAGAGCACCACTCCGACAAGGGGCTGCTCAGCAGTGTCATCAGTATTGGGTGACCAGGGCACCTTAGAGTGAGTGCAAGGATGGCAACCATTGCTGCTGTCAGCTCAGCTGCTGCAGTTGGCCTGGCTCCCACAGCTATCAAAGCTATCCTGGCCCCTGCCATTGCTGCTGATCAGGAGGTTGAGCCTGGCTGTCAAACCTCTGGTTATATTAAGCACAATACCTGAACGAGCTTGTTCAGAGTTAGCTGATGAATGTCCGCCCAGTGCTGTTTTGCATAAATGTGGCCTTAGAGACCAGGTCCCCATGGTGCCACACACTGTACAAACACTTAACAAGAGAGACATTCTTGTCTCAAAATGCGTAAACACTTAGCACAGACTATAATAAACAAGAAAGATACAACAGATAAGCAGGAGGTTGCAAAGGGAAATGTTCTCAGGTATGCAGACAGATTATGAAGTCATGAGGTGCAGGAATCTTATTTCAAGGTGTCATGGGCTGCACTTTCTTTGGAGTTGTGTATATATATATTTCACTTAGGTAGAGTAGCTCCACATTGTTTGTCATGTTTGTTAATTCCATTTGAGGAGCAGCATAAAGGGCATGGCAATGAGAATGAGAGTGGAGTTGAATTTTCTCTCTGTTGGGCAGGGAGTTTCTCTTGAAGAGGTGGGTCAGGTAAGGAACTTTTTATAGTCAGGCCGCACTTGCTCAACAGTCTCATGAAAGGACACTTTCACCCTGAGGCTCAGTTTCTCTTTCTGAAATGTTCTTAGGTCACCAATGATGTGTATGATTATCAACACTTACAAAACTTCTACAATCTAACTGGCTTTTCACTAGAGCCATGTGAACAGTTGATTTCTTTTTTTGGTTTTCTTGCTGCAATCAGGACTATATAAAATGTAGGTTAGACTGAACAGAACATTTTTGTTCAACAGGAAAAGAAATCTCTCATCTGTTTCCAGGGAGTTTTACTTTTGCATTCAGTGTTGTTAGACTTTGAAATAAAGTGTTTTGAAATCTAAATCAAAATATTCCATTTCGAAAATATCAAAACAATGCCTGTCATCTTCTCTAAATGTTTTCTCAAGCTGAAATGACTGAACAATTTCATAACCGATCATCTTGTTCTATCACAATCTGCACTTTTCAATTAAGAACATATTCAGTGGGGAAAAAAGTCAACCTGCTGTACATTTTGCCCTTTGTTCTGTTCCTATTCTGTTTATTACCATTTGCTCAACATGGGCAGTGAAAGTAAATGAGTCACTGCCTTTCCTGTTCTTCTGGACTAAAACCTGAAAGCAGGGGAGAGAAAGAAGCCTTTTAATTGATTCTGTTACAAAAATTAGAAAAAGCACTTCTATTTTCTAACAAATTCTAAACCAGGTTGACATTTTTTCTTTCACAACGTATTAGGTCAGGGCTGTCCAACTTTTGAGCAGCTGAGGGCCATACTCTGTGTAGGCAACCTGGGCTCCCCTGGTCTTCCTATGTGGGCAGCATGGTCAGCATGACCCCCACTCTGTGCAGTTCCCTGGACTTCCATGGGCCATCCCACCCTGGCCTGCTCCCAGGGGCAGGAAGCAGAAGTTGGAGGAGGGAGGGAAAGCCTGGAGCAGTGGGAGGAGTGGCAGCTGGGTGTTAAACTAGGCAGTCTGTTGGCTGCCACTTGGACAGTCCTTGATAAAGTTATTTCTGCCTTGAATGGGATGGAATTTGAGGCTCTTTTTCTTTCAGTTGGGCTTGGAACAAGTTCTGTTTCTCTCTAACCCTACCCCTCCTTCAGAAAGCCTGATTTTGGACATGCTGCTTATTCTATTTGGGGGCAGAAAGCAACTGTGTGGCACTAAAAATATACGCTGTAAAATGGGCCTTATCAATGTGTTTGGTGATTTCCTAAAAAGCACAGAGGTAGGAGGAAGGAAATAGGACAGGACAGGTTAGATAGGTGGCACTCCAGAACATAACAAAACAGGGTCCCTAAGACTTAGGAGGACATGCTGCAGAGAGGTGCAGTTGGATTTTGAGTCAGTCAAACAATCTAATTGGACCTAGGAAATAAATGGGAGGGCACTGAGAACTCAGCATTTCCCATGGTGGGGCCAGGCAAGTCAGAATGGTTGCTTAGTCATATTTCATAGATTCACAGATGCTAGGGTGGGAAGGGACCTCAACAGATCATCGAGTCCGACCCCCTGCCTAGGCAGGAAAGAGTGCTGGGCTCAAATGACCCCAGCCTGATGCCTATCCAGCCTTAGAGCCCCCCCAGGGTAGGGAAGAGCACCACCTCCCTTGGAAGCCCATTCCAAATTTTTGCCACCCTTACCATGAAGACGTTTTTCCTGAAATCTAATCTAAATCTGCTCGCTGTCAGTTTATGATCATCGTTCCTTGTTACCCCAAGAGGCGCCCTGGTGAACAGAGCATCTTTGATCCCTTGCTGCATCCCCCTACTGAATTTGTAGGCAGCCATAAGATCACCTCTCAGCCTTCTCTTGTGGAAGCTGAAGAGATCCAGGTCCCTCAGTCTCCCCTCATAGGGCTTGTCCTGTAAGCCCCTGACCATATGAGTGACCCTCCTCTGGACCCTCTCAAGTCTATCAACATCCTTCTTGAAGTATGGTGCCCAAAACTGGACGAAGTACTCCAACTGCAGTCTGACGAATGACACATAGAGGGGAAGTATCACCTCCTTGCTTGTATTTGTCATACATCTGCTGATGCATGATAAAGTGTGGTTAGCTTTGCTGATGATTTTGTCACATTGACAACTCATGTTTATCTTGGAGTCTGTTATGACTCTGAGATCCCTTTCTGCTTCTGTGCTACTGAGAGGGTCACTTCCCAGCCAGGAGGTGTGCTGGATATCTGTCTTTGCAGCATACTTACTACTCATTGTCTCTGCTGCACCTGGGGTTAGGGCAGGGGTGGGCAAAATCCAGTCCGCGTGCTGAATCTGGCCCATGGGGCCCCTAAAAGATTTAGAAAATTAATATTTATCTGCCCTTGATTCATGTAAAAAAATGACAGGAACCAAGGGCAGTAGGACCCAGGGGAAGCCTGGTGGGCTCCCACAACAGCAGGGCACACCTGGCCTTGCTCCCCCAGCTGGAAGCCCCAGTAGGGGCTTCTGGTTTGGGAGCACTTGGCTGCCTTGGCGACACCAGAACAGCTGAGTGCAGGTGTGGGAAAAGTGGCCCTTTGCCCACCCCATGGCCGGCACCCTGCACTGCCAGGCAGCCCCATGTGGGCTGTGAGTGGCTACAGTGGGGAGTGCCAGCTATGGGGTGGGGGGGGGGCGCTTTTTCCCGCGCTCAGCTTTCCTCCAGGCTCCTTCCTGGTGTGGAGGAAGGTGGCCCCTCCCCCACCCCATGGCCAGCACCCCACACTGCAACTGCTCGCAGCCCATGCGCAGCTGTCTGGAGCAGGCACAGGCAGCCCCAGGCAGGCTGCGAGCGGTTTCAGTGTGGGGTGCCAGCCACAGGGTGGGCAAGGGGCTGTTTTTCCCTCTCCCTGCGCTTAACACTACCTTGTAACCCAGCCCCACTGCAAGCCTGGGCCCTGCGCTGCCTTCGGCCTTGCCTGTCGGGGCTGCACATGGCAACGGCAGCTGCGGCCCCCCTGCTTGCCATACCGGGCAGTGTTTGCCACTGTTGCCTCTGGGCTGCCTAGTGCGCGAGCTCCGGGTGGGCAGCACCCAGCCAACACTGCTCAGCACGGCAAGCAGGAGGGCTGCAGCTGCTGCCACTGACAGGCAAGCCCAGAGTTGGCTTGGAGCCCAGGCTGGCAGCAGGGCTGGGTTATAAGCTGGTGCTGAGCACAGGAAAAAGCGGCCCCTCACTCGCCCCATGGCTGGCGTCCCACACTGTTGCCACTTGCAGCCCACGTGGGCCTGCCTGTGCCTGCTCCAGACAGCCCCACATGGGCTGTGAGAGCCTGCAGCAGGGACGCCGGCCACGGGGCTGGTGAGGGGCTGCTTTTCCCCATGCTCAGCATCAGCTTCTTTCCTGCTGGTGAGCAGGGGGTCAGGGCTGTGCGCTATCCCCTGCCTGTACTGCGGGGCTGGGGGGCACTGGGTGTGAGTCGGTGTGGGAGCCAGTGGGAACATGGGGCCCACAACAGTGTCCCGGGGCCAGTGCTGGTGGGGCCCAGAGCAGGGTGGCAGGAGCATGGGGTCCCAGCTGGCAGGGGCTCTATGGAGATGGGCCAGCTTCCCCCTCCCTGCCGGTGCAGCCCAGCCCGGCTCCACAGACCCCTGCCAGCCTGCACCCTGCTTTGGGCCCCAATGGTGCTGCCCTTGGGACATTGGTCCCAAGACATTGGGACATTGGTCCCAAGATAGGGACCAGGGGGAGGGACACCTGTCAAGGGGCAGGGCTATCCAGCTTGCCAAAACTGGGTAAGTGACCCTCTGCCCGAAATAATTGCCTGCCCCTGGGTTAGGGTCTGGCCCCATTGTGATTCCACATTTATGGGATTTCTTCAGTAAAAAGGCTGGGGTGGAGTGGGGTGGGGGTTGGTTGTCTGGCGGAAAGGCAAGGAATTGCTGCGACTTGGAGCTTTTGGGGTTGGGTAGTCTTTTCTCTCTCCTTGCAAGGTGGGTGAAAAACCTGTTTCTGAACCTGAGCTGGGTAAAACTAGATTGGAGTTATGACAGAGTAAGAATAACCTGTTTTAAGCCTCTGGGGTCCTACTGTTGTTTCCTGGGAGGCAAGGAGGGCGTGGGAGGGGTAAAGGAGGGACAGAGAGAGCCCTAAGGCCATGCAAACTGCAACTGCACTGGGTGTTCCAGAGAAGCAGGAGCCCTGGGAGTGGCTGCAATAAAGTAATAATAAAAAGACATTGCCCTGCAGGATCAGCTATTTTATGAAGCTCTGAAAGCACTTGAAAGTTGAAATTATTTAATTCCCCGTGAGGAAGAGAAGCACCTGCCCCATTCAGCAGATTGAGAAAGAGGCATAGGGCTGTAGTGAGTTACCCAAAGTCACACAAATCAGTGGCAGAGCTTAGAATAGAGTCCAAGCTGTGACCGTTAGTCCTCTGCTCTAGTTTAGTCACTCCTCACTATGTGTCCTGATTTGAAGCTGGAGATGAGGAAGGAGTAAGAATGGCAAGAACAGCAGTGAAGAGAGAGGAAAGGAAAGCAGAGAATCAGTCCTTGCCTGAAAATGTTAGGATGGCTTCAAAGGTGGCCAGGTGTGTGCAATGTCTGCCTGGCAATAGGAATAGTGCTTGCAAAACAGCAGCGACTCAGCACCAAGTTCTTCCAGGAAGTGCCCCAAGTTCAGAAAAGACACTGGGCTTTCACTCCAGTTGTTGTCAGGTATACTGGACAGAGTGGAGGCTATGAAATGGCCTACTATGCCAGTCCATTAGGGTCCCTGGTTACTGCCTCCTTCAAGCCTGGGAGTATTGCCAGCACCACCTGCCCCAGATTACCCCTTTCTTGAGTATCTTGGGGGGTAATTATCTAAGTCACCACAAATGGGTCAAGCCTTATTTCCCTCCAACATACATCCTGCCACTTGGGGCACAGAGCTGTGATCTCTCCTTGTTTTAGGCAATGGATTTACCCACCAATTGTCAGCCCTTGGACAGAGACTGTATAGTCATCACAAGACGACATTAGTGATTTCTTTTTTCCTCTATATGTTACATTCACCTATAGGATTAATCTCAGTCTGGCACGAGCAACAGGACCCAGATCTTGCTTTCCTATGCTGCAGCTTACCCAGATCCTTTTTAGCAGCAGAGTAATTAAGTGCTCCCCATGGCTGGTATTCCAGGGCAGCATGACTCTTCACTGTCCCCTCCTAGCCTCCTTTCCTTCTATCCTCTAGGACGCAGAGTCCTCCACTCACATTTACCTCCCTCCATTCTCCGTCTTCCTGGTGTGAGCTTGTGTAGATGCCTCTGGTTGAAATGATCAAAGTCTGGTTTGGGGCTCAGCCCTTCTTTAATGACTCAGTGGGCATACTCACACATGCAGGCACGTGTGGTTGCAGCAGCTCAAAAAAGAGTGGCGCAAGTTTGTGGTGGGGATTTTTGGTTCAGCACACATGCCTGAAAATGCACTTTGGTGTGGGGCAAATTGCCACTTGGGGCAAAATAACCCTGCCTGGCTCCTCCCGGATCTTCCACCATGGGGAGCTATAGGCCACAAGTGCTGGTCCCAGCAATATAAAAACCTGCCCTGACAAGAAGCTCAGGACTATTTGCCCTCAGGAGGTTCCGAGGTCCCCCTCTGGCAAACTTCTTTTCACATTTTGAACCTATAACCCCCATGTTACGCCTACCCTTTTCTTCTTTAGTTGTCCCACAAAAAAAAAAAACAAAAAAAATACCTGTATCTTTCAAACTTTGGCCTCACACAGTAGAGGGGGCTGTTAGGTAACTAGGTGGGCCTTAAGGCCCATGATCTCTGGAAGATACAAATAGACAGGAGTTTCAGAGGCCCAGCCACTTGGTACCTGGCAACACTACCCCTTGTGCCAGCTGGACTGCTGAAGCAGCTCTAACCTGGAGTAGCCCCTGTACCCTCTACCCACTGCAGCAGTCTGGCAGTGGGGGCTGCTGCTTGGCTGTGACCTGCTGTGCACCTGTGACATCATCCCTACTTTTGGACCTGTGGCCCCGTAGCCACATGCCTGCCAGACCTGGATGGGGACTACACAGTTGTCTAGGCTGTGGCATAGGCACTACAGCAGAGCCTCCTGCAACTCTGGACCAGCTGCTAGTGGGCCATGGCTACGCATCTGGCCATTGGGCAGCACTACTGTCATGTCTTCTGGTGCCCCCACTGCCATCTGGGCAGCTATCACCCAGAAGATGTGCTCCTTGCAGTAGCCCACTTTGAACTGACAAATCAAGTCCTCTTGGCCCCAAATGGCCAAGAGGTCAGCCACCTCATCTGCCCTCCATCTGGCTCCCTAGTGTTGGCTCTGGACAGGCTCCTTTGCCTGGGTCTTGCCACTTGTCTCAGTAAAGATCCTGGTGTTCCCTGTTTAAAAATTACAGATGTTCTGATAAGAAATCCAAATTCTCTCATTAAAATACCCAAATTCTGTGTTCTTTCATTGGTAAAATGAAATGCCACTATAGAGAGATCCATTGGGCAATGTTTTATTGATATATTTACAAGCTTAAAGCAATTTGGAAGCCTACCAGTGCCTCTATCATCATAATAAAATACATTCTAAATATCTATACACTTTGGCATTTACTTTTGGGTTTTTTGTCATAGAAAAATCAGAGCTGCCCCCTGCTCACCAGGATGTGTGGCACTGAGCAGTACTGATATGCCAGTGCCCTGCCCCCTCACTCTCAGTCCACAGCCCTCCCCCCTGCCAGTCCCCTCACTCCTGACCCACAGCCACCGCCTGCCCCCACTAGCTCCCTCCCAGCATCAGCTCTGTCCCAGCACCAGGGCGAGTCCAGCTGCAGCTGTCCCTCCCACTGCTTTGTGGCTTTGAGCAGTGCCAGCCCTTGCTGTTCTGCTCCCTGTCCCTGGGAAGCCCTCGACTGGGGATCAGGGACTGAGCTGGCCCCTTTGCTCCCGGGATGGCCTCCCCCTGCACAGGCTACCCTTGTGGGGGGGGGGGGGGGGGCAGGAGGAGCTCCAAGCCTGGCTCTGCCAGCCTCTCCTACCCAGACCACTCCCTGCCAACCTCCGTCTCTCTCTCACACACCCCTGCTGCCACCTCCACCCCTCCCACCAGCACATCACCCCCTCAAGTGATTCCTGGGACCAGGACCTCCTCCCCGCCCCGGCTGGGGCCACATGTCCCAGCACTGGTGTGTAGCAGTTGCCCCTGAAGCAGCAGCTCCCACCAGCAGGTCCTCTCCCGTCTCATGTGGCTGGCTGGACATGCATGGTGTGAGATTTGGGGGCGGGGTTTAGGGGGGAAGGGATGTGGGTGTGTGTAGGGGTGTGCAGGGCCAGGTATAGATGCACCCAGTGTCACTTGCTGGATTCTAGCATTTCAGCCAAGTAGGGAGCAGAACATGCCCCCTTAACAATCCTCATACTTGTTGCAGGGAGACACAGGCTGACCCTGAGCAGTCTGGGCCCTCTAATCAGGGCTGTCCTGTGCATTGCTGCCATCTGTCTCCGGACAGACTGAGGGAGCCTACAGAGTTTGGTGAGATGTGTGCACAGAGGATCCCTGGCTGTGTAGCATCAGCACTGCAAGCTCTCTGCTCTTCAGGGGTGTCTGTTCAGGCATCTCTGGGCAAGTTTTTCTACCAGGAGATGAATTCTCCCAGAATATTTGTACGTAGCCTAAACCATTTAAGCTAACTAGCTCTTGAAAATATCCTGAGTTCTTAGAACCAAGGGTCGCATTTTTCCTTGATCAGGCAAAATTGGCTGCGCTGGTTTGTTTCTTTCTCTTTGCAGCACTGGCAACTGCTCATGGTTCCACTATAACTGTACCTGACAAGGAAGTAAAGGTGGCACGAGGGAATAATGTGACTCTTAGATGTGAATTCCAGACTACTGGTACTGCTGAAAGCGGAGACTTTGTTTACTGGAAGAAAATCCGGACAACGGTAAATTGTGACATGTAACACCAATCACTCAGCCCTCAGGGGAGTGGGAAGGAAGGTCTTAGTTCTAGGTCCAAGTCTGCACAGACTCACTGAGTGATCTCAGTCAGTGTCATTCTATTTCCCTATATGTGTAAAGGGATACTATGTTACTGTAAGCATAAATAAACTAACCATTGTGAGATGCTCAGATATTGTAGTGATGGGTTGTAACAGAGCACAAGTTTTGCTCTGTTACTCACAGGGTGTGAGCAGACAACAAAGCAGTCTGAGGGTGGCTGCACTTCCAATCAGGCCCAGCTGTTCCCTGTAAGAACAGGGCTCTGGGCAGCAAAGCCAGCACTCTGCTGCAAAGCAGCCAGGAGAAGAACACCACCTGAGTGGAGCTGCTGCTGCTCATGCCATCTTGGAGGTACAGGGAAGGAGCTATGGGGAAAGTGGAAGCTCCTGATCCCGGGGAATAGCTTAAAACTACACCCTGCTGGGGAGGATGCCGTGATGGGACTGCCTGTGGCAGGGCAGTCCTCAGGAAATGCCACACCTGTGCCTCCCTAGTGAATGGAGATTATAGGGTGCTGAGAAAAAGCCTCATCCCTCACTGCTTTGTGGGTTACCCATGGAGGGGAAAGGCTAGGGGAGCACACCCAAAAGTCATAGCAGGAGTCTAGGCTCACAGTGAGTCCTGAGGTAGGTCCAAGGTCAGGAAGGGACCTGAGGCAGCTTCCAGGCTCACTGTGAGTCCTGAGTTCTATTAAGGGAGCTGGGTGTGAGACTCTAGGGGGGTGGGGCTCTAAGCCTACGAGGAGCTGGTTGTGAAGCCTCTGAGGCAAGGGATAAGGGGACTGTGAGGCCCAGTATTGGGCAGGGGATGAGGCACCAGTGTAGGGTCATGAGGGGACCAAAAGGGTCCTGAGCCAGGTGATCCCAAGGAACAGGGAGGGGCTGATAGCCATGATGGATTGAGTGGCCTGGTGTTAGGCTAAACAAGTTATAGGACGGGTGTTAGGCTATGGATGCCATCTGCAAGGCATGGGACACAGTATAGGGAAGGAGGGAGCCATGTACATTGGCAGTCTCCCATGTGAGCATCGTCTTCCAATCAGTATCATCACAGTGTAGCAGGAGAGGTAGGCGGGTGATTAGCTATATGGCAAGTGGGCAGACCAACAATTTGACCGGACCCAGGACACCCACTTGTTATGTGGGTGTAAAACTTTACATGCTGTGTCAAAAGATTAAAAAAATTGATTACAATTAGTTGGATGATTTAAAAAAATAATAGTCACAATTAATTGCTATTTTAATTGCACAGTTAAAAATGAAAAACTATGCACAGAAAAACTCAGTTATGCAAAATTATACAGGTACTTTGTATAGTTGAGGGGTAGGTGTGGGGTGTGTGTGAGGGGGAATTTGAAGGTGTGGGGGGCTGTGGGTGTGTGTGGGGTTTGGAGCCCAGAGAGAGGGGTTCTTGCATACCCTGGCAGGATGTGGGGTACTGTGGGTCAGGAAGGAGTGTGGGAGGGTGGTTCCAAGGTAGCCACCCCTCCCTGCGTCGGGACCACCTCCTGCTGGCTAAGGGTCTCTCACCTGTGGTTGCATGCGCCTGACTCGCCTGCCATAACTTTGATTGTAATCCGGTTCAGTTTTAGAATGTCCAGCACGTGCCAGTCCAGAAGTGAGACTCCTCCTGTTCATGGGGTCCCGTCGATGAGGGCTCCGCCTCCTCTACAACCTTGCCCGTACCACTGGGATGCTGACCGCCAATCTGGGCCGGTCACTCGTCAGAATAACGCTCAATACATCCGTAAAAGAAATGCAAAGTTCAACACAAAGTTCACAGCCAGGGATTCCCTAGAGCGAGGGGTGGCTTGCTCTCTCAGCCACCTTCCGCAATATTACCCTGTATGCTGGGGTGTTGGCACCCTTTCTCTGGCTCTCTTTGAGCACTTCAGTCCTCCCCAGGGCTTCTGGAGGCCACTTGGTCCTCCTGATTATGGGCGAGGCAGTTTCACTGTCTGTGAGTGCCCCTGTATTACCGTATATACAGTTCCCGGCTCCTGCCGGGTCTAGCCGCTCCCGGCCACATCAAACAGTCTGCGGCCTCGCTGGGCCACTTGACTTGGCTCCCATGCCCCGCTGGGGTTTTCCCTTACCCCAGAAGGTCCTGCCGCGTCTCAGGACGGCTCGCATCTGCCCGCATGTGCTCCCGCCGGCATCATCTCCTTCTCCGCCTTCTTCTGGTTCCCCTCTGCTTGCCACCAGCGCCTCTTTTATGTTGGCCCTCTCTGTCCGGGGCCCACCTTCCTCCCTGCATCTGGCAGAGGCACGAGTTCGTCCCATGCTCTTGGTCTGAGAGTGGGGCTTGAATGTGATTGCTTCGGGGTGGGGAGCTTCGGAGCCTGTCGTCTCCTTCCCTCCTTCACAGGGAGGAGCAGCAGCAGGGCTGGAGGGGCTGTGGCTTGGAAGTTTGGGGCAGGAACACACACACACACACACCCCCCCAGCAGGTAAGTGTGTGGGAGGGAAAGAGAGGCGCAGATCGAGGCCCTCATGGTGTGGGAGGGAGTGGAGCAGGGGCAAGGGTCAGGCAGAGGCATGGGCCCTGGGACTGTGGCAGATTGTAGGATGTAACTGCAGGTGGTTTGTTCAGGGGTTGCAGGGGGGAGCGGCTCCCACTGCTGTGTCTACCCCTGGGGGAGGCATGAGGGGCACATGTCCCCTGGATTTGTGTGGGATGGAGGTGGGTTGATGCAGTGCACTGGGCTCTGCACCGCTCTGCCATTGCCCCAGGAGCCATGTGATTTCATGCTGTACCTCCTGCTACCTGGTGGGGAAGGGACACGGCGCAGCACCCCTTGCGCAAAGGCAGCAGGGCGCAAAGTCCCAGTCTGTAGCACCAGCCCACCTCCACCCTGCACACAAATCCAGGAGGCATGTGCCCTACATGCCTCTCTTGGGGTGCACGGAGTGGGGGATCCACCTATGCCCCTGGACAAGCTGCCTGAGGCTCTATTCCACAACACACTCCAGCCCCAGGGCCCCATTCACCCCAGCCCCTGCCCGAGCTCCAGCCCCAGAATTGCCTGACGGGCAGTGTTTCACTGCCTTACTAGTTGCCTGCAGGCTGTGGCTGCTTGTTTTTGTCTGTGTACGCCCCACCCCCCTGCTGCAGCCACCCAGAGTTCGTGCTTGGGCTGCCCTGCAGTCCTATATGCTGCTACTGCTGCCCCACGTGGTGAGCCAAAGGTGGTGGTGACAGTAGTGGAGAGGAGCTCAGGTGCAGGCCTCAAAACCATGTGCGCAATTAACATGTTAAAAAAAGATTAACACAAATGATTAACACATTAATTGCAAACATTAATCAGGATTAATTGACAGCTCTACTTTAAATTTTAAAAAAATTAAAAAGTTTTAAATAAGTTACAAAGAGCAAAGAGGGTTTCCTTGGATTTTGCAGTGTTGAGGTTTCTGGGGTGTCCTTCTCAAGGAGGATTTGAATTTGAAGAGGTCTTTAGAGTGCTCTTGGGAACACACTAGAGGCGAAGCAGGTTCTGGGTATCTCCTCCCAGTAACTGGAGCCTCCAGAGGTCTCCCAGAATTCATAGAATCATAGAAAATTTGGGTTGGAAGGGACCCCAGGCAGTCATAGAGTAACCAAAGCAGGACCAGCCCCAACTAGATCATCTCAGCCAAGGCTTTGTCAAGCTGGGTCTTAAAAACCACAAAGGATAGAGATTCAACAACCTCTCTGGGTAACCTGTTCCAGTGCTTTACTACCTTCCTTGTGAGATTTTTTCCTAATATCCAACCTAAACTTCCCTTACACCAATTTCAGCCCATTGCTCCTTGTTCTGTCATCTGTCACCAATGAGAATAGTTGAGTTCCATCGTCTTTGGAGCCACCCTTCAGGGACTGAAAGGCTGTTATTCAATCCCCCCCCAGTCTGCTCTTCTCCAGACTACATAATCCCAGTTCCCTCAGCCTCTCATAAATCCTGTTCCCCAGCCTCCTAACCATTTTCATTGCCATCTGCTGATCTCTAATTTGTCTGCATTCTTTCTGTAGCAGGGGTCCCAAAACTGGAGACAGGACTCCAGATGTGACCTTACCAGTGCAGAGTAGAGGGGAATAATCACTTCTCTCAATCTGCTGCATTAGCAGGAGCGTTGCCAGCTCAGTATGATATTTGCTTTCTTCCTAACAAGGGCACACTATTAGCTCATATTCAGCTTATTGTCCACTGTAACCCCCAAGTCCTTTTCTGCAGAGCTGCTGCTTAGCCAGTCAGTCCCCAGCCTGTCCTGGTGCATGGGATTGTTCAGTCCTAAATTCAGGACTTTGCACTTGTCCTTATTGAACTTCATGAGATTCCTTTTGGTCTAATCCTCCAATTTCTGAGTCTCTCTGCATCCTAGTTCTACCCTCCAGCATATCTACCACTCCACCTAGCTCCGCTTTAGCCACAAACTTGCTGAGGGTGCACTCTGTCCCATCCTTCCAGATAGTTGATGAAAATACTGAACAAAACTGGCCCCAAGACCAACTCCTGGGCACTCCACTTGATACCAGCTGCCAACTAGACACTGAACCAATGATTACTATCCTCTGAGTCTGATGACCCAGTCACTATTCTATCCACCTTACAGTCCAACCCAAACTTCCTTAGCTTGCTCATGAGAATGCTGTGGGAGACTATATCAAAAGCTTTGCTAAAATCAAGGTACATCATATCCACTGCTCGCCCCTCATCTGCAGAGGCAGTCATCTCATCATAGAAGGCAATCAGGCAATCAGTATGGTCAGGCATGACTTGCCCTTAGTGAATCCTTGCTGACTGTTCCTGATCATCTTCTTCCCCTCCAAGTGCTTAGAAATGAATTCCTTGAGGACCTACTCCATGATTTTTCCAGGGATTGAGATGAGGCTGACTGGTCTGTGGTTTGCTGGATCCTCCTTCTTCCCTTTCTTTCTTAAAGATGGACACTGTATTTGCTGTTTTTTCAATCATCTGGGACCTCTCCTCTTTGCTACAAGTTTGCAAAGATAATGGATGGCAGGTCTGCAATCACATCAGCCAACTTCTTCAGTACCCTTGGGTGCATCACATCCTGCTCCATGGACTTGTACCCATTCAGCTTTTCTAAATAGTCCCTAACCTTTTCTTTTGCCATTATTGGCTGCTCACCTCCTTCCCAAACTGTGCTGCCAGGTGCAGTAGTCTGGGAGCTGACCTTGCCAATGAAGTCTGAGGTGAAAAGGGCATCGAGTATGTCAGCATTTTCTGCATTCTCTGTCACTAGGTTTTGCCTCCCCCACTCAGTAAGGGACCCACACTTTCCCCAATCTTCCTCTTGTTGCTGCCATATTTGTAAAACCCCTTCTTGTTACCCTTCATATTCCTTCAACTACAATTGTGTTTGCGCCTTCCTGATTTCCTCCCTGCAAGCCTCAGCAATACTCTTATACTTCCTTCTAATCAGTTGTCCAAGTTTCCGCTTCTTGTAAGCTTCCTTTTTGTGTTTTAGCTCATTGAAGAGTTTCCTGCTAAGCCATGCTGGTCTTTTGCCATATTTGCTAGTCTGTCTGCACATCAGGATGGATTGTTCCTATGGCCTCAGTAAGGTTTTTTTAAAATACCACAAACTCTCCAGGACTCCTTTCCCTCACAGACTGGCTTCCCTCTTCTGTTCCAGTTTCCTCTGTATGTACTGGTAAGAATCATAGAAAACTAGGGCTGGAAGGTACCTAAGGAGGTTATCTAGTCCAACCTTAGCTCTATCCTCTTTCAAACCACACTTCAGGTAGCTGAAGACTGCTAATTAAGTCACCTCTCAGTCTCCTTTTCTCTAGACTAAATAAGGCCAGTTCCCCCAGCCTTTCCTCATAAGTCATGTCTCACAGCCCCCTCACCCTTTTTGTTGCTCACTGCTGGACTCTTTCCAATTTGTCCACATCCTTTTTGTAG
This sequence comes from Crocodylus porosus, assembly GCF_001723895.1. NCBI lineage: Eukaryota > Metazoa > Chordata > Crocodylia > Crocodylidae > Crocodylus > Crocodylus porosus. Next base: position 12,158,794 of record NW_017728906.1, read on the forward strand.
TGGGGGTCCCAAAACTAGAGACAGTACTCCAGATGTGGCCTTGCCAGTGCTGAATAGAGGGGAATAATCACTTCCCTGGACCTATTGGCAACACACCTACCAATGCAGCCCAGTATGCTGTTAGCTTTCTTTGCAACAAGGGCACACTGCTGGCTCATATTCAGCTTATTGTCCACTGTGACCTCCAAGCCCTTTTCTGCAGAGCTGCTGCCCAGCTAGTCAGCCCCCAGCCCATACTGGTGCATGGGACTGTTCCATCCTAAGTAGAGGACTTTGCACTTATCCTTGTTGAACCTCATGAGATTTCTTTTGGCCCAATCTCCAATTTGTCTAGGTCACTCTGAATCCTAGCCCTACCCTCCAGTATATCTACTACTCCTTCCTGTTTGGTATAATCTGCAAACTTGCTGAGGATGTCCTCTATGTCATCTTCCAGGTGACTGATAAAGACATTGAACAAAACTGGCCCCAGGACCCACCCCTGGGTGACTCCACTTGATACTGGCTGCAAACTAGACATTGAGCCATTGATTACTACTTTCTCCCAATGCTCCAGCCAGTTTTCTATCCACTTTACAGTCCATTCATCCAGCCCATACTTCCTTAGCTGGCCTGCAAGAATGTTGTGGGAGACTGTATCAAAAGCCTTGCTAAAGTCAAGATACATTCACTGGTGTCTCCCTGCATCCACAGAGCCAGTCTCCCTGCATCCACAGAGCCAGTCACCTCATCATAGAAGGCAATCAGGATGGTCAGGCATGACTTGCCCTTGGTGAATCCATGCTGACTGTTCCTAATCACCCTCTTCTCCAAGTGCTTAGAAATGGATTCCTTGAGGATCTGCTCCATGATTTTTCCAGGGATCAAGGCAGTGCTTACTGGTCTATAGTTCCCTGGATCTTTCTTTTTCCCTCTCTTAAATATGGGCACTATGTTTCCCTTTTCCAATCATCTGGGACCTCTCCTGATTGCCATGAATTTTCAAAGATGATGGCCAGTGGCTCTGCAATCCTATCAGCCAACTCCCTCAGCACCCTTAGGTGCATCCCTCATGTGTCCCCCATGGACTTGTACACATTCAGCTTTTCTGAGTAGTCCCTAACCTGTTCTTTCATCACTGAAGGTTGTTCATCTCCTCCCCAAACTGTGCTGCCTGGTGCAGTAGTTTGAGAGCTGACCTTGCCTGTGAGACGGAGGCAAAAAAGGCAGTGAACATTTCAACCTTTTCTGCATCCTCTGTCACTAGGTTGCCTCTCCCGTTCAGTAAGGGACTTACACTTTCCCTGATCCTCCTCTTTCTACTGCCATATTTGTAGAAACCCTTCTCATTACCTTTCATATCCCTTGCTAGCTGCAACTCCAATTGTGCTTTGGCCTTCCTGACTTCATCCCTGCATGCCCGAGCAATGCTCTTATATTCTTCCCCAGTTATTTCTTCAAGTTTCCACTTCTTATAAGCTGCCTTTTTGTGAGTAAGTTTACTGAAGAGTTTCCTGCTAAGCCAATTTGTTTTTCTACCATACTTGGTAGCTTTCCTGTGCATTGGAATGGTTTCTCCCTGCACTCTCAGTAAGGCTTCCTTAAAGTACAGCCAGCTCACCTGGATTCCTCTTCCCCTCAATCTGGCTTCCCAGGGGATCGTGCCCATGAGTTCCCTGAATGAGTCAAAGTCTGGTTTTCTGAAGTCCAGGGTCCTTACTCTGACTGATGTTTGATTTCTTCTTCATTCTTTCTTACAGCATGAAGCTATCATTAGGTATTTTGATGGCTTTATACGATATGGTGCAAGCTACAATGACCGTATACATTTCTCTGGGAACCCAGACAAAGGTGACCTCAGCATCACCCTCACAGGGGTGACTATGGAAGACAATGGAACTTACACGTGTGGTGCTCACCTGCGTAAGGAGACCGTCGAACCCGCCCGTGTGGCTCTATTGGTCCTTGGTAAGGTGTTGTACTCCCTAAACTAGCACTGACCCAATGACCCAGTGTAACAACTGACAGTACTAAGCAGCAAGTGACTTGATGTTGGTGACTCAGTTGGTGACTTGGTGGACCATCCTTTGAGCTGGTACTGATTCAATACCACAGGGTAAAAAAGGAATGAGAATGCTATCCATGTACTTTTTTTTTTAAGAACTAAGTAGCAGTGAACCAAGGGGAGAGTTAACGTGTGTTGACTGGAGAGGGAGTGTATACCACCCCACATGTTAGAAAGGCAAAACTCTAGAGCTCTTGGTTCTGAGATGATACCTTTTTTAAGACCAACTAAGAAATTGCAAAAAAAATTGCAATTTCTTAGCCAGTCTAGTAAAAGGTATCATCTCTGAACCAAGAGTTCTAGACTTCTACATTTCTTTCTTGTCTCAGACCAATATGGCTACCAAATATATCCACCTCACGTGAGCATACATTCCTGAACTGGGGAGCATGTTCTTGGAGGGAAAGGCAAAAAGTAACAAAGAACACAAAGAAACAGAAGAGAGAAAAAAAAAGAGAAAAAGAAGCAAGTCCATCTTTCAGAGGATTGTACAAGTAGGGCCAGTACTTGTTCAGGAAAAACCACGCAGGTGCAAGAGACAGGTCAGAAAGGAAAAGGACTCAGCAGCTCACATGTGTATTGGTATATAGCATTGCATTTGCTCAGGTCCCTGTACCATTTTTTTTCTAGTGGCACCCTCCATACCAGACTGTGCAATCCACGGGACACCAGAGTACGGACACACAGTCAACCTGACCTGCAACTCTCGTGAAGGTTCTCCAAAACCTGTGTATACCTGGAAGAGTTTCAACACGCAGAATCAGCCCCGGCCACTGCAGGCAACAGAAGGTATAGGAGGCACAAAAAGCCTTTTCTGTCAGGCCATGGCGCACTGAATGAACATGGGGATTTGAAACTCTTGGGACTGCTAGTTCACCTAGGGCTCTGTAGATGGTCCTTTTAAAAATGAGGACTTTTAGAAGTTGCTTTCCTGTGGTGCACTGGCCAGCTACAGTAGCAATGGCAGAATAAGTCTCTCCCATCTAACTCAGTGTAGCCCATGTCAGAACTAGCCAGAAGTCATAGATCTTGATGACCTGGGGCTGTGTGAAATAACAAGTGGGTTTTGGTCACTTATTTTCTGTATCATAACCCAACACAACTGACTGTTTCCTTAATGAAACTACCATCTGTGAGGTCAAAGAGTGAACTGGCCAGAAATTACTTTTTCCTCTATAGGTAATACTCCATATTCAGGCTGATGGAGGGTGGCATGAGGCAAATAGTGAATATTCAGAAGCCTTTCCTGTCTAGGGCCATTGCACCTAGCATTAAAATGCAAATGTTAAAAATAAATATATAAGTAGTGCCTGGGAAAGAAGAACTGCTTTCTTAAGAATTAGAAGCAGGGATGATTTTCTCAAAAGGAAATGATAATATAGCAGCCTCTGAAGTGCAAACAATGAATAGGAGGTAGTGACATAAAAGAGGCCCTTTAGATTTATTACCAGATGCTCCCATTGGTTTCTTTTTTGTTCACCTCCAGAAATACTAAGCATGTGCATTTTCAGATCTATTCTTATGGCACTGGGTGTGCAGATGAGATAAAATTTGATCCAGACTGGGCAGGGCATTAATCCTCACTGCACAATGTCTGTTTAAACTGCTGCCAAGGAGGAAATCCACATAGAATGTATACATCCAGTTCACTTGACTGGTCACTAGGTGGTGCTGCTGCATCAGAAATCATGAACATGATTTATTTTCTAAAGAGAACAAACCACTCAGGGCTTCTGCCTTGCACTCTTCCTCCCCAGGAGTAGGCATTTGGTCCAGTCTACCTTTGCTTGATATTGATTTTTCAGGGCAGGGGAATTGTTGTTTATTAGAGGTGCAGAAGGGGTCCCTCTACTGGGTCTGGCAGCAAGAGGCACACAGTATCACTGTGGTGTGCATTTGGACTTCCCTTGGGATCCATCCTACCGATTCTGGTGCTGGTGGGACACTTCTCATCTTTCTGGTCTGGAGTAGGCCTTTTCAGCTCGGCTTATAGGATAGCCACTCTCAGTTTATTTTGAGAGTTGCAACCCAGCACCACATTGTGACTTTCAAAGCTGGAAACATCATCCTGTCAAAGGAAGCAGCAGTCCAGGCCTACTGAGGAAAGGGTGCAATGCATCAAAACTGTGAAGGTCTGACATTAATTTGGTCTTGCAGCCTTTTATGCCATCTGGCCACTAGTTGGCAGCAGAGATATGGGCAACGCTGGCCAAATAGCTGAAATCAGGGCAGAGGGCTAAAAATAAAGGTGGCAATATCTGTCAAATGCAGGGGTAACATCTCATTATGGAGACAGGACTCCATGTGAGAGAGATGTGGAGGTGTCAGTTAAGACATTCAGACTCTCCACAGCTCCTTTAAACAATGGGGAGATAGACTTATCTGTGAATCATTTCAAGGTGGCTCTGCCATCTAGGGTGGAAACAGCTTGGGTAAAGGCAGAAGGTAGGGCAGATGGCACCTTAGAGGCTGGTTCAGAGAGGCATGAGCTTCTGTTGGTGCAGCCCACTTTGTCAGGTGATAAATTAAATAAGCTGCAATTAGCACAGGATGAAGTTATGTTACTAAAGGCACCTAAAACACAAGTGTCTGTATGTGAAAGCTTGTTAACTTGTGCTACGTGCCCCCTCCAAGTTACACCACTTCAGAAGAGGGTTAACTCTGGCCTGTGCTACCTAGCTTGTGTTAGGGTAACTGCCACCTGCTCCATGGAGATGAAACAAGCAATTTGCAGTCCTCCAGCATCCCAGGATGCACCACTCTTTGTTCCTCCTCCTACCTAGAGCCTAGATATCCTGATTTCTAGGTATACCCCTGTTCTCCAGCCTTCTAGTGACAAGTCAGAACTATGCAGGCAAGAAACGGTATTAACCTTAATACGAGACTGCTCACAGCAAGTTCTAACTTTAACATCACTTAACATGCTGCAGATTTAGTACAGTCTAAGTGTAACTTGTAACTTCACCCTTACAGATGTACACAGAACTGGGTGTGGAGGGGGGAGGAATGGGACTTAGCACATTTTATTTTGAATACTTCACAAGTACTTAAAGCAGGACAAGGACACCGTCAGAAGGCAGGGGTGGGCAAAATATGGCCTGTGGGCCAGATCCAGCCTGCTAGGCCATTCTATCTATTTATTTGCTCCTGGCTGCCTGTCAAAGACGACAGGAGCCAGGGGCAGTAGGAAACAGGGGGAGCTGTCAGCAGGATGAAGGCAGCCCAGGCTCACCCTGCTCCCAGCTATTTCTCTGCCTTCCTGCCCCCGCACCGCTCTAGCGCCACATAGTTCCCAGCTGCATCGCCGGAGCATGGGGGCTGCACCAGTACGGAGGGGAGGGGTGGTATAGGGAGGGACACTCTGTGTGTGTGTGTGTGTGTGTGTGCGCGCGCGTGCACATGCACACATGCGCTTTGTAGGGTGAGTCCCACATGCACACCCTACCATACACATGCACCCACATACCCCCTTTGCAGACCCCTCCACACACATTCATTCCCTCACAAACTCCATACTCTCCCACACCCCACTTATCCACACACACCGTTTCCTCACCCTATGCCTATTCACCTCCTCCCCCACACCCCACATACCCACAGCTCCCCACAAACCTATACCCATCCCCCATAACATACAAGAGTAAGACTTCATTTTAAACTATTGTGTAATCACCTCTATGTGCACTACACGAACACATGTAAATCAGGACAAAAATATTTTCTGAAATCAAATTAATGAATGTTTTAGATGTTTGCTTCTTCAAAGATAATTTGGTATTTTTCTGGCTTGGAAATAGCAAAACCCCTTGCTGAAAGGAGTATATCTGGGGGCAAGGGGAGGGACTTCTGGTGGCTAAGATCAGGGGTTAGGGAGCGGAACTTCCAGTCACAAGATGGGGATCAGGAGGCGGCGCACCTGTCAAAGGGCAGGGCTACCCATGCAGCTCTCGACAGCTTGCCAAAACTCAGTAAGTGGCCCTCCATCCAAAATAATTGCCTGCCTCTGCTCTAAGGTGCCACCCTGCCCTGCCTTCTGCCTGACTTCAAACTAACATGGCTAATCACCTCTCTAGCTTGACTAAAGTGAGGTTTATATTGGTTTAAGTTAATACACTTACTCTTGTAACCAAGTTCCACTATGGTAGTGGAAGGGGGGAGGGGAAGGGGCGGGTGGGGAATGTGTGGCTTTCTTGCGCTCCCTGGTAAATAGGTTTCTCCCCTATATTATTTACATAGCCAAAATGGACTTTACCTGACCTACCTAGTCAGGAAAGTTCCCCCAGTATCCCCCTTGTGCTAGATAATTCCAACATGAAATCCAAAAAGCTGCTGGATGAAGAAATCCCATTATACTAAAAGCATCAATTTGCTTGATGGTCATTCTTCCTGACTGTGTCAGCTGCCAAAACTGTTGACAGTGCCATATTTTGTGCCATAGCACAAGAGGCCACAGGCAGAGAAAAGTGGAAAAGACCAGCCTCTGTTAAACGTTCAGTCTTAGCCCTGCCCACACTTTCATTGCTAAAAAGAAAAATCTGAATGCCACCTACTTCTGGTGACCAAGGGGCACATTTCTAATTATCTAGTTTCATTAGGAACTGTCTGGAAGCTGCCAAACTAAACACCTGTGAGCCACAAAAACAAGTCATTGCTCGTAAGAGTTTTTCATTACTCCCACCCGAACTCAATTTGAACTTACAGCTGAGAAAGGAAGGGTTCCTTCCTTCTATTCCCTTCTATGATCTAATCCCCTCCACTTTTCTTTCTGGGTTTGTGTTTTCCAACAGGACAGCAGATAACTTTAAAGAACGTCTCTACAGAAACCTCTGGTTTTTATATCTGTACTTCCACAAACAGTGTTGGACACCAGTTCTGCAACATGACTGTCAACATTATGCCTCGTAAGAGTCTTGCCTACTGGTAACTTTTCAGGGTGGTATTGGAAAGCATGTTCAGGCTACAAGGCAAGCAGGGGACTAAAGGGGGACCACTACAGGGACAAGTAAAAATGTAAAATCCACCCCCTCAAGGAACTACCCTATCTCAGAGCTCCACAAAAATTCCACTGTTTTGATTGAAGCCCTCATGTTTAGAGCTGTCTATAATAATTGTCAAACTGTAGAAAAGTAGGGCTATAAGGGACCTCGGGAGATCATCTAGAGGAGTTCTGTGTTAAGGTGAAGCGGGCTGGATGAGTGGTGCAGGTCCTATCCATGGACCAGATCAGACCCCACGCACCAGGGTTGGGGCCTGTGCTGCTGGATGAGGTGCTGCATTGCCTCCCTCATCTCCTTTTCACAGAATTGGGCACATCCTGCAAAACCCCTGCACTGCTTCCCTCAGTTCTGTGCCACCTCCCTTAGCTCTGTGCTGCCTCCCTGGGGATCTAAGCCCCATCCCTTGGCTCTATACCACCTATACTGCCTCCCTGAAGCTCTGTACTGCCTCCCTGGGATTCTGCATCCCCTCCCTTGGCTCCATCCTGCCTCCCTAGGGCTTTGCACTGCCCCAACTCATTGCCACACACCCCACTTCCCTGGGGCTTCATGCCACCTGCCTGGGGTCCTGTATTGCCGCCTCTTGGTTCCATGCTGCAGAATTGGGCCCCACACTGCCTCTAGTTGGCTACTGGACCATGTCCATGTGCTAATCCAGCATGCTATGTGGCCACAGAGCTCCCTGTGGGGCTGGAAATTTGGCAGCTAGGGGGTAACAATTGCTGCCACTGATCCCCTGCTGCCCACTTTTTGGACCCTTGGACCCCTGCAGGGATGGCATGGCTCTGCAAGCTGGATTTCAACTGCAGGCCAGATCTCACTTGCAGGCCAGAGATTGAACACCCCTGATCTAGTCCAATCCCTTGCTCAAGGCAGAATCATCCCTATCAAACCCATCCTAAACAAGTGTTTGTCTGGCCTATTCTTAAAAACCTTGGGAGCTACCTCATGCACAACTAATAGGTATAATGCCCCAAACATTCAAAACATCCTAACTGGTCACAGATGAAGCATGGGGATGGGGGCATGCCAATATCCTTTCACTGCAAGAACAGGAAGTAGTTTGTTAAAATTCACTCCAGATCCAAAGAAGGCCTTACCCTCTTCTACAGGGGATTACAAAAGTCACAGGTTTATAGGAAAGCAGGGCTGGAAAGGACCACATAAAGTCATCCAGTCGAGCCCACTACTTAAGGTAGGATCATCCCAGACTAAATCATCCCAGCCACATGTCTGTCTAACCTGCTCTTGAAAATTTCCAGGAATGGAGGTTCCACAACTTCTCTAGGTAGCCTGTTCCAATGCTTAGCACCACTCCTATAATCAGGAAGTTCTTCTTAAACTCCAACTTAAATTTCCTCTGCTAGTTGGAAGCCGTTGCTTCTAGTCCCGTCCCATACAGCCACAGAGAAAAGGCTATCTTTATTCTCTTTATAATTGTCCTTCAGGTATTTGAAGCCTGCTATCAAACCACCCCTCAGTCTTTATCTTCTTTATACCGAATAACTCTAGCTTTTTCAGCCCTTTCTTATAAATCATGTTTCCCAGGCCTCTAATAATTTTCGTTGCTCTCTGTTGGACTCTCTCCAATCCGTCCATGACTTTCTTGCAGTGTGAGGCCCTGTGGCAGGGCCCAGGGGAAAGAGGGTCCCTCTGCCCATCCCAATCTGTCCTGCCACCCTGCCCACTCAGAGTCCTCCCCATCCCACTTTCCTGCCATGCCTTTTTGAAAGAGTTAAATTGGAAAGTGTCTTATCCCTGCTCAACGCAGGACAGGACTCTTAAGGTAAGAACTCACCACCTGGCTGGGCTTCTGGTGTCAGATTTCAAAAACCATTGAGCTTTCAGGCTACTGTCTTGCCAGCTTCCTCTTCTCTACCTCTGTTCAGTCTCTCAGTAGCCTTGGATTCCAGGATACTTCTGGCCCTGCCCCTTCCCAGGGCTAAAACCTGAGACCTGGGGCTTTGCAGCCACTCTAATTGATACCTTATACCACCATAGCAGGCCCTTGGGCTCTGGAGCTGGCAGGGAGCTGGCAGCTCTGACCTACCTTGGGGAAGTGAATTAGGCAAGGTGCTGGAACAACCTGTTCTGCAACCTTCCCCATTTCGCCTTACAGCTGCTTGAGGTTACAGACACAATTCAATCATTGGGCTTGTCCCATGGACCTATGATTTACCAGACCTCGAATGAAAGGGAACACTGCAACAAAACTTCCTTCCATTTTGGGGCTACTGACAATGTTCATACCAGCATTCTTTCCCTCAGGCAGGGGCAATTTGGCCTTTTTTGTCCCAGCTATCTGTTTCATGTAGAGCCAAATCAAGTTGCAGTGAAGGTGTTTCACTGAAACATTTTGTAGCTAGCAGGTCTGTAACCCAATTTCAAACCATCCTCAACAACTGCGCACCAGAATGAACGTGCACCAGAAATCTATCACAGACAGGAATACCCAACTACCTGTGGGGGCACATTTCTCACAAGAAAACCACTCTCTCTCCAAACTCTCAGTCCTGATCCTCAAAGGAAACTTATAAAACACTTCCCAGAGATGAGCCTATGAACTCCACTTCATCAACCTCCTGGATACTGAAAATCATGGACTAAATATAAACATTGGATTTATGGCCACATTATAATCTGCCTGACATCTGACTCCCTAGGTGTCTCTCCATTATTCATCACCCTTCTCTCTCCTCCTCAACCTGCCTCTCACCCTTTGACTTCCCAATCTATACTTTCACTGACTACCTGTCTTGTGTGCAGACCAGCCCAGCCTCTGGCTTCTTTACTTTTCATTCCATCCAGGAGGAGCACACACCAACTGCTGAAACTTCCATAGCCTGATGAAGGGTTTTTGAACCCAAAAGCTTGCTTAATAATTGTTTTCCAACTATTTAAGTTGGTCCAATAAAAGATATCAGATTCACAACAAGAACCTTGTCTGACTAAACCATCCTCAAAGCATGTAGGTTCATTTCAGCCACCTTTTGCAACTCTGTTTCTTTTTTTTCTTTTAGCATCCATGAACTTTGCCCTTTATGCAGGAATCATTGGTGGTGTTGTTGCTGCAATCATCGTCATTAGCATTCTGGGCTACTGCTGTTGCTGCCGGACCCCAAAGGACAAGGACTATGAGATGACGTAAGTGCCTCTGACCAAAAGTGAGTAGGATACCCAAGAGCTTCCAAGCAGAGTCATCTTTTCTCTCTACCACGGACATACAATATTCTCAGGAAGAGGAAGAATATGAAAAATGAGAGAAGGGTACACAGGTTTTACTCGATGTGAGAGTAACACAAAACAATCTTAAAAAGCACTGTGCAGTTTTTGCCTCTATAGCTTGCCCTTTTCAGATCTCATTTGGGATAGTCCCACTATTACCAACTCAGTTGTGCTCTCACCAGCTCCCTTTCCAGCTTTTGGTGAGAGTACAAGCAGCCAGTCAAGCAGGAAGCCCTATGAATTCCTGAAGTCAAGGTAACTTAATCTTTTCTCCCAGCCTCTACAGTTGCTTTGCTTGCTGGGCCTATTTACCAGGGTAGGTAGGACATGATAGACTCATATATCGGAAATGGGCTCCCAATGGTTGCTGTCACTGTAGAGCAGGGGTGGGCACAATACATCCTGCCAGGCCATTCTATTTGGCCCACAGGGCCCCTCCAAAAGATAATTATTACTGGCCTGCTGCAGATTTATCACGGTCTAAGTGTGACTTGTAACTTCACCCTTACAGATGTACACAGAACTGGGGGAACTGAGACTTAGCACATTTTATTTTGAATACTGCACAGGTACTTAAAGCAGGACAACGGACCCATACCCTCTGTCAGAAATGCACACTTGTCAAGGGGCAGGGCTACCCTTGCAACCCTCAACAGCATGCCAAAAGTCATTTTGGCCCTCTGGCCAAAATAATTGCCCACCCCCGCTGCAGAGAGTGGTATGGACAGACTGCATGTACTCTGCAGCTCTTCAAAAGGGTCTTACAGGAAGTAGAGTGCTCACAGCTACTCCAGCTGCGACAGGAGGTGCGATAGCCATGGTGAAGCCCTTAGGGCAAGGGTAACCAAAATGCAGCTTGTGGGCCAGATTCAGCCAGTGAGGCTATTTTATCTGGCCTGTGGGGCCCTTAAAACATTGAGAAAATTAATATTTATCTGCCCTTGGTTCCTGTAAAAACATTCAGGAACCAGGGGCAGTAGGACCCAGGGGAAGTCCCAGTGGGCTCCCACAACAGCAGGCCCTGCCCCACCAGCTGGAAGCCCCAGCAGGGGCTTCTGTCCTGGGGCCACATAGCTGCCCTGAGCGGGAACCTCAGGTAAAGGGCAAGGGGTGCGGGGGAGGACCCCGGGCAGGGAAGGAGCCTGGAGAAAAGTGGCCCGGGGAAAAGCGGTCCCTCACCCGCCCTGCGGCCGGCGCCACACACTGCAGCTGCTTGCAGCCGGAGTGGGTCTGCTTGTGCCTGCTCAAGACAGCCCTGTGCAGGCTGCGAGTGCCTAGAGCAGGGAGCGCCAGCCACGGGGTGGGGTAGGGGCCACTACTCCCCACACTCAGTTTTTACCTGGGCTCCTTCTCTGCTTCTTCCCGTTGTGGAGGAAAGCAGCCCCTCCCTTGCCTCATGGCTGGTGCCCTGCGCTGCAGCCACTCACAGCCCCACGGGGCTGTCCTGAGCAGGCATAGGCAGCCCCAGGTGGGCTGTGAGTGGCTGCAGCGGGGGCACCAGGCACGGGGTGAGCGAGGGGCTGCTTTTACTTCCCTGTGCTCAGCACCAGCTTGTAACCTGCCCCCACTACCAGCCTGGACCCCGCACTGGCTCTGTGCAAGGCGACCGCAGCTGCAGCGCCCCCGCTTGCCACGCCAGGCAGTGTTTGCCACTGCCATCTGTGGGCTGCCCAGCATGCGAGCTCTGGGTAGCCAGCAGCAGCAAACACTGCCCAGTGTGGCAAGCTGGGGGGCCACAGCCGCCGCTGCCGTGCACAGTCCCGACAGGTGAGCCTGGAGCCAGTGTGGGGCCCATGTTGACAGTGGGGGTGGGTTATAAGCTGGTGCTGAGCACCAGGGGGGGAGTGGCCCCTCCCCACCCTGTGCCCAGTGTCCCATGCTGTAGCTTCTTGCAGCCTGCATGGGGCTGCTTGTGCCTGCTCCAGACAGCCCCACGTGGGTTGCAAGCAGCTACAGCAGGAAGCGCCGGCCATAGGGCGGGTGAGGGGCCACTTTTCCCTGTGCTCAGCACCAGCTTCTTCCCTGCCGGCAAGCAGGGGGTCAGGGGTGTGCACTGCCCCCGCCTGTACCGTGGGGCAGGGGGGCACTGGGAGTGAGCAGGTGTGGGAGCCAAGAGCATAGGGTCCACACCGGTGTGCTGGGGCCAGTGCTGGTAGGGCCCAGAGCAGGGTGGCAGGAGTGTGGGGTCCCAGCCAGCAGGGGCTCTATGGAGCCGGGCCAGCTCCCCACTCTCCCTGCTGGTGCAGCCCAGCCCAGCTCCACGGACGCCTGCCAGCCTGTGCCCTGCTTTGGGCCCCACCGGTGCTGGCCCTGGGACATTGGTCCCAAGATGGTGACCAGAGGGTGGGGCACCTATCAAAGGGCGGGACTATCCACACAGCTCTCGACAGCCTGCCAAAACTGGGTAAGGAGCCCTCTGCCCGAAGTAATTGCCTGGTCCTGACTTAGGGCATTCCCAGATGGATACTAAAACTGCCCGTCTTCAGTGGCAAAATATCTTGAAATGAGAAGTTAATTAAGACCAACTAACATCTCTTCCCCTGAATGACTTTTTTAGTGAGAGAGAAGATCAAACAGAAGAGGCAACCATGAATCAGGAAGCAGATAAAGGTGAGGAAGACAACAGGAGAGAAAAGCTCCGCGTCTAATCACCTACCACACCACAGATAGAGATTACACATGCTGAAGCATAGAGATGATCACAAATTAAACAGTGCATTTACCAGCCCGGTCTGGTGTTAGCTGTGACTTTCTACAACTATCTGGGACAGAGGTCATCTCTTTTGATCTGCAAACACAGAGTTGATGCCATTATACAACAACGTATAACAACAAAAGATGTGTGTGAAGTACTTGAGAACCCTGCTTCACTCCCCTACCTGTCATAACGTCCAGATTTCAAGATCATGAATTATGAGTCACTCGGAAAGGCCAGACTAGATTATTTGGTTAAAAAATACAGCCACCAATGTAATGCTGTATTAGACAGCGAGCTACACATACAGTGGCATTATCTGATATGACAATGTATGCATTGGTAGGGGGAAGGTGTTAGGAAGACCAGTTTACCGAAGAGATTTTACTAAATGGAACCTTTGCATAGCAACAATTTATGATAAAAATATGTAGCTGACTGATGGTTGTCCCTGCACTGCTATCAATGAGACAGCTGAGACAGCACAACTGACCCTTTCACTTTCCTTTTCCAGAACTTGCAAAGCTTTTTTGTGCATCTCCCAGGTGCAATCCAGACCTTGTCAACAGAAGTTGGCCTCAGCCTGGCATCAGAATGAGTCCTTTCCCACCCCATTGCTATTGCCCACATCAGCAGATCTCAGAATTTTAAGGTGCCCCTGGAAAGTTATCCTTAATGCTTGTTTCCATGTCACATCCCAAGTTACTTTATCCTCTCCCTTCGGCGTCTCTGGGCTTGGGCCTGCATGTAGGATGCCTGCCAAAGGATCAGGAAACATCTGAAGCCCTAGGCTGGGGTGGAGGATACTTGCCAGTAGCAGGACCACATATGGTTCTTGAATGATTCAAACGGATTTGGACCTGATCAGGCTAATTTGACCTGGGACATGAAAATTTTTATTTATTTATTTTAAGGAAAAAGGAGAGTCCTACATCTTCCAAAAGGATTCTACAATATTACATTTATGTAAACGTAGTTAAATTTCTCTCTTAAAAAAGCTCTAATAGGTGTTTTCTATTGAAGCAACTATTCTTTTAATGCACTGTCTTGTTCCATCTTCTGATTCTCCCCTTCCCCAGTTGGAAGGGTGGGGAGGACTTTTTGGTGTTTCTAGTGGATCTGCTGCAGCTCTTTAGAACATCTACTCTATTCTGTGGTAAGTGGAAGCCAACCTGTGGTAATTTGGCAGCTGTTGCCTTCTGCCTTACTGTGGAATAGGGCAACTACAATGGATCAGCTGATTTAGGGAGTGGAAGCAGGTAACCATAGGCACAAACTATTTGGGCATTTTTGTGCATTCATGCCTGAGACATGAAGCTGAGAAGCACAAAAGATGATAAAGAATATTTGGGACACTTGAATGTGCAGAAAGAAAAGAGGTTACGGGAAGAAACAGAAGAATAATTGTGGGTGGGATAGAGATACAAACAACTGTGAAGGCAAGGATAACATGCTTGAAAATCTGGGACAAAAAAAATAGCAAATAAATTAAAGGAGGAAAACTGCAGGATTTTGGGGAGGTGAGAAGTAGGGAGGCAGTTTTAGTAGTCAAGGGAACCAAAGCTTGGAGTTTTTGCAGTAGAAGGTCATGGTCTGACATTAGAAGTGTCAGATGGAAGAAATTAAATGATAAGATTTTTGGGAGAGGCTGGATGGAGAAATAAGCAAGTGTCTCGGAGGAAGCAGGGAACGAGAGTGAGAAAAAGGTGTTGAGGAAAGCAGTACCGTGAAACGGAGGGATCAGCTACAGCAATGAGAGTTCTATTATTTTGCAATTTTCCTGTAAGTGAATTTGCCAAATAATGATCTATTTCTGTTCATTGGCAATAATCTTTTGTAATAAGAAAGGATAGTTTAAGTTATATAACTCGTGTAATTTGGTGCTGCTAACTGCAGAGACAAAAGCTATTTACTTTATTGCCACTACAGGCATAAATCACTATTTTTTTCCTCAGACAGGTTGGTTACTCTCCTTAAACTGAAGAACACATTTCTGCTACAGAATGGCCAGTGTGAACTTACTTATTTGAGTTCTTAACCAGAAATATGAGGGGAAAAAAAGGCAAGACAACGGTCAGCTGTATATTTGCGGCTGCTTGGATATATGAGCTAGTTCTGGCCTTTAAAACAGTTTAACCTCTGTATGATTCATCTCTCATGCTCTTGCCCCATACTAAGAACAATTTGGTGGAAGCAAGCAAAAACTGGCCACAAAATTCAGAGTTACAGTTCTAGAAGCCAAAATCTCAGCTTGTTTTTGAGAGAGATTGAAATAGGACCTTGTTCATGATACTAAAAATAACTTCTATACAGTTATTAGAGGCAAGGCAAAAATAAGTCAGGAACAACTATCAACATTATTAAATCCAGGGTGATGCCTGTTTACATAAAATTTCTGTTTTCCCCTTTAATGTATAATTATGCAATAGCACATGGCAGGCTCAGATAAACCAAGTTTATTGTTCCTCACAGGAAGCTTATTTATAGAACTAAGATTTTTGGAGGTTATGTACTTGTATCTTCAGAAGGATTCAGTCCAGAGTTTCTCAAACAATTTATTAAACCAGGGGTGTCAAAGATGCAGCTCACAGACTGGATCTAGGATCCGGCCTGTGGGTCTTAGAGCAACCCCAAGCAGTACCACATACAAGGCCAGTCAGGTATAAGCACTGCATGCAGAGCATGCCCTATGCCAGCCCTGTGGGCTGCATGCACCCAGACAGGGGCTGGCGTGTACTGCCCACAGCATGCTGGGCTGGACCTGATGTATGCACTGCATGCAGCACGGGGGTGGCACGGGGTGTGTGCTGTATGTGGTTCCTCACTGGATTGGCCCTGTGCATAGGCGAATGGTATGGGGGGGAAGGGGAGGCACGTGCCCCTGACAGGACTGTCCCTGCTGCTGATACTGCTGGTGGCTGCTGCAGGTGCTTGCCAGCCCTGTCCCTGCTGCTGGCTTCTGCAGGTGCCCCCCCCAGACTCAGGAGGAACCAGTCACCCATTGCCCTATGTGTTGGCTCTGGAGCTGATCAGGATCAGGCCAGCATGCTGAAGGGGCACTATGGGCTTCTAGTATCTCTGGCACCACAGGCTGCACTGCACCATGCTGCCCTGCTGCAGGAGAGAAGGAGCCCCAGGCCCTTAGCTGCTACTGTAGTCAGAGCAATAGGGGCAGCAGCAGCCAGGTAAGAGCCTGGGGATCACAGGCCACCCTAGATATGGACAACCCTGCTTTAGATATTTGTCACTTCCCTTAATGGGAGTCTCACTGAGAAGGCCAAAAACTGAAGAGGCCAGAGTCTAACCCCCTCCTTGTACCCTTATGGAGCATCGTCATATTCAGGACCCTGAGAGCTATGTTTAGCTTCTCACACAGGTTTTTTTTTTTTTTGCAAGGTACAGAAAGAGCCAGGATTATAAGTACTCAAGCCCCCGCCAACCTGTTTCCCCATCTGCAGCGTTGCTACGATCTGTTACCCAAGCGGGAACCGCACAGCAAGAACTTGATGCTGCATTACTATATGGAAGTTCCTTTAGCATGCGTACTAACATGACGTTTAAGTTATTTTTAACGCCCTTTCCCTGACATTACCCCAGTCTCCTGTGGCAAGGCTGTTTTTTGTATTATATATTGTTTAATATACCTTTGAGGTTAGAGGAGCTTGGACCTTCCTCACAACAGCTCACCTATGCTCACTTATAGGTAGAAGAGCAGGGGGCAGGTCAAGAACTTAAAAGAAGGTTTAAACTGCAGGCAGCGTTACAAGGATTTCTACAAGGAAAAGATTGTACTGCATGTTTCACTGAAAAATTTCCAAACAAAAATCTCAAGAAAACAAATTTGTTCCTATCTTGTCCCCTGCTCTCCTTCAAGCAAGTCTGTGTTCCTAGGTGTTTACTTCACTGGGAAGGGGGCAAGGGGTGAATAGCACATAGCTAATCACAAGAGAATTGTGCTGGTTTGCCCGTACTGACAGCAAATATAACTGCAAAGTTAATTTTGCCTCTAATATAAACATGCTTCATCCAAGGAAATTAAAATGCCTCACAACCAGTGAGCATGCTAACTATTTTATAAATGGCAAAGCTCAAGCCATGGATATTAAGAGTTTTGATTAGTCACAGATCATAACATAGGCTGTATTTGTGATTCTAGGTAGGAGGCTGGATTCCCAAGCCCCTGCTATACCCACTGGAAAACAACCATCTCCCACCATCTACCTGGGCTCCTAATTTCAACGTGCCTTGCATTCCTTTTTCCAGTCCACCCTTTTTGAGAATTTCCTAGTTAGCCCTGTATTTCTCTCTAACACTTGGCAACCTGTTTGAAGCACCCCCATTCTCTTTTAGTCCAACTGTTGGGTCCCAGTAGTGAGTAAGGATAGTCAACAGGAAGCTGAGTCATAAAGGGAGTATGTACCAGGAATCCCAACTAGTTTTCTAGCAAGACCTTGTTTCCTGGCATGGGTCCTATTTCCCTGCTGGAGATCCTGATACTAAACATAGCACCCTTATCCCAGTTACTAGAGATGCTGGTGGTATAGCCCTTATCACCTGACTCCAAAGTGATTTACCCTTCAGAACTGGCCAGCCACAGGAGTGGGAATGATTTATTTCACAAGGTTGGTTGCTATGGTAACAGGACTACTTTGCTATTTATTCACATCAATTTTTATCATCTGTTTTGGGAAAGACACTGACACACACTGCCAGTGGAGGAAATTCACAGTAGGATGAGCAAACCGTTAGGGTATATGGGGACTTAAGTGTACAGCTAAGGAGATTTGAAAGTAGTCTCCCAGCCTGCTTTTCACCTGGGGGTGGAAAATTGTCTGAAAGTGGTAATTACAGCAGCTTGCCAGAGTTTCAAAGATAGAATCAAGAAGAAGTGAGGGAACAGCGATAATACAGGGTTAGACTAATAATAGCATTCACTGCTTGCTTAGTTTTATTAAATCACTTCATTAAAAAATTATTTGGCAACCTATTCTAGGACAGGTCATTCAGCACAGGAGATACCAAGGGATCCAAGCCTACATGACAAACCACTTTTCTTTCGCTCCCTTACCCCACTGCACAACACGCCCTGCTGCCATTCACAGGCCAGAAAACCTTTATACAGCTGACAAAACCATTTCTATGCCTGTCAACTACGTACCTCATCCAGAAATAAAATGCTGTAGCTCAGTTTCATACACATCTGTTTAAAAGCACCGTTTCTCTCTTACAACATGAAACTTTGGATAGGCAGTGGATTGGCATGTTTGGCTCAATTCTAGAAGAGGGGTCACTAAACACACACACACACCCCTATCTCAATTATACTGCTTAAGCCCTGGTTGAGTGATGCTTTATGTTTAGTGGGAGGAATACATTTAATTGGCACACAGTGAGACACAGTGTGCTAACACCTAGATACTCTCTGTAGTAAGACGGCTTGGCCTTGGAATGGTCATCTATACTCAGAAATAGTGGGAAGACAGTCTAGTTAGTTTGGTCTTACTAGTGCAGTAGAGGACAGCTCTGGAAACAATCCAGCGTTTAACCTCTCTGCCAGCACAGACAGAGGCTTTTGGAGAAAAAGCATGAAAAGTGATACAGATAGGATCAATCAAAAGCACTTGGAGCTCACTTACTTAACCCAACATTACAGTAGCTAAGAAAAACAGGCTTTCAGAATCAGACAGAGCAAGGGAGGCTTGACAAATGTAAAAGAAAGGCCCCATGAAAAGAATAATGTTAGAATTCCCAGTTGCAGGTTGTGACAGGGGACAAGCTTGGGGCCAAGTCTCAAGCTGGCCCTCCCAGCTGTCTACATAGGGCAGTCCACCCAGTCTCACCAGTCACTACTTTGCTATTACAATAAACTGCTGGTAAATGCGGGAGAATGCCCAATACATGCCTCAATGCCAGAGGGTGCTAGGCAAGGCTCTGTTCCTCCCTACACTGTGGCCCACGCCTCGCAGATGGCATCCAAGGTGTTATCATACTCCTGGCCTTAACCTGGACTAAACCTAGTCCTCCACTGGGCCTCACACATGTACACTCATGCCACCCCTCCCCTCTTGCTAGGGCTTCTCGCACCCCACCCCCTCTCATAGGGTCTCTTGCTCGACACACCATACTGTGCCTCCTCCACTCTGCCCTGCTCTCTCCTGGAGTGACCCTTCTAGCCATCAGGCCTATCCAAATCACACCTTGGCTGGTCACATGCCATCTCTTGGGCCTCTCCTGTGCCCCTCACCTGGGTAGTGCAAGCCAATTCACCAAACGGAGGGCCAAATTTGCCCTAGCTTCTACCGGGCTTTGTATACACAACACCGTGATCTTGTGGGAGTTGGCTTGCATGCCGCTCTTCTGGCCATCCTTCAGCCCTGCTCAACCCTGAATTACAACCAGTCCTTCAGGCTGTGAAGATGCACCCTACTCTAGATGCCCACGGACACCCCTCCTCTCTCAGGGTCTCTCAACTGCCCCCTTTCCGGGGCCACACAACTATCCCCTCCCTGGGGCCTTCAGGGTCTTGCGCCTGTAGGCTCAGGTGGCTGCAGCTGTGCCTGGCCCCACTTCTCCTTCTTAGTAACCCACCCAAAAGTGGGGGCTGGGGTTTAGGCACCCCAACCTGCTTTACACCAGGGAGGTTCACAGTCCTGGTATTTAAGTGGGGCTGCCACACCACTGGCAGTCCCATCAGGCCTCCCTATCCTGGCAGGGTACAGTTTCAGGTAATGCCCAGGACCAAAGAGGCCTCCTCCATCCCCACAGTCTCACCCTTACCTCCATGGTATTCCAGGAGCAGCTCAGCTCAATGTTGCCTCCTTGGCTGCTCAATACAGACTGCCACCTCTCTGGCCTGTTTGCAAATGGCCACTCTCATCAGGCACCTGGCAGCTGCCTGCTTCTGCCCATAAAGTGGCAGGCACCAAAGGTGCACTGCCACACAGATAAATTCTTTTATTGGCGATTATGTAAAAACCCCCAAACCTTGATAACCTCAGGTAGCAGAAGAGTAAGCATGAGTGTACTAGTGAATGGCAAGACAAGATTACCTCAGGTACACCTTGACGAAGACAGAGCAAGAGGCTGGAGGGCAGTAAATGTGGTACCCTGGGATCTATGCTATCCTAGCCCACATAGGACCTAAGTCACATCAGGCCACCTGCAGTGAAAACTTCTCTCTGACAAACAGACAAGTTGTCTAGCAACCAACTCTGTTCATAGTACTCAACTTGTGAATAGAAATCAGGTCTGGATGGAGCACTTGACTGTGGCAATGTGATATCAGGTCAGTATTTTGTGTATCCCACTACATGTTCAACTCCCACCTGTATCAGGTTTGGGAGACTACCTTAAACATTAATGACCTACAGGAATAACCGCAGCTGTTTCATCTGCTAGAACCCCAGGTTAAGAAAGTCTATGGAAAGTCATACAGAAAACTTGGGTGTACTGCAGAAGGAATGTGTCTGGCAGTAAGCCCAGATTTACATCCCCTTTGGCATATAAATGTTGTGCCTTGGTGTTATCTGATATCAAAGAGGAATTCTCCAGCAATTAATCAGCTTTTTGAAGGCTCTCTGCAGGGACCCATTGTAATCGGTCATATATACTTAAATCACCCGGATTGCTACTGATTGTTTTGAGGAAAAAATGCAAGAGGACTGGTAGTGTAGTATCAAGAATCTGACAGCTTCCAAGCACAGGGATCCATCTGGATGCTTCTTTGCTTGTTCATGTAAGCAGGCTGCAGGTGCCTTGTTTGTCAGGGATTTGCAAAATGGGCATTTCTAATCATGCATCATCCCAATTTCATGAGGATGTGATGCATGCAACAAGTCCTTTCTCTTCTTCTAGTTCAGGGCTGTCCAACTGGTGGCTTGCAGGCCCCTGCAGCCATCTCTTACACTGCTGGTAGGGGAGGTGGTGGTGGTGGTTGGGGGGGGGGTAGAGTCCATATGCACTACCCACATGTGCCATGCACTACCTGAGCAGCCTATGCAGCAGGGGAGGGATCCTAGTAGGCAGTACTTTGCTGATGCTGCCCCACAGTGGGGAGGGTGAGGAGTCTCAAAGGCCTGACCCTACAGCATATAGCTGGTGCATCATGAGGCCCAGGGGAAGTCAGACATTCCTGCTCTAGTTTCTCACTAAAATTAACCAACTTGGACCAAACTAACAGGGGACCACAAGTGGAATCTATCAAATAGCAGCATGTCAATATACAGACATAGCGTGCAAACCTGTATGGCAACAGTAGAAGCCTCCTGGGCATTCTCAGTACTTGGAAGGATGGCCCCTGCCATGGCTATAGAGCTCTACTAGTTCAAAGAGCTTGCAGGTACTTTCTTAGATCACTCTGATTTTGGTATCTAGGGTGGGTTACAGGAAGACAGGAAGCTATGGAAAGTCTAAGTCATTAACTGCTAGTGCTAGTGACTCATTTAGATACTATCAAACCATAGGTGGAGACAGAGGTAGCTGCTGTTCCTCCAGCATTGCTTGCTGCTGAAGGCTGTCTGGCTTTGTTGTGGGTTGCTTAGCCAACAATGTCTCAAGCTTCTCTGGCTTTCTTGACTTTTGGGAAGACTACCAAATTGGAGCCGAGAAGACAGTTCCCTTTATGGCAATGGGGGCGGGGGGGGGGGGGCAAACTTTTTGCCAGGTAGGTGTGCCACAAATTAAAACTCACACCTACCCCAAGTGCTGTCTTTTCTCTTTCCCAGTCTGCTACTCAACTTTTTGCTCCCTGACCAAGATGCTACTCTGCTTCCTGACTTGTACTCTTTCCCTGATCTGCCAGCCCTTTCCCAAATCTGTGCACCACAGAATCTGCCTATGCTACTTGTGGCACCCATGCTAGGAGTTTGTTCTCCCTGCTTTATGTCATACTATAAGGGTATTAGCTAGGTTGAAGTTGATCAAACCACCACCTTTCTTATCTCATTTGAAGTAGGACTCCTCAGACTCCCTAGGGCCCCTTCTCCAGCGGCAGGGAAAACGGGCATCAACCCATTTCTTGTGTAAATGAGATCGGCAAGGAAGATGGACAATACTTTCTTAAAAATCACTTGTGTGGAGTAGTGTGGTCCTGTTAATAATGCTGGACATATCTTTGGTACAGACAAAATGTCTGGTTCTACTATTCACTTGTAATTCGGACCTTTACTATACCTCTGCCACTGTTGCCAGGGAACTGAGCTAAAACACCAGGTCTTCCTTTCTATGGTGGTTGCCTGGCTAACATTTTCCAACTTCGAAGCAACAGCAAATTCTGAAATAGCTTCTTTGGGGGGGTGGGGCTAGGGACAGACATTACACATAAACCAGTTTAAGTGATCAGAAATTGATTTAAACGTGTAACAGAACAGAAGTTCAGGGCACATAAACCAGTTTGAAAATGGTTGAAACCAGTTTGAGATAAACCTCATTGAATGTAGTAATCAGAGTTAACTGGTTTGAGTCAAATGAGTTTATGCAATGTGTGCCCCTGGGCCCCTCCCTGGTTTAAGCTAAACCAGAGTCCCCCAGCATCCTGGCATGCTCTCTGGGCTGGGCAGGGCTCAGCTCTCTGCTCCAGAGCCGAGCTGGCCCCTCCCCTCTGCTTCCTTGCTGCAGATATGGCAGAGGCTACACATACAGTGGGGTCAGCCTAGTTTCCTCCTGCTCTCCCCCTCCACACTCCTTGCTAAGCAGGGATCCCCCCTCACCTCTACTTTACACAGACACCACTCAGCATTTGCTAGCATTACCACATGGTGGCTACCATCTGTGGCATCAGAGACAGGACAAAGGCAGAAAAGGAATGTCAGCTTAGGGCTTTTTGGAGCTAATCAACGGGTAGCTGGTAACATCCCTCCATTCTTTCCTTGGAAAAGCTGTTTAAGAAGAGCTTGAACTAATGGAGATAGGCTGTTTTTGTAATGGGCTGATAAACACCGAGTTAAGGGTAAAAAAACAATGTGTTATCAACTCCCTACTGGGCTTTGGGTGGGGGGGGAACCTCCTCCCTAATCAGAGGGTCCGGCTGGGACCTGGCCACACCCTCCCCTCCTCAGCTTAGCACAGTGGAATGGAAGGGAGGGGAGGGCTGCTCTAGTGCCTCCTGGCTTCTAGCCTGAGCCACTGCAGTCATGTGCCAGCATTTCTTCAGTCCAGAGGGTAAATCTGTATGCTTACAAATTGGTTTAGCCTAGCCAGGTTAGACTAACCTACAAAGATTGAATCAGTTCAGGCTCAGGCTTTTTCAATGTTTGTCCCTAGACTCGGAGCCTGTCTTGTTTGAACTGTTAGTGTTCACTCTGGCTTTGAAGTGATCCCACAGACCATTCAGATGGCTGCAGCAGAATCAGATCTCCTGAACTCGTGAATGTTTGAAAAGGCCATTTAGTCTCTTCAAAATGGAAAGAAGGCTGAGGGAAGAGATAATAGAGATCTTTAACAACAGTCAGCAACCTTTAAAGACTGCAGTCTGGAATGATCCAGTTAGGACCAAGCCGCTGCTGCCACCACTGCCCCACTTTTCCATAATGGCAACATGGGGAGAGCTCCTGCAGCTGTCACCACCAAAGCTCCACATCTGAAAGCTATAGGTTGTGGACCCCTTATCTACAGAACCATGAAGGGTATGGACAAAGTGAATAGGAAGCAGTTACTTACAAGTCCTGGAATACTAAAACTAAGGGGCACTCAATGAAATATGCAGGAGACAGTTTTAAAACTGAAGGGGGTTTTTTTTTGTTTATGAAACATAGTTCGTGTACAACTCATTGCCACAGGAGGTAGTAAAGTCAGCTAGGTTCAAAAAAGGACTAGACTAATAGATCTATCATCCATAAATAGCTATTAAACAGAAGAATTAGGGATGTAACCTCTGAACTCCCTAAAGCAATGACAGTAGATACCAAGGAGGATATGACTACGGATAGCTCATTCTTTGTTCATACGCTCTCTCTAAATCATCTACTACTGTCACTGTTAGAGCTAAGAAAATTCTATGTCAGATCACTGATCTGTAGAGCCACGTATCCTGAGATCTTCCAATGAAGATGTCAAACTGCACACTAGCTAGATTCCATCCAGTTGCTTTCTGAGGTTACAGGGGACTTAAGTATGTTTGTGGTCCTTTATGCCTTTTTACACAGAAACCTGGAGGGAGCACCCAGTGCAAGTACAGTACACACCTATTTTGGAATACAGTAACCTTAGCAAACCAGTACAGAATATTATCAGTTAATCTGATGAAGCCAATTCACTGCCCATGGAACAAGTTGCTTGTCTCAGTCCATCTCCTAGGGTTGTGTGTTCACCTCAGAACTGCCATCCTTAATAGCCATCTCCTCAGAAGATCCTGGGGCTGGACAGACTGCAGTGAAATTCCTCTTACACCAAGGGGCAGATCCTCTAAGACTGGTCAAGGTATATTACTAGAGTTGTATAGGGAAAGCCTCACTCTGTTGTGTAGCTAAACTTAGTGTCCATGTTTACCAGTTTAGTACCAATTTCTCCAAGATCTTTGACTCTGATGTTCTTTCTGCTATGTCTACCTATAGAAGTGGCACCACACACTTGTGCACAACAGCTGTAGCAGTAATACAGTAATGAAATATCTTGTGCAATTAATATCCAATTACTTGTAGACAAGTGGACATAGGCTAGGACTACCAACTTTACATACACATTTTTAAACCAGCTGTCCTGAAAAAGATTTGCTGGTAGTTTCAATGTGCCTCATTAATATTTGCTAAAGTGTTACTAAGTAACTCATTTCAAATATAGCTCAGTACTTATAAACCAAGAACACATCTCACTGTATAATTATAATTAATATGGAAGGCAGACAACAAAAGAAACCCCCCAGATGGAGTTGAGACAAAGAAGAAAATGGTCAACAGCAATTTATGCTTTGTCTTCTTTCAGAATATA
The DNA here is from genome assembly GCF_001723895.1 of Crocodylus porosus. Lineage (NCBI taxonomy): Eukaryota > Metazoa > Chordata > Crocodylia > Crocodylidae > Crocodylus > Crocodylus porosus. The sequence continues at coordinate 12,183,677 of NW_017728906.1, forward strand.
TTAGAAAGAACGGATGACCAAGTATTAGGAAGTGTTTTGGATTTTTTTTAGATGCAAGGATAATTTCTCCCATTTACCATAAAAGAACATGCTTTATTTCAAATAGCAGAAGTTTATTTCTCCTCTCAAGTTTTGCTTAACGACATGTATGATCCTGAATCAAACTGCCCCAATAGCAGCACATGCCTGAAAAGTGCTATACTGACTTACACTCATGACCTTCAGAATGAGAACAGTTTTTCTATGCCAACACTCTTCTAATACAGAGGGGGAGGCGGTGGCATGTGATTAAGCAATTTATTCTATTCAGTTAAAAATCAAAGAAAGTGGTGTTAGCTTTAAACTCTTTGCTGTTCACTAATGTGGAAAGTACAATATTTGACTACTGTCTGCATATGTAGAGGTTGCACACCTACATAAGTCATACCATCTGGCACATCTCCCCTCTAAAAGCCAGCTTTAATTAAACTATGTTAGTCAGGTCTGAGTCACTGCCCTCATGCTATTGTGGATTGTCACCTGGCTCAGCCCAGTGACACTAGTGTATAAAAAGATTCAGCTTGTTGCTTACATGCAAATATTATAAAGCTATCAGGAAGAGAAGGGGTTCAAAATACTCCAAGTACCATACTGACTTCTATTCTGTTTTTTTATTTCCCCAAACTTTCAGTAACCCTGTCATGCAAGTTCCTATAAGCCTCCTAATTTTAACTGTGCCTGAGCAGTGGTGCTGTTGGCCCCCATTATGTATGTTCCCTTGTCTTCCACTCTGCATTACTGACAAGAAATATTGTCTCTTAAACTGAATCAAACAGATTTTTTAATACAGTAATGAGATGTCAAGCCATATGCGAACAAGACCGCTCCAGCAACAGAACACTTAACTGTGTTCTCTTACGCCTATTACAAGGGCATCTCCATTACAATGTAGAGTAGCAATGAGAAAGGACACTATATTCAGTACATGCAAAACATTATTTACATGTATTCTGACATGCATTACATTACTTGGTTTTGCTGGACATTATAGTAAGAAACCTACTGCTCTACGGAGTTTAGAGTGCTCTTGCTACACATAGTATGTAACTGTGTAAGGTATAGCTTCATGCAACTATAAAGCATAGTTACAAACAGCAGACTTGTGGGAACCATAGCTCTGGATTTCTCACAGCTGTGAGAGAGAAGTCAGACCAATAAGAATGCTTATTCTGGGTATTTAATTAGGGTACCTGATTGAGACTGCAAACCACAAAACTTTAAACAAATATAATCAAAAATCAAAACGGTTCTCAAAAAAAGGGCCCAAACACCTTAAGAAAATGTGAGCTAACACAGAACTGTCCACCTTCTAAGTGGGTGGGGGCTGAATCTTATATAGACTGTCATGGGGCACTCCCGCGCCCCGCTCCTAAGGAGACGCCACCCCGGGAAGGGGAGAGGTGTAGCAGGGCATCAGGGCGCCTGCTACTAGCAGGAGGAATAGGGCTGCTGAAGCACCCTGGAGTAATACAGGTGGGGGTTGCTAGGGCAACCAGGCAGGTCATGTGGCCAGGAGGGGGCAGGGCCAGGCCCTTATAAACAGCTAGGCCAAAGCCTAGCTTGCAGTTCC
>NW_017728906.1:12185395-12192164 GCF_001723895.1 Crocodylus porosus
GAGCAGGGAGGCTCTGTGGTGATTGTGTTATAGCCAGTTGGCTCGGCTTGTGTTATAGTTACAACGGAGGACCGGGTGAGGCCTCACGGGAGCTCCCCAGCAGCTTGGGGGTTCCTGGTGCCCAGCAGGGGCACAGTGCCCGTGGGGCACAACTGTTTGCGCCGGGTGGCGCAGGGTACGGGTTTTGGTCCCCAGCCCATGAGGGCGGCAGTTTGCCCAGTGGGGCAAACGACCCAAGAAAGGGTCAAGGGGCCAGGCATGGCTATGGCCACCTGAGCCCAAGCACAGGAAACGCGAAGCGTGAGAGGCACGGTACAGGCCCCGGAGAGGGCGAGAGGCGCGAGGAGCGCAGTCAGAGACCCCGAGAGGGGCGAGAGGAGCTAGGGCGGCAGCTACGTGCCAGGCCCAGGGGCGCCAGTGACGACGAGCCAGGCCCAGGGGCGCCGGTGATAGGGCGGCGGCGACGGCGAGCCAGGCCCAGGGGCCCCAGGCGGGTGACGAGCCCAGGGTGCCAGAGGGAGAGCACCCGAGGGGCAGGGGACCGTACAACATCCCACGGAACAGCTGCGAGGCTTGGGGCGTGCTAAAGGGGAGGTTTGGAGGCACGCATTGGCCCATAAGGCTGGGGTGAGTACCCCACTTTGGAACGGAGGTGATCCCAGCAAGGTGTCATAGGGGTAAACAGGCAGCCTCCCATTCTGAACCTCAACAGCAAAGATGTGGCGGGCGAGTAGAGGGTGCCGGATCACCCTAATTGGCACAGCAAGGGGGCGCTAGCGAGCTCACGGCCGCTCGCGGGCCCCACCCCGTGACATAGACCATGGATCCTCCCTTGCTCCATGTAGCAAAGGCAGGAACCAAAAGCTGGAGGAGGAAGGGTTGCTCAGAGACCTCAGTAGCAACAACAGCTGGAGTGGTGAGAGCAGCAAACAGGGTGATAACCCCTTGTGAGCTGCAGGCTGCCAGTTGAACAGCCCTGGACTAATTTAACAATGATGTAGTTGCATGTTGAAGCTTGAATGGAGACAAGCTCTCAGGTGTCACTCAAAAAATAAGTGATCAGGCATATCAAGTATTTCCAAGGGTTTCATTCTCAGAGTTCTATTTTCAGAAGCTTTATAGTCTCCTACCTGGTGAAGGTTCATCAGGTAGAATGACATACTCTGTAGAAAAGGTCATAGAAATTTTGAATCGTACAAAGACAATTCACAGGAATATAAACTGGTCTGTCAGGCAGAAGATAAAGCTAGTTTTGAGTAACACCCCCCCCCCAAGCTCCTTAAGAGTAAGGTTAAATATTAAAGGCTTAACTACTCGATGAGAGCCGTGTTTTTGCTACTTAACAGGGATATGAATCCATTTTGTAATATGCCAATTAGTTGCTATGGAAACATCATACAACAGCCACTTTAGTTGGAAGAAGGTGTAAAAGCAGCTCAGGTAAACCAGACAGGATTGTTGTGGACAATACTTTTATTGGACTAAATGGATGGTTGGGAAAGATTTAGATAAGTTTTTGGGTACAAGGCATGCCTCTCTAGGTTTCTAAAGAAACTTGCTTAGTACCCAACAGCTTGTATATTTATTTCTCTACTATGATCCACTAAAAGGCATCACCCATTTAAAAAAAAAAACTTCAAAACTCTTGCCTCATGCACATTTCCTGGACTATTACAGCTACAATATCACTTCAACACTTAAACTCTTTTTGCCCTTGATAATTAATGAACAGAGGCAACTGACTAAAAAAATTAAATAGCGTTCAGAACGAAACAACTTCCCAGTAAACTGATCAAATATCCCTTTGTTCCTTAAGGTACAGAATCTAGTTCCTTAATAGAATGCAATCACTTTTCTCAGTTCTGTCTTTCACTGTTACTGGTACTCAAATAATTTTGACCAGCATTATCCCACACCTGCTAACTTTGAAATGTAAAGAACACTACTAGGTTCAGAATTTTTAAAGAAAAGATGTTATAATCTATTGTCAGGAATCTTAAGGTTTTACGAAACAGATGACACAAGATTGTTATGTCAGTATAAATACAAATTAAAAAAAAAAAAGCACAACACAAAAGACAGTGTTATTTTCAGCATCTAAATGAAAAAAAAAAAAACAAGAAAACCCCCACAGCTGGCAAGACTTTCCAGTAAAATTTATGGGGGGTGGGGGTGGGGGGGGGAAATGCAGCTTTTTCAAGAAAACACTAAAAGCAACAACAACAAAAAATAAATCTCCGGGCAAGGGACAGCCTGAATTTATAGCAGCATTCCCTCAGGAATACTTCCCACATTGCCTTTTATCCATCCACTGGGAATTATTTTCACTTTAAGATTGGAAAAATCAGTCAGCAACTACTGACCTGTCTCCATAATGTCCAAGAACAGAGGGAGTGAGTGTCTGTAGAAGAAAATGGATGGATGGACAGGATAGGACACAATAACAAAAGGAAGAACAGAGGTAAGTGTACAAATAAAAGCTATTCAACCAACTTGTTTGCTATTATATTAAACCATCAGAAAAATCTAAACACACATAGCCACTGACTATTATTACCAGCACCACTTTCTGCATCTGTGCTTTTACTGGCAATGAAACTAAAACTGAAGTGATGCCTTTAGTCAAGAAAACAAGAGGTTGAGATGTTAGGATTTTACGTAAGAATTAACAAAGCAACTTCTCTCAAGCACTACCCCACACTACTATTCTAGCAACAAGACAACAGAAACAGAGCTATCCTAAATGAGGTTAGGAAGTAGGGTTTCAGCTGCTGGAAGACTTGGGTACATTGGAGAAGTTTTCCAGAAAGCGAACAACTCCTCTTCCTTTCCCAGTGTTTTTTCCACATGGCATCTTCACTCCAGAGGGAGAGTCACCTATGAAATGAAAACATACATTGTACAAGTCAAGTTGGCATTTAAAGAACACAAGTGGAGGAAACTTCTCTACTTCTTACTGCTGCAGTTGAAATAGGCTGAGAAGAACTTGTTAATTATCGTATATACTTCCAAGGAAGAGACTCTAGGTATTGTTTACTGGCCTTAATGTACACCAAGGTCACCTTTAAGGGACATCCTCTTTTCTGGAAAGGCCTGACGTTGCTTGTTGGGTCAGTGCAGTGTTGGGTGGGTCAGGCTAGTTTACAGAACTAGTATTTTTGCCCACTGTCTCCTATCTTGCACTTCAAAAGCCAGACTTTCCTTTAGGAAATGACAGCCACACACAAGATCGATTCTTTTTTACATTGATAACTAAACCAGTCATGGACACCGATTTAAGTGTACTAATTCCAACCCCTACTGCATTCAGCCTATTTTCAAGGGGGAGTGAACTGCACCAGTGCAAGCTGTGGTTCATCCCATCGATTAAAGGTGGTTGCATCAGTTCAGTGGCATTCTATCCAGTATATCAGCACCTGAAGACAGGGCAAATCTCAGATTGGACATAGTCATTCCCTACAGATGCACAGGAAGCCATCTTTTGATGCATGAACAGTGTGTTGAAGTGATGTCTGCTTGCATCTACAAATAGCTTAAAGAAACCCCTCAGAAGAATGAGTTGTCATTCACTGCAGGACTGACCCAAGATAAAAACGATGACATTAACTATTCTGGAGTCTTTACTCTGCCGTTGACATTTAAGTATAATGTCTGCCATGGGCCTAAGTTGAGAATAACCATTTAATTGTGTCACAGTGTAACCTGGCCATATGTACATGCAACTAATGGTGCAACAAAAAGCAAGACGAGCCAAAAAATTATTACACACAAAAAGAATGTAATAATTTTATGGCTGGTTTCCATTACAACTTAAAATGAATGTATGGCCTGGTAGACTGTCCCAGTATTCAATGGCAACTGATCACTGGGGCTTAAATTGCCCTGGATCCAGCCAAGAATCAGGTGATTGTCAGGTACCTTTGCTGGTGCAGAGGAAGCCTATCATCATCTTGGGCTCCCCCTGCACTGGCAAGTAGGATGTAACTGGGGTCTGATCTACAATCTCAGAATCACATCTGGCATGGTAGGAGGTGCGACTGGTGGGACTGTGGATTGGGTACCAACATGATTTTAACTGAATGCGTCTTAGATGAGGCCTTTTTGCCATTTAACATTTCTGTTGGTTGTTCAAAAGCCTGCGTAAAGGCATCCACAGCTTATATCAGGAGTTAAAAGCAACTCTTGATCAAACTAGTGTTAAAGAAAACACTGCTGTTTAGATTTTTCTTAAGAAAGTCAATCCACCTGCACTGAACACAACTACTGAACTTCAAATAGAAGTCCCACTGTCTCTTCCCCCAAACTCAATTCTACTAAAGGTAGCAAGTTTAAGCAGAAATAGGCATGATATACTGGTACCTGTGCACAGGTAACAAGTCTCCCCACCCCACAATTATTTAAAAAAATGTTAAAGAAAACTCTAATGGCATGTCTTAAGCAAATGCCATGCATTACATTTTATACTGCAAGCAACTAACTCCTTAAGTCAAAACTTATAAAATTGGTACTAAATGATGCAAAACCATTTAAACTGTTTAAAAGCTCTTGCAGACTAACTACCCTTGATCTGTCTGTTCAGTTCCCCTTAGGCAACATTATGCTTTGGGATTTAGAGAAAAAAAAGTTGATTTGCCTGCTCACAAACTCAAATTTTAGCTTATGCACTTTCCATATGATAAAGTGTTTTTATCATATGGAAAAGGTTACACAAAACGAAGATTTTTTCCAACAACTTTAGTGTTTACGGAGAGTTATGTTAGAATTTCCAATGAAATGGTTATTCACCGAGTTCTCCCGTCCTATATGTTTCATAGTGGATGAAGTGTTTTGAAGATATGTACATGAAGCAAGGTTACCACAGAGAGTTCTTTCATTCCTGGTGTATACTAGCAGGAGGAGGGCAGTAGAAGGCTGCCTAACGGAGTGCTGAAGAGACTGGACCCAAGGAGAATTTCTTTGCTGTGGAAATTCTGTCCAGTAAAACAAGCCCCACCCCCCACCCCCTTTTTATGCATACGCATGGGTTCATTAAAAGGTTAGTATCACCCATCTCAGGAGTTTAGGGAAAAAAGTTTACAACAGTACACAGGGAAGATCTGAAGCTGTACTATCCACAAGATAATGGGATAATCATAAAACCCATCTACTTTGCCCAGAAATTTGAGTGGGCTAAAAACAGAACAAGGACTGTGGTGCAGCTGTCTGCTGGTCTTAATACTCATTCTTTCCTCTTCCAAACACAAAAGCCTCAGACTCACCAGAAGAGAAAGATCCTTGATCCTGAACTGGAGAAGTAAAATATCTGGTAGACCAAGGATCTTGAGCCCTCAGTTTCTGTAGGAGGAACAAATATAAAAATACCCTCAAAATTATTAAATGCCTTCATATAATGCCAACTCATGATACTCAACATGACAGGCAGAGATGCAGGCAATACTGTACTATTGAATATCTGGCTGTCTGTATTTGCATATGGCTTAAGTAGTTTAAGAAGCAGAGACACTTAACCTAGAAGCAGCTGGGGGAGGAAGGGTGCATTGAAAATGACCCACAGTCAGATCACAGCCAGATGCATAATATAACAACGTATGGCCAGAAAGCTGCATTTAACATACCAAGGCAAAAATCTCAGTGCCCTGACAAATAAGGAAGATTTGAAAGAGACAGGAAGTCTAATGTCCTTATAAAAACAGAACCATAGGGCAAGAAGAGACCTCAAGGTCAGCTGGCCCAACTCCCTGCATGAACTCCCTAGAGTCTTCACTGTCTGATGGTTCATTAGTGTGTGCCATATGCCTATACATGCAGTCCAGCTACCCATTCACAAGTGTACTGAGAGTTCACACCTGATCAGAAAGGATCCCACTACCAGTGACCTCCACTGAGAAGTGCACTTTGCAGATGGCCTGCAGTAAGCTTCAGAAACCTGACCAGCCAGCTAGTGGAGAATACTCTTGATAGGGCAGCATCAGTCAGGGCATTTACCCATCTTCATATTACAGTCTGATATTGGGAGGTTAGACACCCAAGACAGTTAGTTACATTAGTCCAAAATACATTCACCATCAATATATAAAAGAAGCTAACCTGGAAACGTCCAGCATCCAGTATTGCCACCTTTGGACTTGGGTTATTGCTAGATATACAGTCTTGCAGAGGTAGGTGAGCTTCGGTCAGTGAGATTCCATACACACTGGCCAGAGAACTACTAATACAATAGCTACATAGACCAGAGAGATAGGAAAAAAGAGAAGAGTTTTACTGGAATGATGTGTGTTTCACCCCCCCTCCCCACCCAAATCTGGATTTTCAGGCAAGGGTGAGAGAGAGAGGATCAGTGAAAAAGAGGATGCTGTTTCAGGCAAAATATGGATGCTGAGCAAGAACAATTCATTCTTATAGGGAATGTGTTTTATTTAACAAGATAGCAACACTTTAGTCCAGTCACTGGGTTACCAGGCTACATTTCCATGCGTGTCACTGTTACCGCACAGTTACATTGCAATGTCATCATACTGCTAACATTCAAATGACAGGAAGTTTTAAAAAAGCCACCACCACACTACTGAAGGGCTGTCACTAGGAAAAATGCTAAGACTTTGGAACCACATTAAGAGTCTGAGAAGTCAAAGGCATAAAACTACAGAGGAAGAGTTAGTCAAAAATTAAGTTTCCAACTGTAACTGCCTTATAGTTTTTAGCAAAGACTTTATATTATTTTCTCTTTTTTTTGTGTAACTGCCGCGCGGCACTCTCACATTTATGTAAC